>NC_134576.1:60976754-61318004 GCF_050947875.1 Dermacentor variabilis
CAAGCTTCTGTAAAACTTGGAGCTGATAAAATGCTCGTCGCGAGCTAGAGACTGTTGAACTGTGCTCCCGCTGGTATGGAGCGTGCCGCTGATTCCGCTCTGCAGCGGCTCACGACTCCCCAGAAGGCCAGGCAGAAGACACGGACGTTCGACGTAACGACTAACGAGAACGTTTAATTACATCGTTAAGGAGTGGTCAGCACTACAAGATTCGGGACGCAGAGCGACACACGTGCTCTAAGCTTGTGGTCAAGGCCGAAATCCGTTGGGTGGTGCCAACCCTCAAAGTCAGCTTCCCCCCAGCATACATAAAAACTCCCAAGATGACCCTAGATTTTTGCACAATGTGGTTGTCCCGTTTGTCAATCTAAATTCTATAATGAAAACGTATCGTTTGTGCTAAGCGAACAGACTGCACATGATATAGTGCAAATTTCATTTGACATTTCATTTTAAATCAGTTAGGCTTTTAGCTGGAAGTGATGATGAAATGATGTCATAGCGCAAGTTGTTGAGCCAACAACACGGTCTCCTGCGTGAAGCCATATTTACAGAAGACATGAGCATCTATATACTTTGTTATTGTCCAAAGTTGTTTTGCACATAGACCAAAGTGCCCAGATTACAGGGAATCTTATTTGAGCCTTAAAGAAATATGCCCCCCCCCCTTATATAATGTAATAATGTCACAACCGTGCGCCACTTCACGACACAAACGTGAAAGGCGTGAATATTTTTTTCAATGGCGTGTGCTGTACCACAAGCGTGCGTAAACGTTTATTCATCATTTATCGCGAAGCACAACGTTACGCGCCCAATTGTTGTCTTTCCTCTAAAGCAAAACTCGCCGAAGCACACGACCACTGGCCAGTGGTGCAAGGTTTCTGTGCCTTTCGGAAGTTAGCGGTTGATTTTAGTATGCGCATGTGCAGTCTATTGTTTAGCGGCACGACCACAGTGTTGTGCGCTCTGCTAGGTATATGTGTTGACTTGCGCCCTTATTTGGTCTTGTTGATGTGCCCTTGTTGCTTAGTTTGGTGTCCCGGAATGCGCTTTATGGTGTGCTGCCAGCGCTTGGAGGACGATGACAAAGTTGTGCCTCCGCAGTTCCGCGCACTCTAAAAAAGGTTAAATTACGGGGTTTTACGTGCCAAAGCCACCATCTGAGTGGCGTGCCGGACTCGTAATAAGGTTGAACAATTGGGGTTTTTTAACGTGCACCTAAATGTAAGTACACGGGTGTTGTTGCATTTCACCTCCATCAAAATGCGGCTGCCGTGGCCGGGATTTGATCGCACGACCTCGTGCTCAGCCATGCAAAACCAAAGCCACTAAGCAACCATTGCGGCTCGTGCGCACGAACCAGAGCAGGAGAGAAGAACATCCGAGCAAGAACGAAAGGTACCATGGTTGTGTGAGTTCATCATCAGCATGGCTACGCCCACTGCAGGGCAAAGGCATCTCCCATACTTCTCCAACTACCCCGGTCATGTGCTAATTGTGTCTATGTTGCTCCTGCAACCTTCTTCATCTCATCCGCCCACCTAACTTCCTGCCGCCTCCTGCTACGCTTCCCTTCTCTTGGAATCAGTCCGTAACCCTTAATGACCACCGGTTATCTTCCTTCCTCATTACAAGCCCTGCCCATGCCCATTTATTTTTCTTGATTTCGACTAAGATGTCATTAACTCGCGTTTGTTCCCTCACCCAATCTGCTCTCTTCTTATCCCCCTTAACGTTACACCCATCATTCTTCTTTCCATAGCTCGTTGGGTAGTACTCAATTTAAGTAGAACCCTTTTCGTAAGCCTGCAGGTTTCTTCCCCGTAGGTGCGTACTGGTAAGACACAGCTGCTATGCACTTTTCTCTCGAGGGATAATGGCAACCTGCTGTTCATGATCGGAGAATGCGTGCCAAACACACCCCAGCCCATTTTTATTCTTTTGATTATTTCAGTATCATGATCCGGATCAGCGGTCACTACCTACCCTAAGTAGATGTATGCCCTTACCACTTCCAGTGCCTCTCTGCCTATCGTAAACTGCTGTTCTCTTCCCAGACTGTTACACATTACTTTAGTTTTCTGCAGATTAATTTTTAGACCCACCCTTCTGCTTTGCCTCTCCAAGTCAGCGAGCATGCATTGCATTTGGTCCCCTGAGTTACTAAGCAAGGCAGTATCATCAGCGAATTGCAAGTTACTAAGGTATTCTCTATTAAATCTTACCCCCAATTCTTCCCAATGCAAGTCTCTGAATGCATCCTGTAAACACGCTGTGAATAGTATTGGAGAGATCGTATCTCCCTGCCTGACGCCCTCCTTTATTGAGATTTTGTTGCTTTCTTTATGGAAGATTACAGTGGCTGTGGAGCCGCTATAGATATCTTTCAGTATTTTTACATACGGCTCGTCTACACCCTGATTTTGTAATGCCTGCATGACTGCTGAGGTTTCGACTGAATCAAACGCTTTCTCGTAATCAACGAAAGGTATATATAAGGGTTGGTTATATTCCGCACATTTCTCTATCACCTGATTGATAGTGTGAATATTGACACGTGTACTTCTTTATCTTTATCAGACGACCAGGCTTCACCGCCTAATAAATGTTATCGCACAACGCAGGACGCGCCTGCATGTACAGGAAGTTGGTTGAATGTTATCGATAGTTCCATCCACTATATGTGGCGTAGCCTTGTGTAATCTGATTGCATGTATGCACGACGCGAATAATGTAGAACTTTGTGGAAGACACGCGGGTCCCAGTGATTACTCTGGAACATTCGACGACTGATGTATAAAAGCCGACGCGCTTGACCCGCTGATCAGATTTTCGGTGATCGCCGAGTGTGTTCGCCGCTATCGTTGTCCTGTGAGTGTAGTCTGATTTTGAGGGCACAAGTTTGCCCAATAAAACGCTAGTTTCGTTAAGCACAGTTTTGCTGCCTCCTTCACCGTCACGGCTACGTGACAATATGGTTTATGTTCAGTAGCCTTTACGAAATCCTGCCTGGTCCTTTGGTTGAGAGAAGTCTAAGATGCTCCTGAATCCATTTGCGATTACCTTAGTAAATACTTTGTAGGCAACGGACGGTAAGCTGATCGGTCTATAGTATTTGAAGTCTTTGGCGTCCCCTTTTTTATGGATTAAGATTACGTTAGCGTTCTTTCAAGATTCCTATATGCTCGAGGTCACGAGGCATTGCGTATACAGGGTGGCCAGTTTTTCTAGAACAATCTGTCCCCCATCGTTCAACATATCTGCTGTTACCTGATCCTGCCCAGCTGCCTTCCTCCTTTGCATAGCTCCCAACGCTTTGTTTACTTCCTCCAGCGTTACTTTTGGGATGTATAATTCCTCTAGACCATTCCGTCTTCCATTATCGTTGCGGGCACCACTGGTACTGTATAAATCTCTATGGACACCACGGTGGACACCGCGGTCGCCGCCGTCGAAGTACTGCAGCACTTGGTCGATACAGTGTCGCAGCTGGTTGCGTTCCTCTCGAGGAAGCTCTCGCAATCCGAGCGCCGTTACATCACTTTCGGTCGGGAACTGTTGGCGGGCTACTTGGTTATGAAACATTTCCGCCACTTCCGCGACACTCTGCAACGTGGGTCCTCATGTTACAAAGCAGGTGCTAAAAACACATCTAACGAGGCACAGACATGGTCTTGCAATTCACATGCCGTCTTTAGGCCTTGAATGTTCTCGCATGATAATATATTCCACAACTAGCTCAGCTATTCTAGAAATCTCTCAATCGTACGCCGTAATATTCTCAAGGCATCGAAGACGCTTGGAGTGTCGCGTTGGCGAGAGCTTCCTTGATGGAGCTGAAAGCTGACGCAACATCGTCTGTCCAAGAGGTGGAAGCGTTCGAGGTGGAAGTGATTGCGAGGGGGATGGCAGCGCAGTGTGGAATTAACCGCGGTAGTGGTGTGGCAAACCAATTGTGCAGCCTCGAATTTGCACATCTGTGAATTTTCTTTCAGTCGTAGGTTATGAAGTTCGTTGTGCTCTCGTCTTGCGCTCGTCCTTCCTGCTTTTCGCAGCACGATACGGACTGACCGGTCTTGCTCACCAGCTGAGCTTGTTTTCGGTACTCCCCTAAGGCTTGTGGGACAATTTTTCTACCTTTCACCTGTGCGAACGGATGACGTCGGCGATCATGCCAGTCACCTCAGTTGCCAAGGAAGGCATGTCTCCTATTCAATCCCACCAACAATCACTACATTACTTTGTCAGTCATTCTGACCGTGATTGCAAACACGCCTTCGTGCGACACGACGCAGTCCGACCACTACTACGACCACCATACGACGGACCCTTCAAGGTCAGTCGTACTATTACTATCTCGGCGGCCGCATTTCGATGGGGGCGAAATGTGAAAACACCCGTGTACTTAGATTTAGGTGCACATTAAAGAACCCTAGGTGGTCAAAATTTCCGGAGTCCTCCACTACGGCGTGCCTCATAATCAGAAAGTGGTTTTGGCACGTAAAACCCCATAATTTAATTTTTTTTACTATTACTATGCAAAAGGCGGTGGAGGTGGGAGGTCCAGGTGTCACGCAGTATTGACGGTGAAAAGCACAGTAGCAAAACAGTGAACGACGAAACTAACTTTTCATTGGGCGAACCTGTGCCCACAAAAGCAAGTTACACTCAATGCACAAAGATAGCGGCGAACACAGCCGGTGATAATCGAAATCTGATATGCCGCTCAAGCGCATTGGTTTTTATTTTTGAGCCATCGAGGTTTCCAGAGTATTCGCTGGTCCCTGCGTGTAGATTGTAGTGAATTGTGTAGTACTTTTTTCAAAAAGTACTACACAATTCGCGGCGCACATACGATCAGATTACACAAGCTGCAGTGACAACAGACAGCGGATAGAACCATCGGTAACATTCCAGTAAGTTCCAATCATGCAGGTGCGTCTTGCGCTGAGCGATAACTTTTTCTTAGCGGGTGAAATTCAGTCCCCGAGGAAAGGACAAATAAGTACACGTGTCAATATCTTGAAAAATCGTAATAGTAAAAAAACTGAAATTTCGTTTACAAATTGATGCATTTACAGAATGTGTCGACATACATACTTGGAAACACGAATAGCGCTAAAAACGGGGCCAAGCAAAGATAAGACGGCGTACTATCGTGAGTCTTCGTGTTTCTGGGCCACAATTTTCGTAGCCCACGTAACAATGGAGATAACCGTTGTTTTCTAGCCAGATCTAGTAAGTCGAAAGGACACGGCTACTACGTACGGAAGAAGGCGGGCACTATTTTGCAAGTCGCCTAGCACTCAATCGCGCTTTCGGCATGGTGGGCATGTTACTCTTGATTTAAAATACAGGATGAAGTTTTGCGCTAGAGATTCGATCGTATCATATGATTGAAGTTTCGCTCACTTTCGGTTACCTGCTGTCCGACATGCATGAACAAATGTTTGGAAGTAACTTCTCATCATGGTATTGTAGTCATTACGCGACGTATATTTCATCACACTCGGGAATCGATAAGGCAGACAGTCCGAAGTAGGGCTGCTTTCTGTTTAGAAGCCTTTGTGAAAATTGTGGCATCAAATTCAAATTCTTTATTTATCCATGAGAACACAATAAAATGTGTCCAGTACTGTTTTGACCCGTAGCCGTAGGCTAGTTATGGGCCCAAGAAATGAAATTCTATAACGCAGGCACATCGTCACATGCACAATAAAAACTTGGAAGAGTGGAGAGGGGAATATATACATAATACAAATGACAAAAAGAAAGCATAACAAGAAACAGTCGCTTCAATTAAAAAACATGGTGCATGTTATATTACAATAATAATCTGTAGTTCCGGCATCCGTAGTTCGCAATAAAATCAGGTCCAGTAGCTCCGATATTTGAAAGTTTCGTGTTTCCTGACACCCGTTTATTCGGAAAATTGCCGAGTTGTTTACGTAGGTTGGGCTCTCCGCACCAAGCAGCCAGGGTAGGTGAAACTCAATTATGAGACTGGCCACGGTTGTCTGGTGTTGAGCGATCGGGTAGTGACCAGACGCTGACCCTATGTCCATAATAACCCACATTCCTCCAACTTCGTTCATGACGCCTTTCATGCGCGTCCTCCCTGTACCCCTACTCCTGTCCATTTCCCAATTCCCTTTCTTAAAATTATTTTCCTTTAGTCACTGTCTCACTCTTCAACATTCACCGGGCTGTGGAAAGGCACGGCGGCCCCTAACATTCCTATATTTCTGTTTCTGGCCTTCGAATGAACTTCGAGGCCATTCACCTGCTTGCCCTCCCGCCTGCTCGCTGTGGCGGTTTTCTCTGGTCCAGCACCCCCGGCCTTGATATATTTTGTCGTGCGCAAGTCAGCATTCTCTAGGTCCTCCTTTCTAGTCCCGTTTTTCGCCCCGTTTTCATTCTTCACAGTGGGTACAAACTAGCCGGACAGCAAGCTTTTCTCAAACTATGAACATAACGAACGGCAGGGACAAGGCGAAAATAGGGGGAAAAGGGGGGGGTGCATTCTATGCGTTTCCTAAACAAGCAAGTCGCAAACATTTAGGAATGCTTTCTTTTTTTCGCGTAGCCTGGTCGACGATTCGGTGACGTACCAGAAATGAAAAGCTCTTCGACTGCACGAAGGCTTGGATGCAAGGTTTATGCACGCGCTCGTCCCATCTTTATCTCTGTGTGGAATTTTGAGTGTCGATCCCCCAACAGCAGTTATGGTTAAGACGGCGCGGAATGAAGCAGAGGCGCGCAATGAGGGGGGCGACAATGTTCTGTGCCAGCGAAAGCGGATCGCCCCAATGACATTCTACTCCCTCTCGGACCCATACTAGCACCGCCACTAGCCCTCTCCTCGCTTTCACATGCGAGCTTTCCCTTTCATCCATATCGTTCTTTCGGAGCCCACTTCCTGAAACTTCCTGTTCAGTGGGAAAGGGGGAGGTCCGTCAGAAAATTTTGGGAGACCCACAAACCGCCTCCCCTGGCCACGAAAATGATGCACGTTGGTGTGACCCACCGCATGGCACGCCGATACACTTCTCATTGTTGTCGCCAGAGTGATATCTTAACAGAGTTCAAGGTGATCATAGTGATAACGCGTTGCAGGTATGCTGCCTATTGACAATGCTCAAAGTTGGCTCGTGTGCCATTTAGATCGCGGCCAGCAAGAGCTATGACAGTTCCATTAAGCTCATCGGCCTTTGATATTGCGGCTATATCGAAGCGCAAAGCTTAGTAAAGACGCGCTAAGTAGTTTCCCAATCACAATAACTGGTTGAGACCTCGCAGGAAAACCCGAAATCTTGTCACTCGTCTTGAAGAGCACGTTCGCCGTGCAAGCTCCAGCGCGATCCCACATACCGGCATGGCGCCGGACGATAGACGGTGCTGTAATCGTCAAACAGCGGCGCCTTCAATAAAATGGTTTGTAGCTAGAGGTTTGCGCCCATAAAGTTCTTCGATGTAGTGCGAAGTGATTTTTTAAAGAGACATGGAAGAGATAAGTGCAATGCCGTCGACGCGTCGGCGCGCCGCCAACGACGGTTCTCGCTGCGCCGCCGCCGCCGCCGATATTTCTCGTCGGCGAGACCGACGCGCCATTTAAGTACAAAGATTTCTTTTTTAAGTTAATCCAGCTTCACTTGACATTTTGTCTTGTCTTGTTTAATTCTTTTGCCTGCCTCAAGCATAGGATCTTCTCAAGCAGGGGAGCAATGAATAACACGCTACGAACAAAGGTAACTCTACTCTCCACGCGTCTGCGCATGCGTGTCGTCACAAGTTAGCGCAACGTAGGATTCCGGAACTTCCCCTCCAAAAGCATAATACGACGCAACGAGGAGAAACCACTGCTTTGGAATGTCAAAATCACGGCTTGAGGCTAGTGGGCACTGTAGTTACGGGTAGATTAGGCGATATGTATCATGGCGGCATTGATGGTAAAGAAGCAACTTGTAGCAAGATATAAATTTCTGGCCCCGATGTGTTTTAGGATGCCGGTTGAAAGTTTTAACCTTATTCAGGCAGTTACATACGAAGAAGTTTTTCTACCGTTCTAAGCGTAAAAAAATGTTTACATGCCCACTGCATGTTGCTGTTTCTTTGCAGCTTTCATATAAAAATTTGTATGCAACTGACCGACAGCTGCAATGAACTATAAGGCAGTTTCGACCTGCAGGTTAAAAAAAACTGTTGTTTCTTTCGGAAATATTTGTGCATCCCAGCAATGCCTGCATTTCTACAAATAAAGAGTTAGTTCTTTCAAGTAGGTGATGACGAGTTAATAAATTGAGCAAATTTGTTTTCTACCACATCTTAACGTGTCTCAGTTGAAAAAAAAGAAGCACAAAAATCATATTGATCCTTTTTTCTTCAGGGAAAAAGGACGCTCTAAGAAAAGTTAGATAGTTTTGTGCCATACCACGAGCACCATGTGATGACCACGAGGCTACCACGAGGCGACGGGTGCTGCCATGCTACATGCACCAAGTGGTTACCACGTGGCGACGAGTGCTCCCATTTCCCCGCGACGAATCGAGAATTCGACACGGGAGGTGACTTCAAAGAGCGCCCAGCCATCTCCGTGGCGCCTTGCCATCTCCGCGACGAATAAAGAATTCGACACCGGCGAAGTCATCGCCTGGTCATCGCCTGGAACCGTCGCCTGGTTCCTGCCGACGAGAACTCGCCCAAATCGGTTCCTGCCGGCGAGGGGTCAGCGAAGGGATTTAAGGGTAAACCTGCCTATTCTGAGGAGAGAGAGTCGCTTGCAGCCGCCCAGTCGGTCTGATGCGCTCCTACTGCTACCTGTACGCGATCATCCACTATCTGTATGTACTGCATAAAGTTTTTCGTTTCTTCTTCGTGGAAGCGAGCATGCGCCCATATATGCGTCCACGTAGGCGGCTTTTCAAAGGTTGCTGGTGGCTCGGCGTATTGAAAACGTCCGGGTTCTGGCCGTAGCGTCAGCGGAGTTACGCAAATTGTTCGTCCTACAGGCCAGTTGTAATAAGGCCGGTAGCATTTTTAGTTTCTTCTATAGACCGTTTTATTGAGGGCGCCGTCATATGGCGTCCACAGCGCCGTCTATCACGTGGTATCATGGTGGTATGTGGGATCGCTCTGGAGGATGCCCAGCGAACGTACTGATGACGACGAGTGGCAAGTTTTCACTTTTTTCTGAAAGGCGTGAATAAGTTTTTGTGATTGGGAAACTTCTTAGCGTGTCGTTACCGAGCTTTGAACTTGTATATCACCTCAATAATGAATGGAAACGGGCTTAGATGCGCTGCCACAGGTCTGTCCGCCATATAAATATTGGACGAGGGAAGCCTGAACATTGTTCATGCATAACATACGAGCAACGCGATATTATTGTTTGCCTACCCTTGAACTCTAATAAGGTATATTTCAGGCGAAACAATAAGACGTGCTTCCGCATGGCATGCGGCATGTCGCACTAGCAAACATCCCAATTTACGTAACTAGCGAAGCTCTGAGGAAATAAGTTTTGCTAACTTTCGTGCTTCTAAAATTTTTGTTGTACGACTTTCTAAGCATTGTTTGCCTGGGACTCGGGCATCAAGGTTCACAAAATACAACTAAGATAACTCGACCGGAATGGCAATTAGCAAGAAATACTCGATAAAACGACCTGGTGACAGTGGCCATAAAAATGTCACGGTCAACCAGATGCACGACACGTAGAAAGAATATGCAGGAGCTTGAGTATCGAGTGGTGCCTTCGTAAGGACGTCTTCCCGAATGGAGAGTACTGAAGAACGAATTACTCTCTGGAACAGTGACATTATTTTCTGGAGCTGTATAGCGCGGGGTCCGCGGCATTGGCCAGACAGCTTGCCGGTGAGATTTGGAAGCACGAGAAAAGGGAACTGGAGGCGAACGGCACAAAGAAGGCATGGTTATAGCACCTTGTACCTATTGTAACTCCACAGCACTCTGTGCTTCAATATAGCCGCATTTCGCTTCCCTTTACTGTTATTGTTTTTTCCTGTTTCCGTATATCTCCATATATTCCATTGCCTTCGTTTATCCATATACCAAGACATTTATATTCTTTTACCCGAGGTATTTCCTGGCCCTGTACTACCCCTGACTGTTCACTGTTATCTCTGAATACCATAACACCTGAGTTTCTAACACTAAATTTCAAACCTAAATGCTCGCCTTCCTGTCCACAGATATTAGCCAGACGTTGCAAATCACTTTGCTTGTTCGCTAGCAACAGAATGTCGTCCGAATAAAATAAACCTGGAAACTGCTGCTCTACTACTGTACCCGCCCGTTTGTATGAGAGTCTAAACCCGATATCGCTTCCTTCTAGAGCCCTCTCCATTCTCACCATGTACATCATAAACAGCAGTGAGGATAACCCTGCCTCAGTCCCTTCTTGATATCAACTTTCTCCTCGCTCCTCGTCCCTTCCTATTAAAAGCAAAGGGTATTATCTAGGTAAATCTCTCTCAAACGCTGTAGACAGTCGTCGCCTCAGCCTTCCCTTTCCAGAATATCCCACAATATATTGCGCTCTACGTTGTCATACGCTTTGTAATGTCTAAAAAGGTCTCATATAGCGGTCTGCTTTCTGCTGCTGATATTTCAATGCACTGAGTAAGAACAAATAAGTTATAATCCAAACGCCTACATATTCTGAAGCCATTCTGAAATTCTCCCAAAATTTCGCTATTCTATGTCCATGCTTCCAGCTTTAATTTAATTGCCTGCATTGCTAACTTGTATATTAGCGATGTAATGGTCAACGGTCTATACGAGTGAATTCTATTTCTCTCCCCCTCACCTTTATAAATTAAATTCGTTCTAGTTTGTCGCCAACTGTGTGGTATTCTTCTATACTTAAAGATTTTTTCCACTGCTTTCGCCAGAGCTTCCATACTTTTTGGTCCTAGTTCATTAATCAGCCTAACGGGAACCTAGCCTTGTGGCTGTGCGTTTAGGAATTTTCTCTTCGGCTTTCTTCTAGTTGAAATGTGCCAGCACCACCTCCTTTTTCATCTGGTTCTCTTTCGTGCTCTTTTTTCTTCAAATACAACCTCGTCATTGCCTTGGAAAGATTGGGCCGTTATTTTACGGAAGTAATTTAATGCCGCTTCCCCTTTCACTTGGTTTCCATGTTCGCCTAGGATATGTTGTATTGTTCTTGACTTCCTGCCTAATAATTTTTGTGTTTCCAAAATATTCAAGGTGCGCCCTTCTTTTTCTCAAGTATTTCTGACAATCAGCGTTCACTTTCACCTTTTATCTTTGCTTGCACCAGTATTTGAACCATAGACGTTTTCTCCAGGTACATTTCCCATTTACTGGCCACTTCATCCTGATGCAACTGCGCCTTCTTTGCCTGCCTGTGCTCTAGGGATGATTTCTGTCGTTCGGCGATCGGCTTCTCGTATCTCCCTGTTCCACCAGCTATTCGGTTTCTTTCTTCCTTTCCAAGGAACCTGTTGCTTGTCTTTCCGTATTTCTGTCGTCATTATACTTAGAAGCTCATTATATTCCCACTCTTTACTTGGCCGCTATGTTCTTCCTCGACTCCAGTGACTATATTTATTATGTGTTCAGCTTTCAAATTTGGACTGACAATTTTGCACCGCTTGCTCTCTTTTCCAACTACATATCCCATTTTCAAAAGGATGCGTTTATGGTCGTTCCATATGTTGCTCACTCCCTTCGTCGTCACTCCCTTCCTCGTCAATGACCATTCCTCTCAACTTATCATGAATTCCTTCGATCATCAGACAGTAATCAATGGGTATAGGCTGCCGGTTTCCCACTTCCCACGTGATCTGCCCTTCACACTTAGGCCCTGTATTCACGATAAAGAGGTTATGTTGCTCACAAATATCTAGCATTGACTTCCCGTTGTTGCCGGTATAGTCATCTAGATCCTGTATGTGGGCATTCATGTCATCTAACAGGATAATTCCCGCATCATTCCTGCAACCCTTAATATCAGCACTTATGCATTCCAATAATTCTTGATTTTTCTCTGTGCAATTATTTGAGGTTCAAAAATACGCTACGCCCAGTCAAGTTTTTCTTTTCACTCATTGTACCTGATAACCGAAGAAGCTCTTGACATTTTGAATTTACTCTTTTCGCTTTCGCTCCCTGACGAATGAGCATTCCAATTCCCCCTCTCTTTCATTCTGACTTAGTCCTGTTGCACCCTTTCCAAACACAATTCTAAATCACTGGCGGCTCTTCTAAGCCTCTAAGATGCATTTCTGTAACTGCATGCACCCCTATTTGGTCTCTATTTAACTGCTCCTTAATCTCTGTCCAATTTTCCTTTCTTCTGCCGCCCTGCATGTTGATGTAGCCTATTACATAGTAAGCTCTTGCTTTCCTCCTTTTTCTTTTATTGACGGCGATGCTATTCTGAGATTTCCCTAGGGGACCTTCTTCATTACTACCTACTTTGGCCTCCTGAGCACCCAAGATCCCCCAAAAATGTAACAGCACGACCAGCAAGTCGCCACCCTACTTCTCGTCCAAGCCTGTAATTGAAGTGGATCCTGTCTCGTTCAAAACCACCGCACCTCCTCAATTCCCTGTTTATTTCGACAACCTTCGAAACGTTTTTCTGGGCTAATTTTCTCTGTCGCCGCATTAGCAGCCACTATGCATCTTTGCACTTGTACTTTGTACTTTGACTGTCACGTACAGGCACCTCCGGCACCGTGCACACCACGATCTCCACGTGAGGGGACAGTTTGCGCAAGTCGTCTACCGCCTTCCCCAAGCACTGGACTAATGGTGTCCCTTCGTTATTTTACCTACCTGCTAATATGACAAGGTTGCGCACGTGGGCATTTTCCGCGAGCTATGCTTTTGCTCGCTCCATGACAAAACTCAGTGTACGCCCTGGAAATGTCACTACCGCCACTCTTTTATCACCTTTCACCCTCTCCAGAATTGCTTCTGAGCATCGAGCAAGTTTGAATCGCAGGCGATGTTCACCATTTCACTCTCTCCTTTCTCTCCCTGCTTCCCTTTGTCCTTTTCCGCGTGATTCGGACTTGACAAGTGGCATTGAGCCCTGCGTTCCTGCTTTTTTCAAGTGGCGGCCTCAAGATAGATGCCGCTCTTTCCAAATACTTCCTCACGACGTTGCACGCATGCCGCGTACTTTTCTGACCCCCCCTCTCCTGTCACGTTGGGGGAGTGCGTTTCACCGTCACGACCATTCCGGTTCAAAATGGTGGCTCTGTTAAGCTTTTCCTAAGCTGCTTGAAGTCTTTCTTGCACTGCCTTCCGGCCATCATGCTCCATATTTAGCTCATTTTGGAGGTCTTCGACCTGTTTGAGAAGCTCATCCTGGAAAGCCTCCATTTTCTTCATCCTACCATCGACATCATAGTGTGTGCTGATTGACTCGATTCCCTCTCCATTCTCCTCCATCCCTTCGACTGCCTTGAGTGACCCCCGCACACCGCATGGTTTCCCGGCTTTCTCGCCATGTATTGCACGGTTATTTCAAATGCAAATGCTATAATGCTAACTCAGAGCATGAGCCTTCTAGCAAAAGCCGATACGCACAATATCTAAATCCTTAAAATGCCGCAATGTAATTCTCACCAATGTTTTAAAAGCAATCAATGCTGCAATGACTTAAGGTATGACAGGTCTTCGCACGTGTTCAACCACGCGGCCACGCTCTCACTTTCCTACCAAAGCAATATTCCCGATACAAAAACACACACAGTAAAACCACTAAAAGCTATTGGGCTTGCCACTGCCAAGCTACTATTTAAAGTCTATAAAGACTTAACGTCCCACCTGGTTGCACGTGTTGAAGCACGTGGCTCTTAAGGACGCTCTGACTATCCTACAAAACGAAATATGCACGAAACACACCCGCGCGCACAAAAAAAGAAAACGAAAGGATACTTACAAATTATAATTTAAAAGCTAAAAAATCAGCAAATAAAAACAAAAGCAAGCTCAAAGCATGCACAAAAAATATGATTTCGTCGCTGCCACGGAGCCCTGGAAACATACGTCCATCCGCCACAAAATCTCACGCTTAACCCCCTCTACTGTCGGCCGTGAGCGCCATCTCTCTGCTACTACCCTGAACGGCGGGAACCTCCAAGGCAATGGGAAAACGAGCAACGCGGTAGGCATCTAGTAAAGGAGACGTTGGTAATACCCTGCTAACCGGAATCTCTAGAATAACGATACGAAATAAAAGTGATTCCAAACGTTCCATAAGGCAAACAAGTCCTACGTTTACTTTCCTCTAGGACTTACCTAACGAGAAGGTGATTATGTGTGCAGGCCTAGTGGAGGGTGCGCTGCCGTCTGGTCCGATAAACCGCGACGGGTCGAACTTTTCAGGCTCCTTCCAGAGTTTGGTGCTCTGGTGGACGGCCCAAAAGTTCGGCAGCAACACGGTGCCCTTGGGAACGTGGTAGCCGCCAATCACTGTGTCTTCCGCTACTCTGCAGGTGCGGTGTAGACAATGGAAACACAAAGGTTGGCATACAACGCGAAAATGACAGCTGCACGCCTACGTACACCATACCGCCGTTGCTACATGTCTCGTTTCTACTCAGTTCAGCGATCTGTTCCAAAATATCAGCGATATTCCGATGCAACTGTATAGGCCTACACGCTCTGGCGACAAAGCTCGCAACCCCACTAGTGACTATGATGGGAGGAAGAGGAGGAGGAAATGTAAAGATTTGTTAGCTTCAACGGAAGTATAGATGCGGGCCCAGTATTTTTTAGCCGCTCTATTGTAGACTCAGCCCTTCAGTCCCAACACATTCTTGATGTGCTGCATCAGAAGCTGCCTCGCATAATTTACGAGTGCTCGTGTCGAAAAGTTCGTGTCCCGTCCCCAAAGAGCATCCCTTGGTGCATTTTAGATATGCACTGCAACAGACACGAACAATCGAAGACAAAGCAAGAGACGAAGCCCTGCAGATCGGTATAACTGCCATCAAATTATTTGTTAATTTCACGTCATTTCGCCCGCGGATCCTTCTACGTCACAGACAAGCTGGGCCACAAGGCAAGCTTAGCGATTACGTGTCCGTAACCAGGAAAGTGAACGAATAATCTGATGCCAAGTATTTAGATTACATGGCAATCTTGAATTGTAGAAACACGTAAGTTGAATTTTAGAACGATTCTCTTCAGCCGATATGTTTGTTAGTATATGTTTGTAAGTTTGTAACGTTTGTAATTACAAAAGTAACTGATCTATATAATTTAAAGATCACAACATTCCGATAAAAAGCCACAAAAGTTTCTACGAATAATCGAATCATACTTGTTTTAGGGCCAGCAAGTAGAAATAAATATTAGCCACACAATTACATCCACCGTGGTTGCTCAGTGGCTATGGTGTTGGGCTGCTGACCACAAGGTCGCGGGATCGAATCCCGGCCACGGGGGCTGCATTTCGATGGAGGAGAAATGCGAAAACACTAGTATGCTTAGAATAAGGTGCGCGTTAAAGAACCCCAGGTGGTCAAAGTTTGCGGAGTTCTCCACTACAACGTGCCTCATAATCAGAAAGGGGTTTTGGCACGTAAAACCCCACAATTAAAATTTTCAACCACTCAATTACATGAACACAAGAATGAGCCGGTGTTCCTCAAAGTAGCATTCTGTTGTTCTCATGGATGCTCATAATATTGTTTTCATCAGAGAAGAGCCATTGTCATTATATACGCTTAGAACAGAGGCTTGTTTTTTGAACGCCTGACATGTGTTCTCTACCGAAAGGGACTCCGTAATGTTAACGCCGCCTTTATGAAAAAACAATAGCTGTACTTTTCAGACAAGGAAAAGAGTTTGTAGACACCTCTTCATTATCTCTGAAAATAAGCCGCGCGCCGACGAAACTGCGCCGGCGGCGAACTACCTTGCGATAATTTTCCATCGAAACTTATCATAGAACAATCACATTGCGATGGTCAGAGGTAAGCTGTGAAAAAAAAACGGTTGGCATTTTGTCCATATTCAACACAAGCTACCACATCACCTTAAAATGATAACATATATCTAATTACCATTGACGTTCACCGTGAGATGAGTTCCGCCCTAATTTTAATCAGTATGGGGAAGAACGTCGTTCAACACTATTCAGAAGTTGCATTTAATACAAAGTAGAGTGGTTCACAACGTTGTTAAGGTTTCGTTGTTTGACCATACTGATCCTATTTTTGTCATCACTTCGCGAAGCGGAAATTCCGAAATGGCATGAATACATTTTGATCAAGCCTTAGAGAACCAGCATTACGCATAGTAGCTCTTTTATTCCCAAATTCTTATAGTTAAAGAGGAATACAACTGTTCACAATGTACGTACTTGTCCTTCTTGGCTGATTCCAATGGCGTGAACTAAATATATCCGACGAATGTTACATTATAATTTTATATCTCGCATAACTTGTACGTCGTTACAGAATGGATAGCTAATTACTGTCTCATTATCAAAATTTTAGCGTCGGCTTTATTTTGGTGTCACTGCTCCTTGGGGGGGGGGGCATAATACTATCTTTACATTTGAGCGATTACGATGAAAATGCCGGGGGGGGGGGGGTAGGCAGCGACTTTCATCGAGCCTTTTCCAAGTCTTTTATAGCGAAAGCCTTAGATGGCTCAAGGGTCGAAAAAGGCACAAAAATTTCAAGCGCATGCGTCAGTATTTCTTTATCAATAAAAAGAAAGGTAGCTAGATTAGATTTTTTGCGTTGAACGTTGACATTAATAATTGCTGCCACAAAAGTATCTGCGTGCGGTGTCCCGGTTTCGTTCACATTTGCCGAGCAATGTACACGTGCCTTGTGACATTCTGAGGAAAATAAGTACACTTGGAAGAACTGGAAGGAAATCAGTTGTTGAAAGTTAACGCTGTGTGTTTTGTTAACATAAAGAAATCATTCAGTGAAACCGCCGTATGTGTCTTAATGGTCCTTATAGACTTGCCACGGTCGTTCTAACGTGCGATTAACCGCGCAGAACCAGAGGAGATGTCTAGGCTACCGAAAAAGAGAACAAGTGAAGAGCAAAACAAGTAAATAAAAAGCAAGTGATAGGAAGTGAGAACGCATTCGAATGTCAGCGTAATTTGATGAATGCCTCGTGGGTGCGTAGGCTTTACAATTTCGCCGTCATCCTCTGTAGCATGTGCTAAAATGACCGTCACATTTTTTTTTCGGTTTCCTCACGTCACCCTCATGCGGGCGCTGAAAAAAAAATCGACTCCGTTTCTTATTAGTGAGCGGATTGGTTTAGTTTTCATTGCAAATCACATCCGCCTGGACAGATAATTCATTCCCAGTGGCGTAATTCGAGCAAATTGCACGTTTATATAGGCTTTAAAAACACTGTTCAAAGTTGGAATGGCACTGCAAAGACCGTTTTAAAATGGTGAGAAAACGCAGTTGTCGTAGCTCACACCGTGAATATATCCTTAAAACTATTTATTTCACAAAAGCGCAAGGAACGCCATCAAATTAAAGACAGGTCAAAGCGCTGACAAGCAAGCGGCCATCTTTGGCGCTGATGTAGTTACGAACTGTTACCACCTGGCCCAGTTCACTGTTCCCTTCCGAGCCATTGCCCGTTTCACTGGTGCTGTACGCTAAAAACATAGTGCTGTTCGCTAAAAATATAGTGAGCCCACACGACGTGCTCTCGGTTCTCATAAAAATAAACATTACTTGTGACATTGCGCGTCTCGAAACTGCTCAGGGTTATGACGGACGCCGCAGCGGAGCGCGCCGGAATTACTTAAACCACTCGGGCGTTCGTTAACGTGCACTTAGACCTAATATAATTAAATCTGACGGTGTTTCGCAGAGATGAATGAAGACAATGCGACACGCACCCAGCATTTTTTTTTTTCGTGGGAGAGGCGGCCAACCCAAGTTAACTTTTCTGTGCGAATGAGCGGTCAGGGTACCTTTACTAGTGTAAATGGGAGTAATGCCCACTATTCGCCCATAAAAACGCGTAAACCCGTAAAAAAGAAATAAAGTCAGGTGCATCTCACAGGTGTACGCCTGTGAGATTGACCTCGTCCTTGCTTGACAAACAAGGAACCACATCAAATGGACTCGCGCAAGGAAGAAGCGCAGGAAGAACACTGCCAAGAACAAGTAAACCAGCGAAAGTGTAAAATAACGATTTCTAGTATAGCTTCTTTAATGAGCTCTGGAAGAAATACACAGAAAGCTTTATTTGCGGAAGAATCACAGTTCTTTTGGATCCGTCGTTTACTGCTCTACCAAGTTAAGTGCCAAAAGTGACGCGTATTGTTGTTTAGTAAGTTGTGCAACGATGCGTGGCTTCCAGTCCCGTACAACCACGTAGAGTGCAGGACGCTGCGGTTCTAGAAGTACTGCACCCACCTCGGAATGTTAGAAAAGCACCCACATAAGCATAGCAGAGAAATGGCTACGTCAGGTGGTTAGACTAATAAAGGTAGAAGCGTCATTCAAAGCACACGAAATCCTTCTTCATTTCCGGCGGTGTTTTGTCTACTTCCTTTTTAATTAAAAAGGTTTTGACCCATAAATATTGTAAACACCAACGCAAAATTCTTGCCTTTTCTTCCTGTTTGGTTGTTGCCTCGGCTCTGCCCTAAATATATCACTTAATTTTTTTAACTCCTTGCGACTCTTGTTTCCCATTGCCAATTTTGCACGAAAAGTGGTGTAGAATTAGGGAAAAACCAGATGAGGTAACGGGTGACAGTCATATTGCTTATCGGTTTAATAGTTATTGCAGGGTTTGATGATATACGCTGTCTCTCATTATTTTATTTTCCAGCATATCTAACTTGTATTGCGGGTGTACGGTTCCAAGGATCTGCCAGCGTCGCGGCGAACCGTCGCTGAAGGAAGTAATGAAGCAAAAGGAAAATTTAAACGCAACTGGCATTGCCCCCGGGCGCAACTCGTTCCGCGAGCATACGGACCAGCGGAATATGAACTGAATCCCTTTCCTGGTCACTGGATTAGTCTAAACAAAGAAGGTCGAACTTACAAAGCAACAGCGATGCACGTGACCGTTGCAATACATGGTGACAACTGAACGCACTCGTGTTAACCGTGCGGGCACCGAATAGATGACAAAACTGGCCTTCACACCACAGGAGATGCCGATAACTACCCCCATCCAAAAGGAGTGAAAAAGGCAGCAAAATGTTGAACGCCGAAGAGCTGTCAAGTCTGAAGATTGATTTGGCGGCGCTTTAGGAATGTGGTGGCGTGGGGTGGGGGGGGGAGGTGTATACCGCTTCGTTTCGGTGGGGGGGGGGGGAGGGGCTGGGTACGTGCTTGAAAACAATTCAGTTTGCCACTCCGTTTGATGCCACCTATCTCAACACTATGCCTAGAGGAGAGTTTGTCAGCCTGCTAACATTATAGTGATCACGATGATTTCATGATGTGTGTTCGGATCTCCTTCGAAATGGGCCCGTGACAAATAGTTGCCTAGCCACCTTGACCCAGTCAGGTATTAATGCGAAAGCATTATATGCCCCATTGCGTGAAAATCCGGCGTTGTCGTTGGCGGCGTGACCGAAAGATGGTACCAAAAATGGTCAACGGCGTGAACAGTAAAAAGGCATCAAAAATGCTTCGATTGACGTCGAATTTATAAGGCAGGTTTCCGTGAACAGAAACAATTGACAGAATTGAAAAGAAAATTTGGCACGTTTCGGTCCGGGGTGGGAATCAAACCTGGGCCTCCGGAATTCGCGACGAGCACGCTTTCCTACCGCTATTGTGGTTAAATGGTTATGGTTGACTAAAGTTGTGCCTAGTGCGCACGTCATTGCACGGCCTCTGTCACTGCCTCTCGCGTGTCACTTACTCTTGTGATTTTATCAGTGCTGCGTCTGCTGGGGTGCACTCCGAAGCGTCTACCTCACCGCCATCTGTGAGGCGTGGTCGCCCAGGGAAGCACTCCGCAGAAGACGAAGCAAGGGAACACGAAAAGGAATGTCGTGTAAGTTTACAACGTGCAGGACCACATCCGGATGAATACCTAAGCGAAAACATTTTTCCAAGGCGACTACAATGCCCTCGCAAACCCATACATAAGCAGTTTGAAGTGTCCTTGCCGAACTTTTTACATAGATCCATTGCAGTCTAGCATTTTGCCTTGATCTTCGCTCTCTTCAGTAAAACTATCTCCAAATTGTACAGCTACCTATACCTGTAACGGCTACAAATCCATCAACCTCTTCCCTGCTTTTATTTGTCCCAAAGCCTCGATTGCTTACCCGCGAATGATTCTGCCTCACCTGAACCTCAGCGTTTCTCGAAGGTGAACCTTCCCTACGGGCCTTGCTGGGCAAATGCATTAGTATTACATTACGATGTGTTGAGTTGTGTCTGGACTATTGCCGCAGTAGACACACGCCTCATCAAGTTGCTAATGAAATTGCTCCGGTATACTTTTGTGCTATGGCAACTAGCCAGCTCAAAGCTGAAATAGCTAGGCAATGCTCTTTGTGTCATCGTACAGATGACACAAAGATTTCGTTATTGTAGTATTTGTGATTTTGTATAGCCTTGTCTGTTTACAACCTTTGCCCACAATTTATCGTGTTTCTCGCACTTTCTTTCTGATGTCTTCTGCATGTCTATCTACACCTTCACTTATGTTGTTGTTGTTGTTGTCCTGAGTGGCCGTGGCACATACCCACAGTGGGGGATTACCGTGTACTTGCATGCCATCTTCGTTGACCTCTTCCTCTATTTCGTGTCCAGGCTTTGAGGTACAGGCATTTGTGCGCTTCAGCTGCGAGTTTCTTTTCATTCATGTCACTGAGTGTTTTTTTTTTTCAAATGTAATTGTACTCTGCGATTCTGATTTTTAATTATGGGGTTTTACGTGCCGAAACCACTTTCTGATTATGAGGCACGCCGTAGTGGAGGACTCCGGCAATTTCGAGCACCTGGGGTTCTTTAACGTGCACCTAAATTTAAGTACACGGTTTTTTTTTCGCATTTCGCCCCCATTGAAATGCGGCCGCCGTGGCCGGGATTCGATCTCGCGAACTCGTGCTCAGCAGCGCAACACCATAGCCACTGAGCAACCACGGCGGGTCTCTGCGATTCTCAGGTGTTAAAAGCGACCCAACCCATGATATCCTGTGCTTAATAATTAGTTGTTTTACTGTGGGTCCCCACTGCTAATCGGCCTGCCAGTCTTTTGTTTACTGCTAACCCCGACAAGATCGCTGATTTTAACCACACAATGATTTTAGCGAGCTTTGGCGCCGACACAATTACTCTATTTCGAATTCCTCACACCGTCTATATGTATTGCTGTCTCATAGTGCTCGTCATTTCATTATCGCTGCATTCCGTTTCCCCGTCATACGCTGCGGTGGTCTGCTTCTCGTTGATTCCAAACAGCGCTGCTGGTGTCACCGGCTGCGCTGGGAGCAGGTTGGTTAATACGTTACTAGGAGCTGAGCTCATTCGCTTCAGGCGTTGCCCAGGCACAGCTGCGTCCTCAAAAGAATGCGGGGGCCACGAGCTTGGAACCGTACGCCACAACCTCGGTGACCGGCGGGGAGGTATAATTCATTAGGAACGTAATTCTTTAACGCCATCAGCATTCCTAGCATATTTCCCTCACTTTGCCGTGCTGCTTCTGCTTGATTTCTAGCTCCAGAGTCGTCGCAGTGATTCGATAGACAGAAATAGGTACATGTCCATCGATTTGGTTCGAACCCGGTTCCCTCAGCACATCAGCGCGATGTTATACCCATTAGACCATGGACACACGCCTCAAAACTTCACGTAGCAGACTTACTTTTTCGATCTTGCAAGTCAGCGGTTTGAGATGCTTTCGAACATGAGGCAACAATTTATCGATAAAAGTGGGGGCGCTCGCTCTTCCAGATGAAGAAAAAAATTTGGTTTACGCCTGCAAAGGAAGCCTATTCAATCGCGTCGCAGTTTTTTCGAAGCCAGTTATACTGAACTCCAATTTTGCAGTGGTAGCGGTACGAAACTGGGTACGGTTCGGATGTCGTGCTTAGTGAAGATTTCTTAGTGGCGTCCAAATGTGCTCAGAGTCACCCAATACGGGATACAACAGCTGCGTGCATTGCCCCCTCCATAATATCATTAAAGAAAATTCACAGAACCGCTTACAGGGTCTGCCTTGCAGGTAGGACATGCCGCCTAAGTAGGCCTCGTCAGCTGCCGAGCTTGAATGTACACCGATATGTTCAATCGGTAACGAACACGAAGCAATGGAAATCTCCGAATAACCACTAGAGACCGCAAACAAAGGTGTCTTCGACAATGCGATGTGTGGGTTCATTGCTTGAATGATATCTGCATTTACGTTGAGAGTGATTATCTGCTGGAATCTCGAAGCGATGCTTTCGTAGACTCTTTCTGAAATTTGGAGGTATAATCTAACCGCTGTCATTGGCGCCATTGACTGCACTGATGTGAAAATGGTGAGCATAGAAATTAGCGGAAACATTGTTCGCGGAAACTCGCTGCGCGTATCATCGTAGTGTGGCGCTGTGGTGCATTCTAAAATGTCGAGCCCGTCGTGTCTTGCGATTCAGCACGTTTTAACGATGAAATTACCTTGGGTTTCCTCCGCAGAAATGGGCATGCTGTTTAATGGACGCGTTGGTCACTGAAACCTGCAACGACGTTTCTTATCGCAATGCGTCATTTTGCCCCAGGAAAGCTTCGCGCACACCGATTTCCATAGTAGATTACCACAGGGGCTTGGCCAATAATCGGGTAGCTTATAGTAAAATGTATGCGGAATCTCCGCCGTGTTCTTTTTCTACGATGGACCGACTATAATACGCTGACTTCGAGCCTCCAGCAGCACTTTTCTGTTCTTTCGTATAGAAAGTAACGACAACATTTCTAAATAATGGGATGGAACTTATGGATATAGTTATTATTATTATTATTGTTGTTATTAATAGTAACACATTATGTGTTAGCGGCTATTTGAAACCAAAATGAGTATTCGTAATTACATATACTCGCAAGAGTACGGCTGGTGCTAGCAGCGGCAGCAATAGCTGCCAAATTTCAGATCAGAGTGCTTTTCCAACGTTGTCGGTTAATCATGTGCGATATAGTTCGATATATACTTTTGCGACATAACCAGCACAGGCGTGATCGTCATACCCGCGAGGGATGCCAAAAGGTGTGCACGCTTTCCACCGGTACATCTCCCAGATGGTGGCCATGGTGAGCGGCATGCGGACGTGGTCCGCCCACGTCGGCAGCCGCTCTCTGCCCACAACGCGGTCAATCTCCTGCCGCACCTGCTCCTGCAGAGTGTCTGCATGGGCGGCAAAGTTGAGCACGTGGCTTTGAAGAAACAGTGCCACCACGGCTGTGGCGCCCAGCAGGTAGTCGGTCACGTTGCCCACCAGCCGGCCCTCTGCAGGCGACGAAGGAAATCATCGCTGTAGGCAATGCAGAAAATCTCACGCTGTGACAGGTCGTACCATGAAAGCATCGAACTTCACAACCTAGACGGAAGGGCCTACTGCAATGAAATTTCACTTGGCAAAGCTTGGCAAGAAAAGTGCAGTAAATAATACTGATCGAGTAACGGCATTGTATACAGGTAGAATACATAGTCTCGATGATCAAGGTGAGATTTTAAGATCAACGTACAAGCCAATACACT
This sequence comes from Dermacentor variabilis, assembly GCF_050947875.1. Lineage (NCBI taxonomy): Eukaryota > Metazoa > Arthropoda > Arachnida > Ixodida > Ixodidae > Dermacentor > Dermacentor variabilis. The sequence goes on from NC_134576.1 coordinate 61,000,470, forward strand.
TTTCAGGCTTGGTGTGGTGCCTGAAACCAGCAAAACGCTTTGTCGAAAGCCAGTAGGGCTGTGCTAGTTCAGGTGCAACCAAATTAGCACAGTTCATTCGACTTCAATCAATCAATCAATCAATCAATCAATCAATCAATCAATCAATCAATCAATCAATCAATCAATCAATCAATCAATCAATCAATCAATCAATCAATCAATTATTTGTTTATTTATTTGCCACTTCAGAGAGCGGAGGGCATGGGAAGCAAAAGCTCTAGTGAGCTTGACTAGGCTTCCCAGCCTATTACAGTTTAGCAACATGTAGTGGGGAGTGGCGGTATACATAATCTGCGTACATAAACATAAACATAAGACAAAACCATGCATTATGCTTGTATGCAATGATCGAGGAAAAAAGCGTAAAGCGAAGAGAAACACATCGAAGACAATTTTCATGTTTGGAATTCCAGATTTAAGCTCCACACGAAGAAAGCATGAAGCTCAGACCTGTAACATGAGATATCAAAATCATTTCATGTTAAAACATTGAATACGTAGGGTAGAGTTAATTTCAACGTTTGGCCTCCGTAATTTGTACGTGGTGTTCTTGTTTCAAATTTTTTCATCAGCCGTAAAGGATACACAGAAGCGCATTCGGTTAACTCTGCTATTTCTTTAAGCACTGAGATATTGTTCTTTACTTCGTATTTTTATCGAAGAACTAGGCGTAGGTTACAAATAATAAAAACCGTTTCAATTTCAGCAATATTGAAGAGCTGTGCGGAAGGATGATCTCTGGCTAAGTTTTCAATGATGCGTAAAGCTTTCATTTGAAGGATGTAGACGTGTTGTAAGGTTCTGTGCGTGGCAGTGCCCCATACGAGGTGGCAATAATACACTTGTCAGATGAACAAAGATTTGAAAAGCAGCAATTTGGTATTAGTAAGAAGGACTTTAGTGTTATGGTATAAGAGACCAATAAGACGTGAGACAGCTAGACACACGTGACTGACATGCACATCCTACAGCAACATTTTTGTAAACCAAAAACCAAAGGCTTTGAATGCTAACACAATTGCTGTGTTATTCGAGCTATAAGTAAACGATTCAGAGCGTAATACACGTTTACCCTTAGGGTGAAAAATGATCGCTTTTGTTTTGGCCGCTCTAATTTCAAATGTATTTATTGAGACCAACGCTCGAATATGACTAACATTTCGTTAGCTTTTCTAACTGATTCGTCAGGTTCTTTACCACTGAAAAACACGCTGGTGTCATCAGCGCATATAACATAAAATGAGTTAGCATAAATAAAATAATTATGGCATTTTACGTGCCAAAACCAAGATCTGATGAATTCACGCCGTAGTGGGGGGCTCCGGAAATTTCGCCCACCTGAGGTTCTTTAACGTGCAGCTAAATCTAAGTACACGGGTATTTTCGCATTTCGCCCTCATCGAAATGCGGCCACTGTGGCCGGGATTCGACCCCGCGACCGTAGGTTAAATATTGACGATGTTGTTAATTTATGAATTAAACAAGAAAGGTACCAGTATACATCCCTGCGGCACACCTGGCGTTGACGCGACAAATGAGAAGTCACAAGTTCAAGAGCACGCCATTGAATGCCATAGCTCTCAGGCTTAGCAAGAAGGAGAAGAAAGGGGGTAAACTGAGGAGCCCAATTTTTACAAATCCTATCATGAGAAGCCAACAAACGAAGACGGCAAGGAAAACACGGGGGGAATTAGTTGTACCTAATTAAAAAAATAAAAGATAAATTATTCGCAAATAAAGTGAATGAAAAAACTACTTGCAGCAGGTGGGAGTGTTAACCTTGGGAGTGTTAAGCAGCGCCGGCGCCAAGGTTTGTGAGTGGTGGCGCTGGCTAACACTCCCAAGGTTAGTTCTACTAGTAACACATAAATACAAAAGAAAGTGGTTAGGGAAACTGCGCCGCGGTAGCTCAATTCGTTAGAGTGCCGCACGCGTAATGCGAGGACGTGGGATCGTTCCCCGCCTGCGGCAAGTTATTTTTTTCATCCACTTTCATTGCCATTAATTTATCGTTTCTGTAATTAAATTAGTAGGTACAAGTAATTTCCCCTATGTTTTCCTTGATCTCTTTGTTGGATTCTCGGGATAAGCTTAGCATGAAGTATTTTATGATTTAAACTATCGTAGACTTTTTAAAAATCAATATAGAGGGCTAATACTAGTCGTTTATTCTAAATGTTTCTGAGAATAAATTATTTTTGCTCAAGCCGCGCCATTTCAGTCGATCTATTTTTTTTTTTGTGTGAGACCATCTTGGAGTGGCGTTAAAACGTTATGTTGCTCGATAAAATGGGAGAGAGGAGTTTAAATGATTTTTTCTAGACCCTTGAAAAAACCGAAAGATATTGGCCTATAGTTAGCAATGCTGTTTTTATCACTCGTTTTAAAAACAGGAATGACCTTAGCGACTTGCATTTGAACAGGGAAAGTGGATGTCGTAAGACAAACGTTTAAAGCATGGACCAGCGGAGGTGCGATCATGTCGATGACATGATTAACAGGTAGCATCTGTGAGTCGTCATCATCCAGCAAACTCCTACCTTTAAGGCTACGAAATGTGGTGCTAACTTCCTGGCTATCAACCGGAGAAAGAAAAAAAAACACTGTCGTGGCTGCCGATGAAAGAAATTTCAGCGCTTCTGAATTACCCCTGAACTGGGAATTCACTAGGAAAGAGTTTTTGAAGGAATTTGCCAGCGAGGGACCACACGTCTCCGGTCCGTTCATGGTGATTTTACGAAGTATTTCACTTTTACCTGCTGGATTAAAAAGAGTGGATAGTTTCCGCCAGACAGCGTCACTGCGACCACTGCTATGCTGGCCAGTGTCGGCATAATATTGAGTCTTAACAACTCTGATGTCCTCGTTTACTTCATTTTCGATACGCCTTGTATCGCGATAGAGTTAAAACGTCGGTAATTTGGACAAAGGTTCTGTAAAGCTGGTTTTTAACACTGATGCGTTGAACCAAAGAAGAGATAACCAAGGGCTATCGAATTTTCCCCCATCTTGATTTTTGATGTTTCCTTGAATGGGAAGTGCTCAGAATAAAATGTTTTAAATTAGTTCATACATTTTTCATATGAAGTTCTGAGTACTGCAACTGTGCGGTATACATCATTCCATGACGCATTTTGTATTGTGGTACGAAATGATTCAAGGGTGTAATCGGTTATCGTCTGATAGAATTGATCATACAATAATGGGCGTTTAGTCGTTTATTTCAGCGCACACAAAATTATTCCCATGTGATCCCTCAGGTCACAGCAAACAACGCGTAATTTTTTTTCAGTGACAGCTCAAAGTTAGTTACAAATGTGTCAAGAAGTGTCGCTGACTGCTGCGTAACACGAGTTGGCAAATTAATCACATCTGAACTTGCATTAGAAGACACCGTGACATCAAAGTCAAATCGCAGTGTACTATTGTCCGACATATTGATGTCAAAGTCTCCACCACAGAAAATTGGGTAATTATTTTCAGTAGCGTACCAAACAAGATCACCTAAACAGTTGAACGAGAACTGATACGTAAGCATCTAACGGAACAGCAGGAACAGAGAGCCAATGTGCCCTTTCATCTGCTCAGGCTTCATGTAGTCACCTGGCCCCTGGGCAGACATTTCTCAGCGAAAAATGCGCAAAAATCTTTGTCCAAAATAAGCCGCTCACGTATCTGCCTGCTCAGTCTCAGGAACTGCAATGTGGTTTGATGCAGTGATGCGATGTCTCATCGATGCAATGCGCAGAGCAGGCGTTGACTCTCCTCGGCGCGCAAGCACTCGAGCTGACAATTTTTTATCAGAAATGGCAGCACCCAGCAACCACTTGTTTTTGCGCTAAGGTGCTCATTTAAAAACACGGGCATTGAGTGGCCTTCATACTGGAGAGACTGAGTAGTAATTCGAGCCTTCCTGGCTATAGCTAGTATAGCGTTGATGTTATAACTCAACTGTTATGACTGCTACCGGTCGGGAACGGTATCCAGCTGAACGGCCAGGAGCATATTAACGCTCACGCAAGAACGGGAACACTGCGCCCGTTTATTCAGTGACAGCCCTTTTCTCAGACGTTCCGAAGCCGCTGCGTCGCTTTTGATGACGTCAGTGTCACGCCAAGGCGAACGCGGTTTTTTACTCTTCGTTGTAGTTTTCACTTTGAAGCACCCTTCCCTCCTTAAGGTAAGTACCGCTATACGGAATTTCTTGTACGGGTCGATCGACGAGGCACAGCTGGTCCATCCTCTTCCGGCAGCGTCGGCACACCAGATGGTTGATCTTGCGAAGGTTATGCCGGCACAGGACTGCATGGAGGACGGACTTGATCCACGTGACGATGAAGCTCACCTTCTGCCGTTTCAACGGTGATAATTCGGGATCCTGTTGTTTCTTTTACTGTGGCTGGCAGCCACCTTCCTCCCTCTCCGAAGTTGCGAGCCCGAACATGAGTGTCCGGGTTGAGCTTGCTTTCTTGATCTGCCTGTGGAGAGATAGGGAAGGTTACGGGCAGCGGAAGGCACGTGTCTGACCGAGAACGGATTTGATAACCCAAAAGACGTTGATACGGTGATCTTCCATCATCCAGGGGCGTTCTACGGTTGATAAAGAGCAGTTTAGCCAATCGCTCAGCCAAGTCACCTGACCGAACCTTCTTCAGACGATCTTTCAACGTCCGCACGGCACGTTCAGCAAGCCCGTTCGATTGGGGGTGATATGGTGCCGTACGAAAGTGCTTTAAGTTATTTCCTGTGAGAAGCTTCATGAAAGTCTCTGACATGAACTTAGTTCCGTTCTCTGTCACAATGGTTCTTGGTATGCCAAGCCAGCTGAAGACTGCACGCAAGGATGTACCTGTTGATCGTGCTGTGGCATGACGCACTGGATTTGCTTCCATCCCTTTCGAATGTGAATCTATGGCCACTAGGATCATGGTGTTATTCACTAGACCGGCATAGTCCAAATGTACACGTGACCAATTCTCGTGCGTTAGTGGCCAGCTTACTGGTATTTTTGCCGGTGGCATTGCGCTTGCTAGTATGCATGTAGTACGATTCCTACTGATCTGTTCGATAACTCCGTCAATGCCGGGCCACCACACGACCGTACGGGCCAATGCCTTCATTGCAGACATTCCCTGGTGCGTCTCGTGCAGGAATTGAAGCATGTCACCACGAGCAGCTTCGGTAATTACGACTCTGTGGCCCCAGTAACTGAAACCTTCGTAAACGGTCGGCTCACTCTTTCGTGCGAAGTATGGGTCCAACCACGGATCGGGTGCTTTGCGCTCCTTTGGCCAACCACGAAGCACGTAGGACTTGGCATTTCTAAGTTGTTGATCTTTCTCGGTCAACTGTCTCATTGCCTGCGAAGAAACGGGTGTGTAATCCGGCTGCTGCAGCGAGTGCACGTACTCGTGCAGCTTCTCTGATGTGTCCTCGGTGGTTTCTAGAGGAAGGCGACTGAGCGCGTCTACATTCAGGTTGACCGAACCAGGTTTGTACTCGATCTTGTACTGGTATGCTCCCAGCAGCAAGGACCAACGCTGAATTTTTCTGGCAGCCATGATGGGCGTGGGACGATCTCCGCGAAATAGACCCACCATCGGCTTCTGACCTATGATCAAGGTGAATGTTCTTCCCAGTAGGTAGTCTCGGAACTTTGATACCCCGAATGCTAGGGCGAACGCTTCAAGCGGCAGTTGGGAATAATTTCTTTTCGCTTTGTAAGACTTCGAGAGCGAAAACCTATAGGCTTGTCCACATTGCCAATGCAATGGGACAGTACCGCTCCGATTCCGTTCGGTGACGCATCGCATTCCAAGTGCAGCGGCAGTGAGGGGTTGAAATGAGTGAGCATTTTGGCATTGCAAAAAGCGTTTTTTGACTCCTGAAACGCTTCCCGTCGTTGACAGCCCCAATTCCAGCGACGCTCTTTCGTTAGCAAATTGTAGAGCGGGAATAGCAGGCTGGCCATATTGGGAAGGAACTTGCTATAATATTTGGGAAGACCCAAGTAGCAACGCAGTTCACTCACGTTCTTGGGTGTTGGCGCCTTCATGATAGCGTCCATGTTCTTCTTCAGAGGTTGCTGCCTTCCCATACTGACCTTGTGGCCAAGGTACGAAACCTCAGGCATCCTGAAGGTACACTTATCCTTCCTTAGCTTGACACCGTACTGTCGAAGGCGCTGGAGAACTGCCTTGAGGTTAATTCCGCCGTCATTCCCCATCTGCACGATGCATTCCCACCCCTTATCGAGGGGTCCTTAAGGTAATGAAGCTGAAGTAAAATATGTTTTATATTACAATTATTATGAAATGCCGCATATGCCAAGCGACACATACCTAGTGTCTGAAGTTGGCGTAAAAGAGGTTTATTCATGAGCGGCAAATACCCAGAGAGAGAAAAAAATGATAAATGAAAGGCAAGGACGTTAACCACGACTGGGACTGGTTGGCTACTCAACATTGGTGGAAGGGAAAAAGGAAGGGAAAGATTAAGAGAAGAAGAGAAAGTCCGCTGTGGATATCGGCGACCGTAGCAACAGTTTTATGTTCTATATCACTGATGATCACTAAGTCCGCAACACAATCTGTCACTCAATTCGGTAGCTTTGAAAAATTGCAGCAGCACTTTTGTGACCTTTTGCGGCTGAGATATGCGAGGGCATGGTCCCAACATCTTGTTCAAATTCAATGGTTTTCTATACAAATGATTTAGAGCTGTGCAGATGTCCTGCCTGTCATTTTCAAAAGATGGGCAGTAGCACAGTAGATGCTCTATAGTCCTCTATCTGTCATTAGAATCAAACATATATATGCATTAGTTAACGTAGCCCCCACGTGTAAGCGGCAGTGAGTTTTTTCTTCACTTCGCGGAAGCCCAGGTAACAGCCGCAGTTGCATAGATCAATGCTGTCAAGAGAATGCAATCCATGGTGATTGAATTCAGGAGCGTGCCGCTTCTTCAATTCCATAGGGTGCGCTAGCTTGCTAAACAATTGGCTGGGTCAGTCCTTAACAACCACCTTGTACAGAAACAAGAAGGTTTGTTCCTTCGTGGTCTTTCCTAGCATCCGCGTCTGTTAGGTCGTTGCCGGAAATACCGCAATGACCCGGCAGCCGCTGGATCGATGGAAACAACTTTATTTTAAATCCGGCAAAGTTTAACGACCTGGGCTCAGGTCTCCCATGAGGGGACTTTGAGGCCTTGCCTTGTCGCCGCCTCTCGGGCCCGGTGGAGCGGCCACTCTTGCGTCGATATTGAGGTGGGAGCCGCGCAGACGCAAGAGCCGCCGGAGCTACTGCCATTTTAGCTGATGTAACACGACACTCTCACAACATTTGCGAGAGCGTAGCTCTAGCTGCCTGACATAACTTGCAAAGAGCACTCGGGTAGTGCGCGTGGAAAATGTGCCGCAATCGCACCGGATTTAGGAAGGTGTGTGTCTGCAGTTGTCGCCAGACGGCTGCCTCGCGACATTTCAGTTTGGAGTGAGGTGCAGGAATCATCCTCCTGCCTACCTGGTAGTGCTTGTGATGTCGTTGTATCTGACTAAGCGTTCTCGCATGTTTCGAACCACGAGGTACGAACTCAAAGCTCTGCGCAGTGGGTCAGTTCTCGAGCAGAGCGGTGTGCTACCTCGTTCAAGTTAGGGGGCGGGCCTCGTCGGTGGGGGTGGCGGCATGAGCTGGGAACCGCATGGTCGCGGTGCTATCGAAGTGCTGTCGACCAGCTTTCCTTAGGATCTGGAGAGCTTCGGAGGAAATGCGCTCTCGCGCGTAGTCACGAACTGCGGCTTATGAGTCGCTAAGACCTACCTCACCGAAGGGGTCGGTCGGTAAGCGCAAGCGCAATCGCCATCTCTTCCGCTGTTTCTGGGTGTTCCGTGCTGACAATACACACGTCATCAGCCGCTGAAACACGACGTTCGTGTCCTTTTGCGATCACACGACGGTGCGTTTCCCGTATCTCCGACACGAGTTGTTCGCACGACCCGCGACGTAGAGCCGAGAAAATACATTCTAGGGCCACCTATGAGTCGCAGAAGATAGCCTACCGATTAGCCGGTTGGTTGTTAATATTGCATATGCGCAGTTTGTGCACATCCATACTAAGCAAAGGAGAGGTGGAAAAGAAGGAAGACGAGGACTTTGCTTTTGTCGGCTGGTCTCACCCCATCCAGAGCGTTAGCGCCGAGCCTTCTAAATAAACGCCTCACGCCTTGCGACATTTGTGGTGGACGTGCTGGTTAGCCCGTGCGACCACGGAACTTTTCCCTCCAAGTCTTCGACGCTGTTATCGTCTTGCCTGCCGTCCGCCATCGCTACCCGACATATGTCCACTGACGCCGGCACTTCGACGTGCTCGCCTCCTGGTCTTTACCAGCCGCATCGGGAGCCACGCTCCTTCGGAGGAAAAACTAGGCCAGACGTCGATGAATGGCTGACGCATTACAAAAGGGTGAGGAAGACCAACAAATGTGACTCGAAGTAGCAGCTTAGAAATGTAGTGTTCTCGTTAACTGATGCCGCGCTGGTCTGGTAAGAGCATCACTAGGACACCCCGACAGCCTGCAGCACTGTCGTTGAAGAAATCAAAAGGTATGCTGGTGACACCACTGCAAAAAAAAAAAAAGCGTTCCGGACTATCACTCGCCCAAAGGGCTCAACTTGGTGAGGCTTGCGCCGAGGAGCTCTTGACGCTGTGTAAGCAGGCGAACCCACGTATGTCAGAAGAGGACAAAGTTGGCCATCTACTCAAGGGGATCGCTGAGGACGGCTGTGATTTCCTCATCAACAAAAATAATTTGGGCTCAGTTTTTGACGTCATGTTACATTGCCGCGGCTTCGAAACCCTGACGATTCGCCGCATCACGAGAGAGTTTGGTTAGTTGGCCAACGTAACGATGGCGGTAGGCATTGACATACATACATACATACATACATACATACATACATACATACATACATACATACATGCATACATACATACATACATACATACACAGCCCTCGGATTGTGCGTGAAGTATGCTAAGAATGTTAATGCATTTAAATAACAAGCAGCAAAACACAAAGGCGACACACACGAGGTTAGCGAAGCACACGTGGGCACGAGAGACGCCGACAGAATGACCATAGTGAAGGCCACATTATAGCCACGGCTGCCAGTTGTGGCAGTTGTGGAGGAAAAACAATGAATCGACAAAATTAACCAACATTTCTACGCTTCGTTATGCTGTGGTTCCTTTCTAAAAGTCGCAAGCTTTACTTTCGATATTGCGTCCATGTTGCGATCAAAAGACTGGAACCTGATCCTTTATGCTTCAATTTATGACAGATTAATTAATCCTTTGCAGCCTCGTTTCTATGACGCTTGATTACCCACGAAAGTGACACATCTACAAGTAGGCCCTAAGTGGAGTTTTTGAAACTTAACTCGGGCTTTTCTTAAACTTGGGCTTTCTTTTACTGGTAGTAAAAGTTGTTTCTTCCTTAAGTTTAAATTCCGATTTTCAATACAGTGATGCCAGTCGCTCAGCCCATCCTAAGGAAAATGAAGGCCTGGGAGAGTGACCACAGTGATGCGAATGGAAGGGACACAGGAAAGCTCGACAAGGTCGCAGCGATCCCATAAATGCACCCGGTATCCCATCGGTTTAAGGAGGTCGACCAACGCACGGGTGTGCACGGGTGTCAGTCTTCTCAGCTCCACGCAGGCGCTGCCACCTTTCAAAGAAAACATGGGCTGACGAAAAGCGTAAAGGCTTCTTCATGGTCAGACAGGAAACCTAGCATGTTGACTCTTCACAGAAGCTTGTGTTCAGAATTCCTCTATCGTCTGGCGCCTGTTACGTGGAGCTAACAGATACCTTAACGAGCGCTGGCGTGAATACGCGTGCAATGTGCGCAACAGGAAAGAAGGCTTTTTTGGCACAAAACACAAGCGCATGTTGGTACTGCTTGGTTCGAAAGGACCTCAACTCTCAAGGCGAAATACTTAGATGGCTCACGGGTCGACGACCGTCCGGCGTTATGGCACCAAAATTTAAGCACTTGCGCCTGTAAGCCGTCAATTTCTTTATCAATAAAAGAGCTCGATTACTTCTGTGCGCGTTAAACGGACACGCTTATAAATAATCAATCTGGTTACAAAAGTGTCCTTCGAGTGGCTTTTCCGGTCTTTTTCATATTTGCCGACAATGTACACTTGTCTTATGGTGTTTTGAGAAATATGAGTACGCCTGCACGAACTGGAAATAAATCTGTTGCGTTGTGCGTTTGTCTATAATTTGACTTTCCGCGTCCCTCTCATTCTGCCTGCGCTACGAGAAGGTAGAAGGCAACATATATACAAGCCCATGTAGCTATCCCATTCAATTAAAGTGTTAAAATAACAAAAATTCATTCAGTGAACCTGCGTATGTGTCTCAAAGCGGCACAAGGGACGCGAGAGCAGCGCGCATGCGTCAGCCAGCCATCCATTGCCCTATCCGACAAAGCGCTCCAGCTTTTAGGAAAGCGCGCTTATGACAGGCGGTTGTTGTGCTACTGTACATTTCTTTTTGAATCTCTTGTTTTTCTCGCAGTACTTGCATTGGGCTAGTTGGTGCATGTCAATCATTAACTTACCGTCATCAACGCGATCGCATCCATGAAGGCAGGACGAGCGCTTTAGTCTCTTTATTCACTCCTCCTGCCGGTACATGATCCCCTCTATGTTAGTGTGTTTTCGGCGCTGAATTGGTTTTCATTTTTCTTGTTTCTTTATGATGGCTTCACTTTTTGCTACTTGCTAGTTTTCCTTGCTTCCGCCTTCACTAATTCTTGTTTCTTTTTCAGATAGCTCTTTGACTTCCTTCTATAATACGGAACATTGATAATAAGACTTGAGTTGTCTGAACGCGCTCATCATTGTCACTTGTCTCGTCCACGCTCAACCTTCGCGCAATACACTTACGATTATGCTCCTCCACCAAGCTTCCGCATAGCGTAACTGAGCCGATGATGCGTACCTCGGAAGGTACGACCAAATGGCACCCTCTATAAGCATCCCCACGCACTCCGCATTTTCTTTCGCCGAAAATTCGTCGCCTATTGTTCAAGTTGCCCCATTCTCGTTGCCTGTCGCCAACTCCAACCGCCCCGCCATTCCAATCTTTCACACTGGCTCAGACGCATTGGTGTTCCGTGAACTTTGGTAGCCAACCGCGCTCAGTCCTGGTTAACCTCCCTGCCTTCCACTTACAATTTTCTCTCTCTGTTGTCCTCCTAATGCCTGTAGCCATCCCACTCCATGTGATGGTTACAATCACGCACCGCGCTGACCAAGCGTTGATGCTCTCCTGGTTCGCACTGTCGTCATTCGTCAAATAATCCTCTACATCGCCACCAAATGCGCCTTTCTTCAGGTTTTTATGCAATGCAAATATGTTTTGCGCAGTTTAAGAACGCGAGAGGTGGTCAAAATTAAACCCAAGTCGTTTATTACGATGTCCCGTATAGCCTACTGTGCATTCTTAGAGAGCCCGATGGCGATGTCGTTGACTTTGCTAGCTTTGCCTTTTCGAAAGTTCGAAAGTATTTCCGCTGTCACTCATAGTATCAACACCCTTTATGCTAACTGCATCCGCCAAAGTCCTTATCGTGTAGCTAAAGCAGGACGCTGGTCCTGCGTGATGTTGATGAATTGACGAAAGGCACAGTACTTGCCTGTAAAGATGTCATGTCCGCAGCCGAGGTCCTCTAGCTTTTCGTTGTAGATGTCGATGAGAGCTTTGTTACGCTGGGATACGTCCATGTGCATCGCTCGCTGGACTTCTCTCCTGCAAGGGAGACGAACGTGCTCTTGCTGATTATTTTAAGGATCTAGAATTTGAGTTGCAAGCTGGTGGATTGCAAGCCAACTTGTTCATATTTACGCACTTTTTCTACGCGTCGTCAAAGATGAGCGGTAGCTTATGCGAATATGTCAGTATTTGCAGAAATGTCGTGGCTACGCTGATTCTTCGCAAGAAAAGAGGAAAAATACTTGCGAAAGAAGGTGTCAGTGATAAAGAAGCCTTCGCTCCAACGTCTTACACTGTATACTTGCAAGAACAGTTAAATATACTGGATTAGGAAGGATTAGGCCTGATCCCAATGAAGAACTTTTTAGCTAGTTGCAGTTTGTAGTTATTGAGCAATGTTGGGGATGTGGAGAGTTAGTGTGTAAACGAATACAGTAACGTTCGGGCACTCTAGCAAGAGAAGAAAGTTAGTGATTATAGTAGACAGCCTCGTGAAAGCTGTATGTATAAGCACGTTCATATAGCTGTATATGTGCCAGATAGTTATGGGGGCCCGTAACTACTTGGCCTATATACGAAGTTCGCCTATATTCACCTGTATACGAAGTTCAAGACATATGATTGTAGCGGAACAGTTTTTCGTATGTTGCGATGAGAGGCTCGCCATTCTCGCCAAAAAGCGAGAATGCCACGACCTCGACAAGCTAGCTGAAGCGGCTGACCCTTATCTGGAGGCGCGAAGCCTGACAAACCTTGCCAAAGGTAAAGAGGACAGAGAGACTAGTAAATCAGTCTTGCAGAACAAGACCTGCGAAACAGAGGCCGGGAAAGAAAAAGTTCAGTGCTTTCTGTGTGGAAAGCAAGGACACCATGCTGCAGATTTTGGGACGCGGTAAAAAAGACCGAAGTACTCGTCTTGCTGGAAACGCAGCAAACGTGACTACAAAGCTGACGAGTGCGCGAACGTAAAGAGCAGCAACAAGGAGGCGCGAAGTGCTATTGCTGAGTGAGACCGGATGCCTGCCGTCCGGAGTGAGCTCATGCTCACGTGAAAAAGTTAGACTGCTCAGACGTTGCTGAAGGGCGAAAATCTGTTGTTGAATAACATGCCAAAAAGTCAAATATCGTATAAAGGTTCTCTTTCGTAGAATTTGACTTAACGAGCTAGCCTTATTCTACTAGCTTAATTTAATTAAGCTAGTAGAATAAGGTTAGCTCTTTAAGTCAGTATGTAAGGGAAGCGAACAGGAATGAGATTGAGATATAAAAGTGTCATGAGAGGGAAGAGCAGCCACCAAGTCCACGACTCCTGCATTCATTTAATGTTCACGTAGGTCTAGCTGCTGCATGTACATATTTGTATCATTTCTATTACCGCAAAAATCATACCGCGAGTGCTGTGCTTTTATCAGCGGCAATCGCGCCACACATCCGCGGGGCCTTCACACAAATGTTCGCGTTCCTCTCCCATTACTCTAGGTGTGTGAACTCACTTGGACATGGCTTCAAGTTCATTAGCCAGGTTCTCAACGGTCACGCGGGGCGAACGGGGACATAGGCGGCGCTCGAGCCTCTTCAGCCATTGCGGGCGGCAGTCGATCGCCGAGGCAGCGCTGCCCAGCAGAAATCCCTCGAGGTGCTCGTCCATGTCCCTCCGGCGTGGATCGTCGAGGTCCAGACGTCGACCGAACAGGAACGTTACCACGTTGTTGCACGCAGACCGGAACAACAAGTCGCGCGGCAAAATGGGGGCACCGCCGAATTTGTCAATTGTGCCAACGAGATGATGAGCTTCGACCTGCGCCCAATCAGAGAATAATGTGTTGTGTTGTGTTGTGTTGCGTTTAATGGCACATAAGCAACTTAGGCTATCATGCGCCAAACGCAAGGTCAAATTTCTTTTTAAAAAGTTGGGTCACCTCGGCGACGATCCTTGTCTGGGCAAGGACTCCGAGGATCCCAACAAACTAAAGACCTCAGTCTTCTTCTCAAATATGAGAAGGTGGGTGAGGTGTACACCAAGATGAAGTTGGGGATAGGCTCATTTATAGTTTTTCAATGATACCTGCTTCTCTTAAGAAGCTAATAACATGTGTGGTATCCACAAGTGCATCTTCGCCTAAGATCAATGCTGGATGAAAGGGGATGTGTTGATTATAAAACGAAGTAAAGTATTTTTTCCTTAGTGTTTCGAGTTTTACGCATGTTAATAAGATGTGGTTTACAGTAAGTTCATTTCCGCATTTTTCACAGCAAGGCTTGTCTTGTTTTGTCAGGAGGAAGTTGTGTGTAAGGTGCGTGTGTCCTATGCGAAGGCGACATAAAATTACTTCGATGAAGCGTTCTTGGTGTGAGCATGTCTTCCATTCTTTTATAACAGGTTTTACTAGGTGTAGTTTATTGGTTACTTCACTATTCCATGTAGTCTGCCATTTATTCCTCAGTTTATGGTTCACTAATTTCATACAGTCTTTGTAAGAAATTTTTGTTTGGATGATTTTTTTATGTCGAGCTTTCGCTGCACATTAATCTGCTTTTTCGTTGCCACCGATTCCGACGTGACTGGGCACCCAGCAAAATTTTATGTTGTGTCCTTTTCTAGTGGTTTTTCGTATGTTATGTAGGATGACGCCGATTAATGGTGTAATTGCATTTCTAGGTTGAAGTGCTGTTAGTACGCTTAGTGAATCTGTGTAAATTATGCTGTTTTCAATATTCTCATTTAATATTTTTTCTACAGCTAGAGAGATTGCGTAGCACTCTGCAGTAAAAATGGATGCACACTCAGGTAGGCGTACCGTATTTTCCCAAATGTTTTGTATTGCGGCACTGCCCACGTATCCTGCCGATTTGGAGCCATCAGTATAAAACGCTGTGTATTCCATGTATTTTTCGTTTAGTGCCAAGAATTCTTGTGTTATGTGTTCATGTGGTGTTTGTTTTTTTTTGAAGATGTGTTAATGTGAAGTCGCACACTGAAGGCTGGCAATACCAAGGTGGGAGTGGATCGGGTTTTCGGGCTATCTGAGGCAATGTGTCCCTTATATCTAGTTCTTGGCATCTCTCCTCGAAGCGGAGAAGAAGTGTTCTTATTGCTTGGGGTTTGTTTGTAAATAGTATTCGTGATGGGCACCTTGTAACTATTGGGTAGCAGATGTGTTTCGGCAGTGAACGAATTTTTAGGATTTATGAGCATGTAAGCATGGTTCTTCTGTCTGAAAGGGGTGGTTCATTTGTTTCTACATATAGACTGTGTATAGGAGACGTCCTGTATGCACCAGTTGAAAGACGTAAACCTAAATTATGTACTGGGTCAAGGCGGTTCAAATATGACTTCCTTGCTGAGCCATACACTATGGACCCATATTCTAAGCAGGAGCCTGTAACAGAACGGTAAATGTGCAGGAGGCATACCCTATCAGAACCCCAGTGTTTGCGTGAAAGGACCTTAAGTATGATCAGGGATCGAGATGCTTTCTTTTTCAGCGCGTTGATGTGCGGAAGGAAGGTGAGTTTTTTGTCAAAAATTACGCCTAGAAATTTGTGCTCGTTTTGGACAGGTAATGTGGCTTCGTTCAGGTGTAGGGTGGGGTCTGTCTGTACTCCTCGTTTCAGTGAAAAGAGAATGACCACTGTTTTCTGTGGAGAAAAGCGGAAACCATTTCTGTCTGCCCATGTTGCTAGTTTATTTATTGTAAGCTGTACCTGCCTTTCGCATGTTGATATGTTTGATGATGTACAGGCTATCTGAAGATCGTCGACGTATACTGAATACATAATGGACTTTGGGATTATTTTGCTAATGGAATTCATTTTTATAATAAAAATGTTGTGCTTAAAATACACCCCTGAGGTATTCCATTTTCCTGAACGAAATTTTTCGACAGGGTTGAGCCTAGGCGCACATGGAACGAACGGTTAGACAAAAAATCTTTTATGCTGTTCAACATCCCGCCGTGGATGCCAAGGTCGGCCAGATCTTTAAGAATCCCGAACCTCCAGGTTGTGTCATATGCCATCTCTAAATCGAAAAAAACAGCAAGGCAGTGTTGTTTGTGTATAAATGCTTCTCGTACTGTGTTTTCAAGGCGAACTAGATGGTCATTAGCGGATGATCCTTCTTTAAAACCACATTGATGGATATCGAGCAGCTCACGGATTTCTAGCACGAAGGTTAATCTAATATTCAGGACATTTTCGAATGACTTCGCCAGGCAGCTGGTAAGGGCTATAGGCCTATAGCTACTGGGGGAGTTTGGTGGTTTACCGGGTTTCAAAAGTGGAATAATTATAGCTTTCTTCCATGCTTCAGGTATCTTCCCCGATATCCAAATTTTGTTAAAAAAATTTAAAAGGGCTTTTACGGCATGTTCATATAGATGGCCTAGCATTTGGTAATGTATTCTATCGGGGCCAGGTGCAGTTTTTTTACCAGCGGACAGTACCCTATGGATTTCTTGAACTTTAATTAAAGTATTGTATGGTTCATTTCTGCTGCTATTTATCGGTAGTCTTTGTTTCTCAGCCGTGTTTTTGATTTTTAGAAATGATTCTGTATAATGTGATGAACTGGAAGCTGCCGAGAAATATTCGCCCAATATATCTGCCTGTTCTTCTATGCTTGTCTGTATACCGGGGGCTGCGAGAAGTGGAACTGTAAATGGCGAATAGCTGTTATTTAGCTTTCGTACCTTCTCCCACATTTGTTTTGATGTGGTTGAGCTGCTTATAGAGGACACGTAGCTTTTCCATGAATTCTTTTCAGCACTGCGGCGGATATATCGAGCTTTTGCTCTCGCATTCTTAAAGCTTATAAAGTTTTCTGCAGTTGGGTATCTGCGAAATATTCCCCAAGCTTTGTTTTGTTCTTTTTTCGCTTCACGACATTCTTGTGTATACCAAATTTTGTGATATAGTTTTACTACTCCAGACGACTGGGGTATAGCTAGGTTTGCAGCGTCAATAATACAGTTTGTAAAAGCTTCATTTATTTCGTCGATGGTGAGATTATCTGACACAATTTTTTCTAGGCTGGCTTTCTCTTGAAAAAGGGCCCAGTCGGCTAAATGGAGCTTCCACCGTTGTGGTTTTGTCGGGATTACTTCCGGTGAGGATATTAAGCTGATTAGTACAGGTAGGTGATCTCTTCCATATGGGTTGTCTAGTACGTCCCATTTTAAAGGGTGAACAAATGGAGAGATCGATGCAGCTCATTTTTCCTCAGGTAGATGAACAATAGGTTGGTTTTCCAGTGTTTAGTAAACATAGGTTATTACTCAGTATAAGATCCTCAATAATTTGGCCTCTTTTATCGGTTTTGTCACTACCCCAAAAGCTGGAGTGCGAGTTAAAATCTCCGACTATCAAATATGGCTCGGGTAACTGTTCTATAAGGTGCTCCAGTTCATGTATAGTTACTCCTAGATGCGGCTCCAGGTATAGACAGCATAGTGTAATTGTTTTAAATGTGTGCAGGATGGCTGCCACAGCTTCTAATTTAGTATTAAGATGGTGTTCTTTAGCTGCGATCCCCTCTTTAACTATAATAGCAACGCCACCTGAGAGCCTGTTTTCGTGCTCTCGGTCGCGGCGGAACACCTTATACTTTTTGAGTATGTTTTCATGTTTGGAACCTAAGTATGTTTCTTGTAGACACACGGCCACGGGTGAGAGGGTGGTCAGTATGTCTTTTATGTCGTTTATGTTATGTAAAAGTCCCCTCCAATTACAGTGTACGAAAGCCATTTTGTATTATATGTGTGGAGTGAAAGAGGATCTAAGCTGTGTTTTCAGGCCACTTGATTGGAAGCCTCTCTTTATGGTGGCGATCCAAGGAGCCCCGCCGTTCACCCGACGTCGACGGTACAGGGCTTCCTTGACTTGTGTCCATTGTATCCTCAGATACGCTGGACGCCCGGGCTGGACGCACAGTTTCTTTCAAGTTGGGCCTCGCCGCGTGGGGAGGGACCCTAGAGCCTGCTGACCTGGGGGTCCGCACGGCTTGCTTTTGAGGTAGTGGCGCAACGCTAGCTGCGTCCACTGTGGGCGCTGGAGTCTCCGCCCGAGCCTCACTGTGTGTGACCTGGGCAGGCTGGGAAGACCACTGTGTTGCCGCGCCCTGTTGCAGCACAACGGAATAGCTTTTTTTTTTGCACCAATGAAAGTCGCTTTCGCGCTTCCCTGAAAGTGATATTTTCTTTTACTTTGAGTGTGATTATCTCTTTTTCTTGTTTCCATGTTGGGCAGCTACGCGAGTAGGCAGGATGATTGCCCTCGCAGTTTATACAATGGTGTAATTCAACTTCACAGTTGTCTGAAGGGTGATCATGGGAAGCACACTTAGCGCATGTGATTTGGCCCCGGCAGCTCTGTGAGCCGTGGCCATACCTTTGGCAGTTGAAACAGCGTCGCGGGTTGGGTATGTAAGGTCGGAGTTTCAGATTGGTGTAGCCTACCTCCACAGATTCAGGAAGTGTGCTCAATGCGAACGTTAGGACGAAGTGCTTTGTTTCGATTTCCTTGTTTTCCCGTCTGATCTTTATTCTGTACACATCTGTGACATTTGTTCTTTTAGTCCGTTAAGGAGTTCTTGTTCGGTCATATACTTAAGGTCATCGTCTGAAATGACGCCACGAATGGTATTTAGTGATCGGTGAGGGCTGATTGTTACGGGAATGTCACCGAAGGCTGTTACTCCTGAAAGTTTCTCGTACTGATGTTGGTACAACAATTCCAAAAGAAGGACCCCATTTGCTAGTTTCTTTATTTTATATCCTTGTCCAATGGTGTCTGTTAGAGTCCTTGTAACATTGAAAGGAGAGACATATCGTGCAGAAATTTCTGAATGCTCACTATGAACTACGTGGAATTTGGGAAAGTTGCTTTTGGTTTTCGTAAAGAACTCGGCAGTGACATCGGTGCGCCCTCTCTTGTTAGGAGGGCGATCGCTTGAAGCAAAAGAGTTCGCCATAAAAATTGTATTTTTCGGTGGCGGTACCAGCCGCCCACCACGGAGACCAACGAGGGGACGGGACAGGAGCTTGCAAGCAAGCCTTGCCCACGCCAGCTGTATACTGCGGCTATAACCTAATATGGCGTAACACAGGGTAGTTAGCCACACAAAGGTTAACCCTAGCCGCCAGGAAAGGAAGGAACAAGAAGTGAAAGAGAGGACAGGAAAGATTAAAGGTAGAAGAGAAAGGCGAAGATGAGGGTAGAGAGAGACCGGAAAAGGCGACTGCCGATTTCCCCCGGGTGGGTCAGTCCGGGGGTGCCGTCTACGTGAAGCAGAGGCCAAAGAGGTGTGTTGCCTCCGCCGGGGGGCCTTAAAGGTCCGAACACCCAGCATCGGCTCAACCTCCAGGATCCCCCTTTCCCCGGACACGGCTAAGCCGCGCACGGTTACACGCGGGAGGGTGCAACCCTCGTGTGCTCGGGTACGTGGTGTCGCAACACACCAAACGCCTGCTGACGCAGACGCCCCTGCGGGGAATCAGAGAATAAAGGCGCTTTCTCAAGGAGCTTGGAAGATGACCGCCAGGGATCCGAATGCGGGGATGCGGTTTTAGCAGTAATGGCTAGGTGTAGGGGCAAAATTTTGGTTTTATTTGCAAAGTAATTTTAGCGTTAAAACACTGCGATCCTTCATCCCTGTGGTCATGCATCAAACCTTGAAGAAACACCAGGAGACGAACGCTCCGATCACTGTGGGCCTTCACTATGGAAGCCTGCGGCAGTATACACAGAATCAAAGCTGTTGTGTTTTAAGCTTAAGTTATGGGGTTTTACGTGTGAACACCAGAATCTGATTATGAGGCAGGTTCTACTGGGGGACTCGGGAATATTTTTGACCGCCTGGGGTTCTCTGACATGCACCTATATCCAAGTACACAGGTGTTCTTGCATTTCGCCCTCATCAAAAGGCGGCCGCTGTGGCCGCCATTTGATTCCGGAACCTCTTGCTCAGCAGCGCAACATCAAAGTCACTAAGCAACCACGGCAGGCCTCTTTCGCTTTCCCTGGCCGCCCCAGCGCATTCCTTCAGAGCCAATAGCCATACCATTGTAAATAAAATTTAGTGTTCTTTAGCCAATATTTTATGCACTTTTTCTGAACTAACTTTCAGTGGATTTAAGAAAACGATTACCATATTCTAGAGGGAGCACCAGTCGCATCAGTTTTTTTTGTTTATTTATTTCGTTAAGGGGCCTCTTGCTGAGACATTACATGAGGGAGTGGGCGGTTAAATGGCCAACAAAGATAACCCAAGTTACAATAGGATGTTCTCGATGAGTTGCGTGAAGTTTTTCACGGCTTTCTGTCCGTGCCCCTAAACATCTAGAGATGTTTGAATAAACTTAGTTGAATTGAAATGCACGTGGGTCGATGATATTGGCAACTTCGGTGGGCAGGCCATTCCAGTCCCGTGCTGTGCGCAGAAAAAAATGACTGTTAGAATGGGCTTGTGGAGGGTGTACTGTGCTAGAGTGGCTGCTGAGGCAATCCGATGGGCTCTTTTTATGTACGGGTAACCAAAAGGAAAGAATGGAAAACATTATTAAAAAATTATGCGTAGCTCTGTTATCGCAAACACTAGAGACCAGCGGAGCTGGAAGAAGGCCAGTTAAGTAGTGCCAAATCGCACCCTTAGTCTAACTTTTGCTGGGCTTCCCACAGCTCCGCTGCTCTCTGGTGTTTGCGATAGCAGAGCAACGCCTAATTTTTTTTCCAGTGCGAGAAACAGGACCGCTGAAGCGTGCGCGCGGGTTTTTATCGGAGAGCAGTGAAGTCAGAGCACCTGTGTCGCCGCCGCACCGTTCCTTCTCCCGCGCAACGCTCAACCGACCCTCGCCGCGCTGCTAGCTGTGCAACGCCAACTTTATACTCGCTAGGCTCCACACACCCTCGCCGAGTCGCTATACTACGCCAGCACCTCCTCAATTTTTTTCAATGCCCGCCAGATGCGGCCGTCCCGACCGGTCAACAACCTCTCCTATCATCCTTCCGCGCTCTCCCCCGTGGGCTAGCGTTCGCGCCTGCTTTAGGGCGGTGGGGGAGAGCACCCTCTGGGTGGCGCCTCAAGCGGAAGTCGGAGGAAGGATGACAGACGCGTAATAACTAGAACCCCTTAAACTTCGTAAAGTAGTGCCATGCTTTGAAGAATGCCGCCTCCTTCTCGCACGCTCTGGCCGAGGCCGACGCCGCGTCACTATTGGCTTAATAGCATCACGTGGGCCCTGGTGCCGTGCATCAGCGCCTTTTTTGCTCGAGAAGCGTCCACGCAGTGGCGAGGAGCGCATGTTGGCGCCGTTGCTACGCTCGAGGAGTGTAGGTGGCGCCACGGTCGAGGAGGGAGCGTGAAAGAGAGGGGAAGCGAGGAGGAGTGAAGGCGGAGGAGGAGAGTGTCGCTACTTTACGAGGTTTAAGGGGCTTTAGTAACAACCTGACACCTGACAGACGCAGGGACGGAGCGTTTACTATACCCACACACAACTTTTCTTGGCTATGAAGCAAAAGCTCCGGAGCTTCCGCACATGACTGTATTCGTACGCATTGTAGTCCAGGCACGCTCGGCACCGGTTTCGGTTTAGCCAAAGTTGCACGATCTCTTTACTTTAGTCAAGGCAGATTACCTCGGCGTGAATCAATGTTTACTCGCATACCATGTTCTGAACAGCGAGCATCACAGCCTGCGTCGGAGCTCCGAAGAAGCTGTATAGCGTGGATTAGGACTCGGACACGCAACCGACGCTGGCGTCGGTAGAGCCGGCGCAGCAGTCCGCTGGCTCACTAGTTCGTAGATGCTGATGGTTGCGATTCCCTTACTGGTTCACTTGGTTTACGCGTAGACGCTGGACAAACTGTTTTTGTGTGCTTCAACAGTGTTTTGTTGCTAAAGTCGGCCACCAGCCTCTCAGGGGAGTTGATTAGCAGAACAGCAAGCGACAGACACTCACCAGAAGACACAGGCGGCATTTTGCGTTTGATGAATGTGCAAAAAGTGCGACAGCCTCGGGTGTGCGAAAGCTCGAAAGAGCAAACTAAAAATACAGTAAAATACCAATAGCTGACCGGTGAATGTTACGTATCATTTCAAGTTACGTGCTGTAAAAATCGAAAAAGTATTGTTTTCTATTTCCCACGAAAGAAAACGAGAGCAAAACTGCGGGCCTACTTCCAGCAGCGGTGAAAGAGGCACGCTTAGTTTTCGTAGCCTTCGCTTCATAGCCAAGAAAAGTTGTCCGCGAGTATACTTCTTATCGGGAACGGCAGTGGCGCGTGCCCAGACGCCTGCGTTAGGAGAGCATGCGTAGCTAATCGTGAATTCCAGGGGAAGAAAAGGAGCACTCAAAAGCACGCTGAAAGTGGTCTTTCCAGGTGTGGCGTCTTTCACTGGTCGAACAAGAGTGCATGGCACCGCCGTCAGCCGGCGCTGGAACAAGACCAGTTTCGCTGCGCTGAGATCAGTCGGGAGCAGTCCGCACTGCTCTCGCCTGAAAAACGGAGTATTGGGAAAGTCACGTGATTCAAGCCACCATATCCCCTTTATTTGTATTTACTTTGCTTCAGCCGGCGAGCGCGGCGGCAATGGCGGCAGCCAAGCGTGGTTGCTGCTTTGACTTTGACGTCATAGATATGAACGAGCTTCGTAACGATTCAGCGACACATACTGGCATTTCTAGACGATCTTGCTTCTCGTCGGATGCACGGAGGACAGCGGCAGCAAAGCGTCTTGCCTTGCTGAAGCGCTTCAGAGGCCTGACGGTGACAGCAGCGAAATCTTCTGTCACCGAATGCGTCGGATGCTACGTCGGCGTTGCACAAATGTATGTTATACGTGGCCGCGAACTGGCGAACACCTTACGACCACAACACGATTACACATTTCTTGCCGCTCTCCCACAGAGAATGCTGGGACGTCGATTGCTTGGGTCACATGGTACATTTCACCACACACGTCTCCCTCTAACCTGCTCTCCGGATGTACGCCGCATTGCAGTGGCGGGTCGAGTGTTACGGTTCTTACTGCGCTGCCAACCGACTCCGCAGTGCGCTGCGCTCTGCTCCTGTTCTCTCAATGGAATTCACCATTAATTAGTCGTACCATTTGGGTAGTGGCCCATCGCGGCAACTTACTGAATTAAGGCGCACCAACACCTCCCATAGGGGAGCGAGCAATTGCACTGGCATTAAAAAATAGAGAAGGTGTTGGCTGCGCGATGCTACTTTCATCATAGAGTTCCCTGCAATATACTAGAAGGAACTCTGGCACTGCAGTCGCTGGCCCACCATGGTGATGATGGGAAGTGCATGGATTTCTCTGATCTTCGTGCTTGTGGGTTCAGATGTTCTTGTCGCTTTGTTTGTTGCGCTTTTTATGCCTTCATTGTCATAAATTTTAGAGCAATTGTCCACAGATGCGAAATTCCACTAGACCATTCCCTCTTCCATTATCGTAGTGGGTGCCCCTGGTACTGTATAAATCTCTATAGAACTCCTCAGCCACTTGAACCATCTCATCCATATTAGTAATCATATTGCCGGCTTTGTCTCTTAACGCATATATCTGGTTCTTGCCTATCCCTAGTTTCTTCTTCATTGCTTTTAGGCTTCCTCCGTTCCTGCGAGCATGTTCAATTCTATCCCCTATAAACTTCCATATGTGAGCTGTCTTACGCTTGTTGATTAACTTCAAAAGTTGTGCCAGTCCTATTCTAGCTGTTGGGTTAGTGACTTTCATTCATTCGGGTTTCTAAAACTGATTTTTCGCCTCCTGCGATAGCTTACTGGTATCCTGTCTGACGAAGTTACCACCGACTTCTATTGCACACTCCTTAATGATGTCCATAAGACCGTCGTTCATTGCTTCAAGACTAAGGTCCTCTTCTAGAGTTAAAGCCGAATACCGGTTCTGTAGCTTGAACCGGAATTCCTCTATTTTCCCTCTTACCGCTAACTCATTGATCAGCTTCTTATCTACCAGTTTCTTCCGTTCCCACTTCAAGTTTAGGCTAATTCAAGTTCTTACCATCCTGTCGTCACTGCAGCGCACCTAGCCGAGCACGTCTACTTCTTGTATGATGCCAGGGTTAGCGCAGGGTATGAAGTCTATTTCATTTCTAGTCTCGCCCTGACCATTGCATGTTTGCACAAGTAACATATGAAATGTTAAACACTTGAAAAGCCATATTCAACCACTTTTGCCTGCATAATAAATACCAATATCGCCGTGTGCAGTCAGCAGAAGCCACATGGTTCTGCCCATGCCATTTTTCTGCCCATAGTTGCAAACTTGCCTGAACTCGGTCCCACATGGTTTGCTTTCCGTAGCCGAGGTCCACGAGCGCTTGCGTCACGAACCGCCTGTTCTCCCGCCATTCCCGACCGCCAAGAACAGCGAGACCTGCAGAAACCGGATGTTCCCTGACGTGGTCTGAGCGTGCGCCACAATGCGTCACTCTTGAAACACCAAGTCGAACTACAAAACCCCCGGTAATGGCAGACTATGCTACGCTTGCACGAACTAAAGCAGTGAAAAGAGATATCATTAACTAAAGAATGACCGAAATGCAAATGGCAAGAACACAATGAACGCACAGAGCGCAGTGCGTTCTTGTCGGTTGTCGTCCTGTCGCGCTGTAGTTAATAATGTATGAACACTAATACCCATGTAACACGGGTAGTCTAACCGCAGTTAAGTTTGAGCGCAGTTAAGGCTAACCGCAGTTACACTCAGTCACACGATAAACCTGACTGGTATAGTTCTTCCGTTAACCATGGTTGCCGAAAACTGAGGTGGGACACTTCAGTAAAAACCGCAAGTGATAAAAATGGCGGCCCCCACTTCCGACGCGTGCAGCTCGGCTAGCGGCAAAACATTCTCCTAAAAACGTGCCCGTCGTGATGACGGAGGCCCTGATACGCATTTGGGAGGTGAACCCGACCGCTCTGCACGCGCAAACACGCGCTACTCGCATATATATACAACTGAACTCTGGGCAACTAGACTCTGAACTCTGGTCGGCCGGCGGGAGCAGGTCCGTATAACGACAAGCAAGTACGACAGAAGCTTTCAAATCTGAATAAAGCAATACCGGGAAGTGGTATTATTTTTTTGCTTACAACGAAACGATGAATTGTGTTGGCAATGTGTGTGACGTGTAAGCACAGCGCACCGAAATGTTATGCCTCCGCCTTCACGACCCTGGTGCGACACGTTGCAAACAACGAATGATACGCAGCGTTCCTGGGCTAGGTTTTGGCAAAAGCGCACCGTTTCTTATCTTGCGTGATCATTTTTACTAATCGCTCTATACAGGTTCAACGCCGCTGGGCTGTTTCAATGCTCTAACGTCGGCTCGCGCTAAGCGGACAAAAATTAAAACTGCGCTCGCGACACGTCTGCAAGTATATTGCCGCAGAAAGGTAGTGTGCATTTCGCGTTCGTAGATTTTCATTTAAGAACTATGACATTTTCTTCCTGCTTAAATTTGCCTGAGTGCCTGACAGCTTTAACATCTCCTATTAATTAGGTACAAGCCCGTTCTGCCCTTCAAGCTGCGTAAAAAAAAAGTGCGAAGCCGACACGGACGAGAAGGCACATATCAGACATTCACAGACGCTGGGTTATATGCCCTTTCGTCCGTTTACGGTTTGCGCTTTTTAAAACTTACTGATGCAGTGCCAAGAGCCCAAACAGCCACCCTGATGAACTTTATTTCATGCTGTGCATTTTTATTCTGTGTGCCACTCCCCTCAGTGATTGCCTGTGGGTCAACGAATATATCGAAAATAAACGATATCTAGATTCACTGCAGATACCTAATGTGTTAAAAAGTTAATTTTGAATGCGCTGTTCGTGTACCGCTGCGCTATTGTCTTGATTTTGCGAATGTACTATCTCTGTCTGGAGGGGCAGGTCGGTGCTTCACCGCTCCTTTCAAGTGAAGCTGGCACCCTGTTTGTTTTTCACGTTTTTACCTTTGATAATGCTCCAGATACGTACATTTATATGGTGCAGAATTTCATGCTTTAAAGAAACCTTTCTTTGCAGAAAGCTGCGATGTTGCGGTAGAACAACAGGTGCGATGGAAATTGAATTGCCATATTATTGGCAACTTCATTCTTTCCTTGGATCTCTCCAAACAAATGACCGCGACCTTGTGGAGGAAAGTTTGGACGTAATCATCTATTTTCATCATTACACTAAAGCTACTAATGGCTTATTACCATAAGCCGGCTTTTTGTACATTATAAGCGTGCAAGCTTTTCAGTGTGATATTTCAGATCACATGTGATGTTGCTAGAGTACTACGCTGAAAATTGATGAAGCTGTGTGGTGCCTGTAAACACGCCATCTCTTTTTTGCGATTTGTTGTGTGTAACTTATCACAGCCTGCGATATAGCTATACTGGCTGAAATTGGTCACATTGAAGGTCAAATCATATATTGTACTAGATGCTGTACGGGATGAATGTTCAATCAAAGATGCTTCTTGCTAGCCAGCTGTCATGTGACGCGCTTTTATTTGAGGTGTTTTTTGTTTGTTCGACATATACAGTGCCAATGGTTGCTATTCCGGCTTCAAAGTGGAGCTGTAAAACTGCTACCAGGTTCACTAACAGGTGCACTTTCCTGTCATGTATACTACGCACAAGTATACTATGCACCAGACGACGGTGAGGTTGCGGCCACATAGGACATGGAGCTAAGCGGCAGTGTACACACGGATGATTCCGCATCCACCATGGATTCTACAGTGGAAAGTCAGTCTCCAGAACCTCGAAGTGGAAGCAGCAGCGCAAGTACAATGAATAAAAGGAACCGCAAGAAGCGTCCTGCAAGCTTTGTGCGGCACTGCATCACATAGGAAAAGAGCGTGCGGCCAAGGCTGCTTTTGAGAGCCTGCAGCTGGAACAAGAGCTTGTTGCTTTAATAAAGGATCCAACAATATGCAGGAAAGTATGCTGCAGATAATGCACGCTTACTATGCTACAAAGCAAAATAGCAAATACATTTTCTGTCATTGCTGTTGTCTGCTAAATGAAAACCTATAACCTAGAGCAATCAATAGAGCAATTTCAGAACCTATTCGTATTTCAATCTAGGACGTTATGACGTTTTTTTTCACCTAAGTTTCCTGTTTTATTAGGTGTATGCGTCTATGCGTGGCGAATGGGGCACTTAACTACAACACAAGCTGCAACCCGATGAATACTACGTATGTACGCAGCATAGTGTCTTCCCCCGCCCCGACCCAGCCAAATTGCAAGTTACGGGGTGATCAATTGCAAATTACGGCACACCAAATCTCGAAATCCCGTCCTTCCTGTTTCTCCGAAATCACACAAAAATGTAACGTCTTGCTAATGCATGGAGGCGTAAGACACCTCTCCCCTTTGGAACCTCCATCAACAGCAACTTGGCAAGCTGTATTAATGATGCGTAGGTAACTGTGAATAAGCTCAGTACTTCCTGCACCCTGCAGTGTTTACCGTGGCTTCTTGTCATCCAATGCAATGTAAATGCTAGTGTTGAAATGGGCACGTTTGCATCTTAGTACCACGAGAAAATATGTATCAATCTCGCCCTCCCAAAAGGCGTACAAATATGTCCGCTCTTCTATCAACGTTTTTCGTTATTCTGACTCTTGGAAATTTCATTTGGGTGAAGCACAACATAGCACCAAAGTTTGTGAAGACAATATACAGAACCCACACAAACTTCAGACAAGCAGGAAAATATTTCACAAGAGGAAACGCAGATACTGTTCAATTTTCTGTGGAAACAATAAAAAGCAATACCATGGCATTTTCACACACACGCAAAAAAGTGGAAAAAAGGTATATATGTTGGTTGTTGTAATATGCAAGTGCCGCGAGAAAATTGGAGCGGACACCCAAGCTCCCTAGGTAAGGAAAAAGTGAACGGGTGCACAAGAGCGGCAGCACAAAGCGATCTCAAAGTGTTTCAACCAGGTGGACAGCAACTCCGAGCTCCTGGGGTAAACTAGGTCCTGCCGGGCGAGACGTGTGTTGCAAAGTGCGGAAGACGGCAGACCCGTGCGCGGACGAGGGTGTCCGAAGTACCAGGGCTCCAGCTGCCAGTGTTCGAGATGCTGGTGGACCCAAGGGTCACAGGTCCGTGAGCTGCCATACCGGAGCTGCGCCGAGCAGCGTTCCAGTATGACACAGTAGTTGCTGTGCTAGACGCGGTCCCCACGTGCGAACGCCGCATGTGGGTTGCAAGCGGCGTACGAACCAGGCTCCGTGGCCGTGCTATAAATGGCGTCTGCAGGCTGCCGCTGCTTCTCGTGAGCGTGCCATCCGAGAACCATGCTGGGAACCATGCCTGAGAACCATGCCTGAACGTGTCATCGTCGCATCCGGCTCAAGCACGGGGATTCTACAGTGCGGTGACGACGGAACCGTGAGCCTCTCCGCACGGGAGTGCTTCAACTCATTCATTCTCGAGTGCTCGTGTGTGGACGTACTGAATGCCCCGTTACACAGCTTATTAACTTTCTTTCTATTCTTTTGTTGTTCTTTCAATTTCCTTCAATGTTCACAATAGAACGAGGTCCACAAACAAGTCTCTCTTTCTTCCGCATCACTGTGCACTAGCAAAGGTGCCGAATAGTCCTAAGCGCTACAATTTCTGGACTCCGCGACAGGAGTAAGCGCTACTCCCTACCTTCAGAGCCACACTTCGCTTGTGTTTTATGAATGGAAATGGACTGAGAGATGTTCTTGCGATTGGCGAAGACCTTGGCTTGTCAGGTAAAGAACTGAAAGAGTGGGTTGATGAGCAACATAACAGAGCGTGATAAACGAGCTCAGGACAGGGAAGCAGCACGAGTGGCTCACGAACAGGAGATCGCTCGTCTGACGCCAGACCGAACTCTGCTAGAGACTATATGTTTCCTTGCAGCGCACGCGGCCAGGATGGTCGAAACCGGTACAGAACGTGGGGAAATCAGCGGTGAAGCATACGAAAGTTCTCACAGGCTTATTCCTCCCTACAACGAGGGGCGCGACGAACTCGACACGTACATACAGTGCTTCGAGCGGGTAGCCACCAGCCAGGAATGGAGAAGAGACAGGTGGGTGCTGTTTTTAAGCTTGTGCCTGTCAGGTGAAGCCTTAAGTGTGGTGGGACGCATAGCTTGGGAAGATGCCACAGATCATGAAAACCATAAGCAAACTTTGCTTCAGAGGTTCCGGTGCAAGGTAGGATACCGACAAAACTTTCGCGAAGCTAAGCGACATAATCTCGAGACAGCAGGGCGGTTTGCTGGTCGACTTCTCGGGTACTTTGATTATTGGCAGTAGATGGCGAAAACACAAAACGTATGATGCATTAAAATATAAGATTGTGGTGGAACAGTTTTTGGTGCGCTGCCATGAGAGGCTCGCCGTCTTCCTGAAAGAGCGACGATGCCGCGACCTCGGCCAGCTAGCCCAAGCAGCTGACAATTATTCAGAGACGCAAGGCGCGACAAACATCTCCAGAGGAAAACAGGACAGAGAGACTACTAAATCAGTCTTGCCCAGCAAGAAGTGTGAAACAGAGGGCGGGAAAGAAAAAGTTCAGTGCATTCTGTGTGGCATAATATGAGGATAATGAATACCTTCTTCCGCAAGCGGGATAGCCGAAAGTGGACGTGGAGGAGCCCGAACGGCGAGACTAGAAATGAAATAGACTTCATACTCTGCGCTAACCCTGGCATCATACAAGATGTGGACGTGCTCGGCAAGGTGCGCTGCAGTGACCACAGGATGGTAAGAACTCGAATTAGCCTAGACCTGAGGAGGGAACGGAAGAAACTGGTACATAAGAAGCCGATCAATGAGTTAGCGGTAAGAGGGAAAATAGAGGAATTCTAGATCAAGCTACAGAACAGGTATTCAGCTTTAACTCAGGAAGAGGACCTTAGTGTTGAAGCAATAAACGACAATCTTGTGGGCATCATTAAGGAGTGTGCAATGGAAGTCGGTGGTAACTCCGTTAGGCAGGATACCAGCAAACTATCGCAGGAGACGAAAGATCTGATCAAGAAACGCCAATGTATGAAAGCATCTAACCCTACAGCTAGAATAGAACTTGCAGAACTTTCGAAGTTAATCAACAAGCGTAAGACAGCTGACATAAGGAAGTATAATATGGATAGAATTGAACATGCTCTCAGGAACGGAGGAAGCCTAAAAACAGTGAAGAAGAAACTAGGAATTGGCAAGAATCAGATGTATGCGTTAAGAGACAAAGCCGGCAATATCATTACTAATATGGATGAGATAGTTCAAGTGGCTGAGGAGTTCTATAGAGATTTATACAGTACCAGTGGCATCCACGACGATAATGGAAGAGAAAATAGTCTAGAGGAATTCGAAATCCCAAAGGTAACGCCGGAAGAAGTAAAGAAAGCCTTAGGAGATATGCAAAGGGGGAAGGCAGCTGGGGAGGATCAGGTAACAGCAGATTTGTTGAAGGACGGTGGACAGATTGTTCTAGAGAAACTGGCCACCCTGTATACGCAATGCCTCATGACCTCGAGTGTACCGGAATCTTGGAAGAACGCTAACATAATCCTAATCCATAAGAAAGGGGACGCCAAAGACTTGAAAAATTATAGACCGATCAGCTTACTGTCCGTAGCCTACAAAGTATTTACTAAGGTAATTGCAAATAGAATCAGGAACACCTTAGACTTCTGTCAACCAAAGGACCAGGCAGGATTCCGTAAAGGCTACTCAACAATAAACCATATTCACACTATCAATCAAGTGATAGAGAAATGTGCAGAATATAACCAACCCTTATATATAGCTTTCATTGATTACGAGAAAGCGTTTGATTCAGTCGAAACCTCAGCAGTCATGGAGGCATTACGGAATAGGGGTGTAGATGAGCCATATGTAAAAATACTGGAAGATATCTATAGCGGCTCCACAGCCACCGTAGTCCTCCATAAAGCAAGCAACAAAATCCCAATACAGAAAGGCGTCAGGCAGGGAGATACGATATCTCCAATGCTATTCACAGCGTGTTTACAGGAGGTATTCAGAGACCTGGATTGGGAAGAATTGGGGATAAAAGTTAATGGAGAATACCTTTGTAACTTGCGATTCGCTGATGATATTGCCTTGCTTAGTAACTCAGGGGACCAATTGCAATGCATGCTCACTGACCTGGAGAGGCAAAGCAGAAGAGTGGGTCTAAAAATTAATCTGCAGAAAACTAAAGTAATGCTTAACAATCTCGGGAGAGAACAGCAATTTACAATAGGCAGCGAGGCACTGGAAGTCGTAAGGGAATACATCTATTTAGGGCAGGTAGTGACGGCGGATCCGGATCATGAGACGGAAATAATCAGAAGAATAAGAATGGGCTGGGGTGCGTTTGGCAGGCATTCCCAAATCATGAACAGCAGGTTGCCACTATCCCTCAAGAGAAAAGTATATAATAGCTGTGTCTTACCAGTACTCACCCACGGGGCAGAAACCTGGAGGCTTACTAAAAGGGTTCTACTCAAATTGAGGACGACACAACGAGCTATGGAAAGAAGAATGATAGGTGTAATGTTAAGGGATAAGAAAAGAGCAGATTGGGTTAGGCAACAAACGCGAGTTAATGATATCTTAGTTAAAATCAAGAAAAAGAAATGGGCATGGGCAGGACACGTAATGAGGAGGGATGATAACCGATGGTCATAAAGAGTTACAGCATGGATTCCAAGGGAAGGGAAGCGTAGCAGGGGGCGGCAGAAAGTTAGGTGGGCGGATGAGATTAAGAAGTTTGCAGGGACGGCATGGCCACAATTAGTACATGACCGGGGTTGTTGGAGAAGTATGGGAGAGGCCTTTGCCCTGCAGTGGGCGTAACCAGGCTGATGATGATGATTCTGTGTGGCAGCCAAGAACGCCGTGCTGCAGATTGTTGGACGCGGTCAAATAGACCGAAGTCCTCGTCTTGCTGGGAACGCAAGAAACATGGATACAAAGCTGACGACTGCCCGAACGTAAACAGCCACAACGAGGAGGCGTCAAGTGCTATTGCTGACTGCGACCGGATGCCTGCCACTCAGAATGAGGAATGTCCGGCTTCTACCATTAAACCAGAAAAGAAAGTAAGGACACCTACGAAAACAGATGGATAGGATATTTATCTTGGTCTTCTGACCCGGGAGATACCAACGGCAACCGGATATCACGATGGGTATCCTGTGACAGCGCTGAGAGATTCCGGATGCAATACCGTGGTTGTCAGGCGCTCGCTGGTACAGGAGAATAATTCGATTGGTGTCATGCGTCTATTTACCTTCTGGACGGTTCATGTAAGCAGCTTCCAAAGGCAACAGTCTACGTAGACTCCCCTTCTTCCGAGGAACAGCACTGGCATTGTCCATGGAAAGGCCACTCTATGACGTTGTGCTTGGAAACATCGGCGGGGTACTCTACCCCACTGGTTCTAACACGTCACATGGCTCGTCTGATGTCGCAAGTCTACATAAAGAATCGGCACCAGTAGAGGAGCCTGTTCAACGCCTCTGCATGTCCGAAGAATGAGCGGCTGTGAATGCAGCGTCAACGAGGAGAACCAAGAAAATAAAGTTACCTGTTGCTGCATGGAACGCCCTAGATGTGAGTCCACAAGTTCTGCAATAATTGCAGCGAGCATACCGTATCTTGTAGGGCTGTTTTTCGTCGATCGTGAAGGCAACGACGAAGAGATGAGCAAACGTAGAATTTGTTTTGATAAAGGGCATACTTTACCGACACTACAGATGGCTGATAGGAAGGAAGTTGACCAACTTTTTTCCCTAAGCCTCCGCCAGAGGGATCGTCCTTAAGATGGCGCATGAAGGAGTTTTAGCAGGCCATAAAGGTATCACCTAACCACCGCTAGAATGTCAGAATTTTATTGGCCAGGCATGCAGGCTGGGATGACCCCATTTGTGCGCTCTTGTGACGACTCTCAGCGTACTGTTCTGAGAGACCTGGTCTGACATGTCCCCCTAAAGAACATGCCGGTGACTGACACGCCTTTGTGGCTATTGGTATAATCGGGCTACTCTCACCGACATCGGCAAAAGGAAATCGCTTTAGCCTAACAACGGTAGACTGCGCAAAGGGGTATCCTGACGACGTTGCATTACCGAGTATTGAAGCAGAGATGGTAGCAGCTCAGGTGGAAATGTTCTCGCGAGTGGGAATACCGCGGAAATCGTGAGCGTCCGAGGTCCATCATTTACTTCACGCTTAATCCAAAAACTACTGTCCTTTCCACGTTTGCCAACGGTACCAAAGCACTGTAAGCCAAATGATCTTGTTGAGCTTTTCAATGATACCTTAATGCAAATGGCACGGCGCATGTGCTAGGAAAGCCCGAAGAATTGGGACAGATACTTGGCGCCATTATTATTTGCTTATAGAGAAGGGCCCCAGTCCAGTCTCGGCATTTTCCTTTTGACTTATTTTATGGTCGACACATTAGACGACCAATGGACATACTAAAGAAATTATGGACACGGGAACCTCTTGATGGAGAAAGAGAGACCGCACATGATATCTTATCCCTTCACGTTACACCCATCATTCTTCTTTCCACGGCTCCTTGCGTCATCCTCAATTTAAGTAGAACCCTTTTCGTAAGCTTCCAGGTTTCTGCCCCGCACGTGAGTACTGGTAAGACACAGCTGTTATACACTTTTCTCTTGAGGGATAATGGCAACCTGCTGTTCATGATCTGAGAATGCCTGCCAAACGCACCCCGGCCCATTCTTATTCTTCTGATTATTTCAGTCTCATCACTACCTGCCCTCAGTAGATGTACTTATTTATATATACCCAAAGAAGGTAAATATATGCCTCGGCGAGTCGATATTTTCGTGCTTCGGGATTTGTTCTGTTCCCCTTGTTTACCAGTGACCGAACAAAATGTCGCTGAAGCCAGCGTTTCTTTATTGTCAGGGCCACCTTGTCCAAACGTTGGCTTCAGCGACAGTCCCTGTTGGATCACTGGCAAACGCATGAAGTTCTCTTGCTGCCTTCGAGCCTCTGTATTGCTTGGGTATTGGCCTAGTGTATTTTTTTCCAGTAATCTCTGAGTGATGGCACGCAGGCGGTCTGGTCGAAGTGTTATAAATATAATAATTGTTTTTCGAGTGTAAAACGTAATCATCCCATACCTCTTCGAGCTAGAACCAGACAATGGTTGTCGAGTGGGCACGCAGCAAATTTGTCACGAGGAGTAACGTGGTCTATTCCCATTAGCAACCTGCTATCCCTAAATATTTCAAAATCTGGCCTACAAATTATTTGAATGCAAAGGTAATTTCGCTGACTACTGCAGTTTCTTTTCGAGGTGATGGTTATTGACTGGTGCTGCAGTTGCGCTCATGTGGGACCAGCGCATCCCTACAAGGATACAAAATTATGGAAGAAAATATATGAAGTGCCCAAACCTTCTGTGGTCTCCTTCAGTAACCAAGCTGTCGGGCGGTGCAGTATCTCTGCCTTCGACAACGTGTCTCTGATGAGATCGTAATCATTGATAACGACCACATTCACTGCAAGCATCTTGAATCTGAAATGAAGCCACCATGGTTTGAAATCCTCGATGCCATCATTATATCAAGTTTCTTCTGAGTTCCAGCAGAAGTCTATATCTAAGTCAGCGTTTTCAAGAAAGAAAGTGGGCAGACGGATGTTGTAAAAGGCGGTACCTAATGTTTGACAGTAAACAGCCCCGCCCTAATACAACGTTCGAAGAGCTAAGAAAGGTCGCCACAACACTCGCGAAACTCGTAGCCCAACAATTCATTCGTTTCACGTGGCGCACCCACACACACGCACATAAGCAATGCACAGATAACTGATCTAAATATTTTCAGAGAGAGGTGAGCACACGAGGAGGCTGTCTTTTTTTCTCTTCCATTTAACTAATAAAAAGTTAATGCTTTTTATTAGTTAAAAAGTGCCTGCTAACTGATCAAAATTCTTCGTATGTTGGCGCTATTTGCTGGCTGGTGTGTCAACGTGAACCAACTGGCTTAAGCTTCCCTCCACAATCTGAACAGCTTTTTGCACGATATACATAAAGCATCTGATTTAAATAAATCAGTCTCTGCCTACTTTCTTGCGCATGTGCGACAATGTGAACATTGCCCACGAATAGCACATGGCTGTATCCACTGATTTACCATGGGGAGCGCCAGCTAAGTAGGCTTGTATCGCATGTGTTGGTTAGCGCTGTGAACAGCGCGTGTCTGCTGATGCGCCTGCTGGAACCATTCGGATTGCAGGTCAGGCAATCCCATGTGCTACTTATCATTGTCATAGTAGTTGAAATGATTCGTAGCTCCATTTGGTAGTTCTTGTAACAAACCTACAGTTTGTTACAAGAATTACGCTCCACCTTAAAACCTTCGGCTCCGTCCGAGGCCACGTAATGCGGTCCCTGAACTAAAACGGGCGAACAAACCAACTACCACACCTCGTGCATTCCTTAGCCGGTAATTTCTGTTTACAGAAGAAGACAGCGAATTTTGTCATGAACTTCCATTTGAGGAGAATATGCTCTCGGAAACTGCAATGCCTTGCGTGACGCTGTCGCCAATGCCGCGGGACCGAAAAACATGAGTGAAAGATGCTAACTGGAAGTCATTTTTATAGCAACAAATCAAAATTTTGTTTTGTTTCCTTTTGGACAACCCTTTATAAGATATCTACGCCAGTATTAGTACTGGTGCCGCAGTAGACCCCCGACAACTTGGAGGCAGATATTCAAAATGCATTGAAGATATCTTCTGTTCATTTTCCAAGAGGCCGTTCTATTATGCGAAGCATATTAACGTAGGTTTCGGGCCTTCGCGCGACGCCCGGCGGTGGCCACCATTGACCCTGAAGTGGGGTCACGTGACATGACGTCACGTGATGACGTCACACAGGCTGCAGATGCGACCTCATATCGCGCCGTCGGTCGCCTCCTGGCGGTGGCCACCATTGCCCTTCAAGTGACCTTCAAGTAGGTCGCGTGACATGACGTCACGTTATGACGTCACACCGGCTGCAGAAGGGGCCTCATATCGCGCCGTCGGTCGCCTCCCGGCGGTGGCCACCATTGACCCTGAAGTGAGATCACATGATGTGACGTCACGTAATGACGTCACACCGGCTGCAGATGGGGCCTCATATCGCGCCGTCGGACGTCGCCCGGCGGAGGCCTCCACGCTTCGGTTCGCGCCGTCGCGCGCGACGCGGCGGCGACGCCACCATCGCTGCATCACGTGATATGTGACGTCACGCCAGGGATGAAGCGGCGCGCGCCCGCCGTCGCATCAGTCTCTGTGCCCGCAACCGCGCCAGCGTCTTTGCGCCGGGCGTGTATGCGGTCAAGATGCCTCCAAACGCTAAGGATACGCTAAGGTTAAGCCCAGTGGATGCTTCGCATCCACTGAGCTTAACCTTGATAAGCCTCCAATTTTTTGTAGCATGTTGCAGGTTAACGTCGGTGCCATGTTTTCCAGCTTAAAAATCTACATATTCGATATGTCGCACGAGAAGATTACCGCTTCTTTCTTCTTTGTACTGCTTCCTCGATTGCATAACCCCGATATTTATTAAGTAGAAAATACCGTTAAACTCTCTCATAAAATCATATTGATACGGCGCATTTGGGCTGGACCGTGCGTACAATAGGGATACGAAGAGGAAGTGGTAGCCTGTCCTGAAACTGCTACGTATAGGTTTCTGGAGCTTATCCACATAAACATAATTAGATTACTCTGGATTCCTGGTGATAAGGGATCATATATGAATGACATGGTTGGCAGTCTCGCGAAAGTGGCCCTCAATTGCCCTGTGCTATCGCTACTTCCTTCATCACCTTACTTAGCTACAGCTAGGTGCAGGAGATATGCAATTGCTCAAGACTTTTCAAATCCAGCTATAGCAAATTTTTCAGACTATCGACATCTCCTATTTTCTTAGCACAAAAACTCCTTGCACACCAGAAAAACTGAATTTTTACCAGATTACGCTGTGGAACACCAGTAATTAACTTTTATCGTCACAAGGCTGGTCTAGCACCCTCCCCTCTGTGCCCAGTATGTAGAGAAGATGAGACTTCCGAACATTTTTTCTTGTTCTGCCACCATTTTTCTTCCTTAAGGAAAAAATATCTTAGGCCCAACGTTCAGGCAACTTAGTTTAAATTTTTCAATGTTAAATAGCTTTATCTAGGAAATTCTTGGAAACTACCACAGGGATGTTTACTCAGCCGTGGAAGAATTCATAGTTGCTTCAAGGCGATTCTCCGAATGTCTTCAAGCAATATTTTTCTTCATTTCCACCTGACACTTTTACCGCTTTTTGTGATAACAGCGTCTTCCTAATACCGTCCAAACCTTGGCCAGTCTCCCGCAGCGGGTGCGCGCCATCGTAGGAAGATATCCTACTTTATCCTAACCTATTATCCTGGTGCTGTGAACTTTCTACCAGCCTGCGCAATTAATACTAACTTTTCCCCATGTAAATAGTTACATACATTTCTATTTGTGCATCGGGCTGTGTCTTCGTAACATTTCGCGGAAGTCCGGGGTTAACGACTCAGAACGGAGCTTCGCAGTGGCTTCCGCTTCGGATCTTCACCGATGTCGTAGTAGATGTTGCCTAGATTGGCAGCGCCTGTGTCGACTGTCGACTGCAAGGAGGTTCCTGGATCACGCATCCGCGTGATCCAGGAAACCACTGGGTTGGAAGGCTGTCGCCAAGAAAGATGTTGCATCACGAGTTCAGACGTCCGCCAAAGGCTACGTCGCCTATATACAAGACGTGCTGGCACTCTACCGCAAGGGCTACGCTGAAATGCCGGAGTCTGAAAAAGTCGCGCATGTCTTAAGAGGTATCGCCGTTGACGCCTTCAATTTATTCATTTACAAGAACTGGACATCGGTTAATGACATTAGCACCAAGTACAAGCGTTTCAAGCAGGTGAAAATCCGTCGTATGTTTCGGTCACTTGCACAGCTTCCCGATACGGCTGCAACATCGTCTTTTGAAAACAGACAGGACTCTCCTTCGTGGCAGCAGCTGCCTTCAGAGCAGCTGACGAAGATCGTACGCCGTGAGCTTGAAGCCATGCGTCCCGCGGCTTTGTATGCGCATGCTAATGACACATGCGCTCCTATGGCTCCCCTTGCTCAAGCAATTGTGCGCCAAGAACTCGCCAATGTCAGCTTCCAGTGAATTTACACCGTTGCCAGTTCCCTGCCAACCAAGCGTCCTTCGCTCACGCATACTCCCAATCAATGGATCCCTCGATGTTTTCGCAACATGGCAGAGTGGCGAACACCGTATGAACGACCTATTTGCTTCACCTGTCACCGCGTTCGTCACGTCGCCCGATACTGTTGCAACCACTGGTCCTAGATGCCGTTCTCGAACAGCCCTCAACCAGAGGGCGCTTTTCGCCAAATCCAGCCGCAAGCGGAGCCGAAGCTGCACGCCACTGACGGTACGACTGCGTGGCATCGTCAGTTACCATCGCCGAGCAGTCACCGTCCCGTTCGCCGCAAAGTCGTCGCCCGTTGTCCAGGTCACCTCAATCCTGTCGCCTGTCGCCGTCGTTCCGACCTGGCTTCATACTTTCGTAAAACTAAAAGATGCAGCTCCCGGTGGGGACGCTGCATTGTCGACCTCTCCGACAAATCGTCTCACCCTGCCGACTAGACGCAGTATAGTTGATGTAGTAGTTGACGGTATATTTGTGCCAGTGCTTGTTGATACTGGGGCCCATATCTCGGTGATGAGCAACCGTCTTCGTTGCCACCTGAAGAACGTCCTTACACCTACCGCATCTCGTGCTATCCGGGTTGCTGATGAAGGAACGCACACTATCCTTCGTATGTGCACTGCCCGATTATCTGTTGCTAGTTTCGACACATCCATTTTCTTTGCTGTTCTGGAATGGCGTTCCCACGACTTGATCTTTGACCTTGACTTTTCCGCACCATTCAGCACCGATTGACTACGCTGCTAGCATCTTCCAACTCGAGCTGCCTATTCACTGCTGTCCTCCAAAATCAGATAAGCCTCCTTTATGTTCTGTAGGCTTCGTACGGTTGCCGCCTGAAGCCGACATGTATATGCCTTTGACATGCTTACCACCTGCTACTAACGGTGACTATATGCTGACTGCTAATGTCAGTGTTCTCCTAGTACGCACAGTTGCCGTTCCTCATACAATTGCGACAGTCGCCGATAACGGCGTTTTCTTCGTGTTTTAAACTTCGGTTCATGTAAGCAAGTTATCCTGAAAGGCACGTAACTTGGTAACGCTTCACCCACGAATGATACCGCCATCTCTGTACCACATGTTCCGTGCCCGTCTGCAGCCAACTGCTGTCCGATCAATTACGCAACGTCCAATCCCGCCATGTATTCGAAGATGTTCGCTCAACACCTGCTTCCCGAACAGACTGCGGATCTTTATCGCGTCCTGGTGTTTTATCGCGACGTCTTTGAGTATCACCCGCTGGGACAGGCTTCCGTTGTGACCCATAAGATGACACCGTTGATGCTAGTCCTATCCTCCAGCAACCTTATTGCGTGTCTCAGGCAGAACGCCAAGTTATCCAAGTGAAGTAGACCAGATGCTAATCAAAGTCTAATTGAGCCCTCTTCGAGTCCTTGGTCATCGCCGGCTGCCTTGGTCAAAAAGAAGGATGGCAGCTGGCGATTTTGTGTCAACTACCGTCAACTGAACTAGATCACGAAAAATGATGTGTATCCTCTGTTTCGGGTTGACGACGCCTCTCGACTGGCTTCACAGATCAAAATACTTGTCTTCAACTGGCCTTCAAACCGGTATGAACTCGACCATGAGAATACCGCTTTCGTTACACCGAACGGCCTTTACCATTTAAATGTTATGCCTTTCGGAATGTGTAATGCCCCAGCAACTTTCGAAAGAATCATGAACTCTTTCCTTCGGCTCCACCTGCTTATGTTATCTGTACGATACCATTATATCTTCCCCTACGTTTGACAGCCACCTCAGTCACTCGGCCACTATTATTGAACTCTTCAGGGAGGCTAGCCTTCAACTTAACTCCAAAGTGCCATTTCGGACACGACGAAGTCCAAGTTTTCGACCACGCTGTCAAGGCTGCCAGTATACATCCTGATCCTGATACGATTCATGCATTGAATACCTTTCCTGTACCCTGCTCAGAAAAACGTGTGCGCAGCTTTGTGGGCTTATACTCTTATTTTCGTCGGTTTGTTAAAACTTTTACGCATATCGCCTGGCCACTGACTGATCTTCTCAAGGACACTGCGTTCTTTTTGGGCCACAAACAAGCGGACGCCTTCTACACCCGCATCCACTTATTGATAAAGCCTCCGACATTAGGCCACATTGGTCTATCGGCACCAGCTCAAGTTCGCACAGGCGCCAGTAGCTATGTAATAGGCACGGTCCTCGTCCAACAGCAAAATGGAGTCGAGAGTATCATTGCCTACGCCAGTCGCCTCTTGTCCCCTTCAGAGCGCAATTTTTCTATCACCGAGAGCGAGTGCCTCACTCTGGTATGGGCAGTGGCTAAATTTTGCCCTTACTTCTTTCGCCACCCATTTTATGTCATCACGGACCACCATGCCCGGTGGTGGCTATTATTACTGAAAGACCCAACTGCCCACCTTGGTCGCTGGCCATTCAGACTTCAGGAGTATCCTTTCATTGTGATGTACCTATACATGTCCGCCCGCTTACAACTGGACACCGACTGCTTGTCTCACCATTCCTTCGATCCTCCTGACAACAATGAACTGGATTCTGACACTTGCCCTTTGGATATTTCTGATTTTTGCGCCATCGTTACTAAGTAGCGAAATGATGATTATCTCCGACCGATCGCTGGGCACTTGACCTCAGGACAATCAGATCGCTCAACCAGAATGCTTGTGCTCCATGAGGACATTCTTTATCGACGCCACATCAGCTCTGATGGACCAAATTTAGTGCTAGTTGTACCTCATCATCTCCGTTCTACTGTTCTTACTGAGTTCCACGACTCGCCCATGGCTGACATCTTGGCACTTCCCGCAGAATTACGGCAGAGTTCGACGTCGTTTCTTCTGGCCAGGCATTTACCGCTGTGTGCGACGATACGTTGCAGCTTGCGATCCCTCCCAGCGCCGAAAGAGGCTATGTGCCCAGCCTGCTAGCCCCTTCATCCAATTGGTGTTCCAACGGAGCCTTTCTTCCGTGTCGACATGAATCTCTTTGGCCGCTTCCGCGTATCCAAAAAAGAGAACAAATTGATAGTCGTTGCCTATAGCGACGCGATATGCCATTAGACATGTCCTGCTGTGCTACAGATCAAGCAGACTCCTTACTTCAAGACGTGATCTTTCACAATGGCGCGCCAAGGCACCTGCTGACATACGTGGGCGCTACTTCTTGCTCCAAGTTGTCGAAGATGTACTTCGTTCCTGCTCCACCGAACACAAGCTCGAAACTGCATATCGCCTACAAACGAACGTACTGATTGAACGACTGAATCACACCTTTACAGAGATGTTGTCTAAGTGCCTTTCAGCTGACCATCGCGACTGGCACTGCACTTTGCTCTCAGTGACATTTGCG
The DNA here is from genome assembly GCF_050947875.1 of Dermacentor variabilis. Lineage (NCBI taxonomy): Eukaryota > Metazoa > Arthropoda > Arachnida > Ixodida > Ixodidae > Dermacentor > Dermacentor variabilis. The sequence continues at coordinate 61,041,949 of NC_134576.1, forward strand.
TACAATTCGTCTCGTCATGATTCCACCGGTTTCTCGTCTTTCTACCCCTTGTTTGGTCGCCATACTACTCTGCCATTAGGCACCTTGTTACCTTCGGTGCCGCGGACTACGACGGAATATGCCACGACTCACAATGGCAGAGGCGTCACAAGAGACTCGCTACGACAGTCGCCACCCGAATTTTCAGTTCTCTCTCCGAAATCTAGCTCTTCTGTAGACTGAAAGTCGCCATGTCGGCCTGTCCGAAAAACTGCTGCCACGCCATACCGGGCCCTACCTGGTATTGCGACTATTAGGTAACTTAAATTACGAAATCGCCACTGTTGATACACTGTCCTCGTCCCAGCTACGCACTGACGTCGTCCACGTGTCCCCTTCGAAACTGCAGTGTTCATATGGTTCGCTATCAATCTAACAAGCGCCGGGATGGCGCCCCAGCCCCGAGGGGTTATGTTACGGTGCACTTGGACAGGACTGTGCGCGCAAGACGGAGACCAAGGGGAAGTGGTAGACTGTCTCGGGAAGCTGCGACCTCTGTACCAGCCAGCGCTATTACTACTAACTTTTTCCCATGCAAATTGTTGCACGTACATTTCTGTATCGAGCTTCCTCTTCGTAAAAATATTTTATGGTATAACTCACCCAAATCATCATTCTCTCTGTGTTCATAGTTTAAAGCTGTTCTATTAACAGAAATGAATACAATGAATTAGTTTTCTTGTACCCTACGCTGCAGTGTCGTGCACAACCTCAACAGCATGATGTTTGGCAACACTCACGAATAAATGGAAAATGCATGCATAGTTGATTTTTACTGAATACGCAAGCCCATGCCAAACTGCCTCTGCATACCACATACTGGCGAGTCAACTCCCGTCGAGAGCAGTGCTAGGCCGGAGACATCTCTTGTTCGTCGGCGTGTCAAACTGCTTGTGCCGCTCAACGGATTCCTACTTCCTCATTCTCATGCAGCGCGTTTAGCCCAGCGGCACACTGGTACTATAAATAAGTTCTAATCCTAGAGGACATGCATTTTCCTAAACTCTGCACTTCTGGCTGCAAACAACTTTGTGCCTTTAATAAATTTCAGCGATATATTGCATTAAAAATGTAGCATTATGCCTTGATTACACGCGTGTACAGAGTCCTATTGTCTTATGTGTTGAGAAATATAGGATCGTTTCGTAATTTAGGTCAGTAAAGGGCCCGCCAGACTTGCTCCTGTTGAGCCTGCGAGTTTCCATTTGTGTCGGCTGACAAGGATTTACTGTACTTCACTATATATATATATATATATATATATATATATATATATATATATATATATATATATATATATATATATATATATATATATATATATATATATATATATATAACCACAAGAAACTCTGACGAACATGACAGGTGATACCTGAGAGAAAACTCAATGGAGAACTCATTCCATTGAACGAAGTCCTTTTCTGGGAGCACCTTATTTATTAATACGGTGTGCTTATGACAAGACGAAAAAGAAATCGTGTGTACTTGCCTGAACAAGGGTCCGTACTGTCTGACCCAGTCCATTGCTTTGGTGTGAAAGAAGCCCGGTTTGTTGATATCAAAGTTTCCCAAAAAGGGAATTCCTCTCGGTCCGGGCGGCTGCAGCTTGGGGTGTAGACCCTGACATTTTCTTCGGGAGCGCCAGGTAAACGCCGCAACAAGAACGGTGACTGCTAGGGCAATGGTGTAGATGGACAGGCCGCGGAGGTCACCGGTGGCACACTTTTGAAGCGCAGAATAGGTGCTCAAGATGGCAGCCTTTGAAATGTGAGAAAAAAATGCAAGTATTTTAAGAATGAAACAGTCCCAAGTTTGGCATCTTCAACCTCAGCTTTTTTTGAAGATAACGATTTCTGGGTGCTCCTAACAAAGTAATCGGCAATACCTTTAGGTTTAAAAATGAAAATAAATAGATAGGTGATGTGCCAGCTAATAATTGTTGCTCTACCAATTGCTGTATATTGACACGTGTACATGTTGATCTTTCCCGGGTGGCCATGTTTCACCGCTTAACAAATGCTATCGCACAGCGCAGGACGCGCCTGCATGTATAGGAAGTTTCTGGAATGTTATCGATGCTTCTATCCGCTGTCTCTTGTCGCCGAACCTTGTGGTATCTGATTTCATCGCGTGACGCGAATGGTGTAGAACTTTGTGGAAGACACGCGAGTCCCAGCGATTAGTCTGGAACATTCGACGACTGCTGTATAAAAGCCGACTCGCTTGACCCGCTGATCCGATTTTCGACGATCGCCGACCATGTTCGCCGCTATCGTTGTGCTATAAGTGTAGCCTGTTTTTCTGGGCACAGGTTCGCCCAATAAAAGTTAGTTTTGTCTTTCACAGTATTGCTACTGTGTTCTTAACGTCACCACCACGTGACATCTCCAGCAGTGTTCACGAGACGTCATTCTCGGCACGGATCTCCTGAACCAACACGGCGCAATCATAGACCTGAAGTCAAAATCGATAACGCTGTCGGAAGATCAAGCGATACCGCCGAAGAGCTTTCGTAGTCACCACGCCTTGAGTGTTCTCTAAGATCAAGTGAGCATCCCGCCTCGCTCGAGCATTGTTATTTCCGTCGGCACCGAAATACCCGCTGACGTAGAAGGCGTCATCGAAGGGGACCAACGTCTACTGCTCGACCGTGAAATTGGCGTCGCTAGAGGAATCGCTCGACTGCACTGAGGAAACGCGAAAATGTTGCTGATAAACTTCAGCCAAGAGTTCAAGCACATCAGCAAGGGCACGACGATCGCTTACATCGAGGAAATTCTGGAAACCAGCAATGTGTTTGTCCTCTCGGATTCTGCCGCACGTACCCCGACGACCGTAGTTCCCGAACCAGACTTCGACATAAATCCAAGCCTCCCCATGATTAAGCAACAACAGCTGAGAAGCTTACTTCGACGATACAAAGAGTGCTTTTCGATGTCATCAAGGCTTCGACAAACGCTAGTCGCAAAGCATCGCATAATAACATACGCGTGTGATCGACCCCTCCGCTAGAGCCCTTATCGAGTTTCTACGCGAGAACGTGAGGCTATAAGGCACCAGGTCGACGAAATGCTGCGCGACGGCATCATCCAACCGTCGAAAAGTACGTGGGCATCTCCTGTAGTCTTGATGAAGAAAAAGGACGGAACCCTACGTTTCCGCGTCGATTATCGTCGTCTGAACAAGATCACGAAGAAGGACGTGTACCCCCTCCCACGAATAGACGACGCATTGGACCGGCTCTGCGACGCTAAATACTTCTCGTCGATGGACCTCAAGTCTGGCTATTGGCAAATAGAAGTCGATGAAAGAGATCGCGAAAATACTGCCTTCATCACCCCAGACGGCCTCTACGAGATCAAGGTTATGCCATTCGGACTGCGCTCGGCACCTGCAACGTTCCAGCGCGTGATGGACACGGTTTTAGCAGGATTGAAGTCGCAGACCTGTCTCGTTTACTTGGATGACGTCGTCGTTTTCGCCGGAAATTTCGACGATCACCTCAGGCGACTTGCGACAGTACTAGAGGCCATCAAGTCATCAAGTGAAGGCTTACTCTGAAGCCGGAAAAATGCCTCTTCGCTTAAAATGAGCTTCTGTACCTAGGCCACGTGATCAACAAATCTGGTGTCCGTCCAGACCCGGAAAAGACAGCTGCCATCGCACAGTTCCCGCAACCCATCGACAAGAAGGCAGTGCGTAGATTCCTTGGCATGTGTGCCTACTACAGGCGCTTTGTCAAGGACTTTTCACGCATGGCTGAGCCATTCACACGTCTAAATGTGATGTTGAGTTCAAGTGGGAAACGCCGCAGGCCGACGCATTTGAACAACTCAAACGACGCATGCAGTCACCGCCGGTACTTGCGCACTTCGACGAGTACGCGGATACAGAAATCCATACTGACGCCAGTAGCCTAGGCCTCGATGCCGTTCTAGTCCAGAGAAGAAACGGAGTTGAACAGGTGATAGCTTACGTTAGCTGGTCGCTGTCAAAAGCGGAAGGCAACTATTCCACGACCGAAAAGGAATGCCTCGCCATCGTTTGGGCTACAGCTAAATTTCGCCCTTATCTTTATGGCAGGCCATTCAAAGTGGTCAGCGACCATCACGCGTTGTGCTGGCTAGCGAATATAAAGGATCCTTCAAGACGACTGGCGCAGTGGAGCCTCTGACTACAAGAATACGATATCACTGTAACCTACAAGTCCGGACGATAACACTCCAATGCCGATTGCCTATCACGCGCCCCCTTTGACTCGCCGCCGCAAGATGACGAGAATGGCGAGACCTTCCTTGGAATGATAAGCGCGGAAGACTTCACTGAAGAGCAACGGGCAGACCCGGAGTTAAAAGGCCTCGTCGAATATTTGGAAGGGCACACCGACATTGTCCCTAGGGTATTTAAGCGTGGATTATCTTCCTTCACACTTTAAAACAATCTGCTTGTGAAGAACTTCTCACCAGTCCGCGCGAACTACCTTCTTGTTGTTCCGTCGGCGCTGCGTCCAGAAGTACTGCGCGCCGTACATGACGATCCGACCGCCGGGCACCTCGGCTTCTCTCGGACGCTGTCGAGGATACAAGAAAGGTAATAATGGCCGCGCCTAACTGGCGACGTTGCCCGTTACGTCAAGACATGCCGAGACTGTCAGCGACGCAAGACACCAACCACTAGGCCAGCCGGATTACTACAGCCGATCAAGCCTCCTTGCCGAACTTTTCAGCAGATCTGGATGTTCTTGTTGGGGCCGTTTCTGATGTCAACGCGCGGAAATGAGTGGATCATCGTGGCGACGGACCAGCTCACCCGCTTTGCTGAAACTAAAGCCCTGCCGAAAGGCAGCGCAGCCGAAGTGGCAAAATTTTTCGTCGAAAGCATTCTGCTGCGACATGGCGCCCCAGAAGTCCTCATCACCGACAGAGGAATGGCCTTTACAGCGGAGCTGTAAAGTCCTTCTTCAGTACAGTTAGACAAGGCACAGGAAGACAACTGCCTATCACCCACGGACGAATTGTCTTACGGAGCGCCTGAATAAAACCCTAGCCGACATGCTAGCAATGTACATCGACGTCGAACACAAGACCTGGGATGCCGTCCTACCGTACGTAACCTTCGCTTACAACACGGCGGTGCAAGAAACAACACACATCAAGCCGTTTAAGCTGGTTTACGGCAGGAACCCGACGACGATGCTCTACGCCATGCTGCCGCGCGTCACTGAGGAGGAGAATCTTGACGTCGCTACCTATCTCCAGCGCGCCGAAGAAGCCCGACAGCTCGCCCGCCTACGGATCAAGAACCAGCAGCGTACCGACTGCCTACACTACAACCTCCGACGACGCTTCGTCGAGCACCAGCCCGGTGACCGTATTTGGGTTTGGACCCCAATACGTCGACGAGGACTCAGTGAGAAACTATTGCGACGTTATTTCAGACCCTACAAGATCATCCGACGTGTTGGCGAACTGGACTATCAGGTCGTGCCAGACGGCATTTCGCAGTCACAGTGGCGCCGGGCACGATCTGAAGTGGTCCACGTAGTGCGTCTAAAACCCTTTCACGCACGCTGATGAACTTCCTTATTTTGTTGTTTCTTTGCTACGGGTGTTTTTGTTTATTAGTTTTGTTTGTTTACAGCATTGGGTCGATGCTTTTTAAGAGGGGGTATTGACACGTCTACATGTTGATCTTTCCTGGGTGAAATTCACCGCTTAAGAAATGCTATCGCACAGCGCAGGACGCACCTGCATGTATAAGAAGTTCCTGGAAAGTTATCGATGCTTCTATCCGCTGGCTGTTGTCGCCGATCCTTTTGGTATCTGATTTGATCGCGTGACGCGGATGGTGTAGAACTTTGTGGAAGGCACGCGGGTCCCAGCGATTAGTCTGGAACGTTCGACGACTGCTGTATAAAAGCCGACGCGCTTGACACGTTGATCAGATTTTCGACGATCGCCGACCGTGTTCGCCGCTATCGTTGTGCTACAAGTGTAGCCTGTTTTTGTGGGCATGGTTCGCCCAATAAAAGTTAGTTTTGTCTTTCACAGTATTGCTAATGTGTTCTTAACGTCACCACCAAGTGACAATATCACGATATGTTCCTCGGGGAATGTCACTATCACCTCATAAAATACCCGTTTCATAAATTGCTCAGCGAAATCAGTAAGTTTTAGCACAGTGCAAGTTAGACATTTAGGAAGTAAAGAAAAGGCAACGTGGACTATGTACGCCCTTAGAACACAGACTTACAGGCACATGGCTATTAAAACAGAATGTTTAACATACGGAATGCGAATTGTGGTCCACTACAAGTAGTGCGTGCAAAATTTACAGAAAGTAAAGATCCTACAAAATGTCAATGCATGATTTCAGATAGCTTCTAACGCAAGTATGCAGTCACGGTGCCCATTGACGAGGTCAGAAAGCACGTGGTAAAGCACATTTCACTTTCAATATCTTTTTGACTTTCAATATCAATATCAATATCAATTTCACTTTCAATATCATGGCACAAATAACAGACAGCCTTTCATTCTTTGCCTTTGATCGCAATCACTCTGTTAAAAAATTTGTAGCGCTTCTTTTATACATTGACATTCAAATCTTCAGTTATTTCTTTGAGGTGGCTATTAGTGTTTAAGGGATTGGTTTTTCAATATTTTTGTTCTTGATAACCATGACTCGTCATTGCTTTAACGTTCGCGCGTAGAAGCAGAACGTCGTCAGTTGTCAGGAGAACGTTCGCTGGATTCACACACGGTGGTAGTGATTACGATTATTGCAGACGACGCGGTGTCGTCCCAGAGGTCACCATTCAGTCTGTAATTCATCTGAAAAATATTGTACGCTTACTCCAGTATCGGGGAGTACAGTTTCTGAATGCTATTTTATTGGTGAGTCCATCACGTTTTTTTCCCGTCTTAAGCAATTTGTATCTGTATGCGTAGCCCCAACAGTGAAAGTCAAATTCTATTGGAGGAATGTACGTTTCTTCGACAAAATTTCGGATTGATTTATGCCGATTTCTCGGGTAAGTTTACTGTAAACCTAGTCTACATGACTTGTCCGTGCCATTCGCAAGTTAAAAAAATAGTTGTAAAAGTACAAGGAATGGTTAAGTACGTATCTACGCTATGCTCTAAAAGAATGTTTCAGTTCCTGCAGTTGGATTTTATTGTTCTGGTAAAACAGCCGTATCGACAATTTTTCAAAGATGATAACCTTATAATCTTTATATTACAGATTACATATAAGACAAACTTGTGTGCATTTTTCAGGTAATGCAATTGCAGGGTTGGAAATAATATTAAAATTGTTAGTAAATGTAAAAATATTTTATTTAGCTCTATTTCACCTTGCAAAACATCCCCTTCTCATTGATTTATGATCTGACTGCATGGCATTTATAGCCTAATACTGAAACCATGAGTTTCAGAGGAGCGCCTCTTCGACAAGATGGTGACTTTTAAACGAATCTCTATGTGCAATATAATCTAAACGCCTTCTTACAACCATAAATTCATCTAGTGGTATATTAACACGTAATCACTCCATTTTTACAGAATAATCAAAGCCATATGCGTGAATCTAATAAAAAACAAATTTGGAAACGTGTATTATTTCTAGTTAAGTATGAAACGCGGTGTTCATTGTACCAGCTAATTTGGAGAAAAAATGACCTAACGTGCACTTGTACATAGTTTCCCCTATATAGTGAGTAGTCACATTTTTGTAGGTTACTTGTGGTTTGGCCTTCCTTATTACTTCAGGGAAGATTACATGCTACGCAGGGGTCAACACAGTATCAAGAAGTCAAATAAACTTAAAATCCTTTGTTTTGGTGTTGTCCACACCAGTTGGGCTGTTGTTTTATGGCATGTGCTGGTATATACTGCACCTTTTTGTGGGAAGAAAGACGTTGTCCATATTCTTGCTTTTTGCGAAAGCTTCATGTGAGTGTCATCGGGCTCTTTCCTGCTGAACAAACATTTAACTGGATCTTAAAGATGAATCCGCGTAACTTCAATTTCTACGGGATTGTGCTCAATGTTTTACGGCGAAGGTGTCAAGTGCATGTGTTAGGTAGGAGGCTCCTATCTAAATGTAGGGTAAATGAGAAATCGTTTTTCCCGGCAACCAATGCACGAAATTTGACGAGGCTAGTTGAATTTCAAGGAAAAGTAAATATCCAGTGACTGCTAGAAGCAGATGTCTGATTTAGGCTTTCGTTTTGTTTACAAAAATGTTTCAAAATAGGATATGTCCAGAAAATCAAAATATCAAGTTTATAGCATTAAAGGTTGTCTACCAAGTTGATATTTTCATGTCCCCTGACTTTTCCAGGTGATCCCTGAGTGCCTTTGCAAAATTTTCTAAGTGACACAGAACTTTGTTTTATGTCAAGACGGGCTCACACCATGTCGACCAATGCTGTCACTTTCTAGTATACATTAGGAAAACGATTTCAGTCAGTTTGAATAGTAAACAGTAGTGTCCATTCTATTCAAAATAGAAAAATGAAGGGAGGGGTCAGTGAAATGCACACAAATAAAATATCTTCAAAAAGGAATGGTAAGCACCAATGAAAATTGAGTCCAACATATTCAATTACGAATAAAAAGAGATGTATACAGGAGCAAATATTTTCGGAAATGAGCTATTTCTATGAACCGATAGCAAGTTCATTGTTATTAGGCCCGAGCCTTGTCACAAGTGAGAGTCTCTCAGCAGCTGGAAAGTCAATCTCAGCTGTTCTGACATACTCTCAGCCCACACTCAAGGCATCAGTGTTGCATTTCACTGCGTTAAAGAGTTTATTTTAGTTCGGATGAGGGTCGCCTGCATCTCGGAGTGAGCCAACGTTTTGCTTTTTGAGATCAAGGTCCTTCAAAAACGAGGCGGCACAGTTGCGATCTCAGTCATTCCCCAATGCGACAGGCCTTTCTGTTCGCGTCCTCGTTACGCCACGCGCTCGCCCCGCGGACCATTTGAACCATCCTCTTGGTCACTTGTACAGTCAACGTGCAATTTTTCGAACTCCCTAGGGGACGCGAAAGCGTCAGAAAAATCGAGCAGGCCGAAAAAATAAATGCATGTCTTTTACTGCCCTTAAGGGCTCAAATCACCGCAGGCACGTCGGAAAAAGCTCTAAGACCTGTAGGCAGCGTTCGCTTTGATCATTGACGTTCTTACGTATTGACTCTATGGTGTAGGTGGTGGCCCCGCGAAGCCGTCTGCATTATTGGGCATGTCCCAAAAATTGTGTGTCCAGAAGATCGGTCGTCGATTCTATACTGGCAACTCCTCCAGCCGACGACACAGCGTCAAAGACAATTCGTTACGATTTGCCTCCTCTTATACTCAAGCCATCATTCATTCCCATTCAATGAAATGACAGCTATTTTTCCCTGATAGAAGCACAAGTTGCCTGACTTTTCCCTCAGTATTTCCAGACTATTGAAAATCTCTGAGAATTCCCCGGTTTTACCGTTTGGTCGATACCCTGAGTCGGACCTAAGCACTTCTTATAAGTTCTGAATGCGAAATAGTTAATGTCCACTTGAACGGCGCTGAGCGGTCCTGCGAGTTTCGCACTGCGAGTAATGTACCACAGCGATATGTACTGCCCGAGCCAGCAAGCAGCAGCAGCAGCCTGCAGTGCCAACGCCGCATGCCAGCTACACGGTGATGCCCATCGGTCAACGCGTTGCGGAAATGATGTTGAGATTGATCTAAAGAAAGTAAAGACGCTTGATTCTACAACTCGGGAAGGAGCACATCGAAGCGTCCTCAAGGGAGAGGGAGTAAGAATTGAAAGATAATAGAGAAAGAGGGAGGATGTTGCCTAACAGGCTGCACTATGCGCGGCAGGCGGCAGTCCTCAGTAAAGTAGCCAGCGTTGCAGCGGGCGCTTACCGGGTGTCTATTCCAGTCGAATTGATAAACTCCAGCAGGCTTCACAGTGCAGGGAGCTGGGGACACACCAGAAACAGCAGGTCCGTCTCTGTGGCCGCTATAAGGCCGTCGCGTCTGTAAGTGCTGATGACTATGGAGCGTTCCTGTGCCAAGGATGGGCAGGCACAGAGAAGGTACTCCAGAGTCTCAGGGTCTCCGCTCCTCTTGCAGGCAGGTGACGTGGCGCGGCCCTTAGCGAACAGCCGGCCTGCAGTACAGGTGCAGCCAGTCCGCAAGCGCAGGAGTGTGGAGTGTTCTCTTCCAGACAGGCCGTTCTCTGGAAGAGGCTTCGGGGCCCTGCCACTAGCAATCCGGGGGTACGGGTGAATGGAAGTCAGCAGGAACCATAGTTCATATCTCGTGTAGTCCGAAGCCACTACCGCTCTGGGAACCGGGACTGTATTATGATGGGCAACTTTGGCGTAGGTATCCACCTCCTCGTTATTGCGTACCCCGACATGTGAGGGCAGCGAGTGGAAGGATACTGGGATTCCGGCGGTGGCTAGACCCGTTAACTTGGCAAGCATCAGCACCCCTGTGAGTCCTGCCCGCCGTGGGTTGACGAGGGCCTGGAGCGCTGGCTTAGAGCCCCACACCACCGCCACCGGCTGCTGGGGAGGACGCTCAGCAAGAAGTTCGGCAGCCAGGTGCAGCCCCACGAGCTCAGCTGCAGTAGAACTTGCTGTTAACGGGAGCCTACACTGCCTGTGACAGGCCAGAGCTGCAACTGTGCACGCCGCTGCTTCGGACTCGCTGGGGAGGACTGAACCATCCGCGAACACCAGCAGGTGTCCTTCCAAATACACCTGGAACTTGCAGGCTGCCGCCTGCTGCAGGGCTGCGGCTGGTGCTCTCCGCTTAGCTATAACCTTGAGGGAGAAGTGCATGTCCGCAGGTGCGTGATGGGGAGAAAGAAGAGCCACTGCCAAAGGTAGGTGGGGAACTGTCTCCTCTAGAGGCGGCACAGGCTACCCATACGTGAAGCCGGCAGGCTTCGTAGCCGGTCCAGGAGAACTTGGCCGTCTGGTGCATGATGTAGCCTGTCATATGCCCCAGTCCCCGTTGCAACACGAGCAGTGACAGTGGTCATTAGCCGGCATCAGTCAGTGTTCTTGGATCTTGGAGTGCCTTGAGTCACTGTCTGCTTCCACGAAAGGGGGTCGGTGCCGATTCTCAACTGGTGGATCAGTAGGACCTCCTATGCAGGAGAGACGGGTAAGCCGACGCTCGCGAAGAATGTTGTCACCGCGATCAGGGCCCCCTGCAGTGATCTCCAGATGGCTTCTCCAGATGACACCGCCTTCGTCCCTGGATCCAGAACGCCACACCATCAGCGTAGATGGAGCATTGTGTGTGGTAAGGGGTGCCTGCCGGTAGTGCAGCTGGCAGATCTGCCAGGGCTGCATTGAACAGAAACGGGCCCAGCACCGATCCCTGCGGCACGCCGGTGGCGATGGCTCGATGGGTGCTGGGCGCCTGGCCCACTCGTACTCGGAACGTTCTTCACGCAAGGAAGGCAGAGACAAAGCGCCTGAGGCTGTCAGTGATACCGAGGATATCTAAGGAGGCCTCGATGACACGTGGGGCAGGCTGTCAAAGGCCCTTTGCACGTTAAGCAGCACGAGAAGGGCCACGTCACCACTGTTCTTTGCATCCTCCAGCGTGGCCACGACGTTGGCAATGGAGTCGGCAGTGCAGCAGTGGCGCCTGAAGCCGGTCTGCTGCTCCGGGATGTACTGTACCTGCGCGGCGATCTACTCCATGCGTGCCAAGACAATCCTGTCCATCACCTTACAGGCGGCAGAGGGGAGAGACACTGGCCGGTACGAGGAGGGCGCCGCCGCAAGTTTCCGTGGCTTAAGGAGTGGCGCCATCACCGCGGTGAGCCTGCTGTCCGGGAGAGTCCCAGTGCTCCAGATAGTGTTGAAGTACTCCAGGAGACGATCTTGCTCTGCATCTTGCAGGTTCAGAAGCATTTGGAACGTTATTATATCGGCTACCGGAACGCTCCGTCGCTTGCTTTGTCCTAGGGCTGCCTTCAGCTCATGCACCCGGTGAACTTGCAGCACAGAGCATTGACCTGCTCGAGCACCCATTCCGCGTGGTGACAAATGGAGGGGGGGGAGGCACGGAGGCCCACTAGCTGGCGGAGACAGGAGCCGCTGTACCAGGGGCCGGGAGGGAAACGCGTCGGCTAGTAACTCCTCCAGAGTAGATGCGAGGTGCCCAGGGAGATAGCTGCTGAAAGCACCTGGCGTTGCACACGAGGTCCTATCAGCAAGGCCCTCAGCAAGGGTGCGGAAATGGCCTCTTTCCTCACGCAACGCCTATCGCGCTATCGCGGCAGCCGGCGTTCCCTTTCGCCCGCTCTGCTCTGTCGAGGCCGGTCGAGGCGCATCTCGGAACGTGGCGTCGCAGCCAATGGCAATGCGAATTTAGGTGTTGTTTCGCTGCTACAGTTAACAGACGCCAACTTTTTCGCTCAATAGGCCATTCGACGCTTTCGCATCAAAACAAGGAGAACAACACTATGTAAAATATGTACACGAAGTAATATGTGAGTGGATAAAATAGAGACCTTTTAAAAAAGATTCCTTTCGCAAGTGCTCAGAAGCTTTATATAGGCATTTTACACTGTTTCCCAGTGTCCCAGGAGAACCCGACGTCACACCGAGTTTACATTTGATGGAAACGTGGGTACCTGAGTTATCAGGAACCTCGACGTTGATGGCTCGAATAAAAAGCTTTGGCAATAATTACTGCACCCTCTTCTACTTGCATTTCCGTGCGTTACGCATTGTTTGTAGTAGATTTGCCTGGTGTTCTCGATGAATTGTTGAGGCAGCCTGTTTATATTTAATTATAGTAAGGAACAGGTTATGGACAAAGTTAAGAGTGTGTGGGTTAACAATAACTAAACCACCCGCGGTGGCTGCTCAGTGGCTATGGTGTTAGGCTGCTGATCACGAGGTCGCGGGATCGAATCCCGGCCACGGCGGCCGCATTTCGATGGGGGCGAAATGCGAAAACACCCGTGTACTTAGATTTAGGTGCACGTTAAAGAACCCCTGGTGGTCGAAATTACCGGAGCCCTCCACTACGGCGTGCCTCATAATCAGAAAGTGGTTTTGGCGCGTAAAACCCCATAATTGAACAATAACTAAACCAAAAGTGAAGCGTTATTCCTACGCTTCACGAAAACAGAAGAATTTTCTTTGTTTTTTGGTATAACTACAAATGTCACCGAGATAAAATTTATTGAAAACGGGGGTATTACTAAGAAACAAAATGTGTGTGGATATGTAGAAGATGTGTGAAAATTGTCCTGTTAATGTTTTGAATGGGCGCGTCATTTAGGGGCAACGTGTTGAAGCAAGTAGTTTAATTACTACGGGCACCTCAATTATGTAATGCAACTGATCAAGAGAAAGAGCTTCGTTCGAAATTGGATTGTGATTCTGAAAGGGCCAGTGCACAAGTCCTGTGTTTTTTTTTGTGCGTGGGTGGGCGTCTAGCACACAAACATGCTTTCACTTGTACTCTTATGGACTACTACGAGCACAGCACTGAAACACTTACTGAGGTGAGACAATTTCTGGGCTGCCTTCGCAATCATCATCATCATCATCAGCCTGGTTACGCCCACTGCAGGGCAAAGGACTCTCCGATACTTCTCCAACAACCCCGGTCATGTACTAATTGTGGCCATGCCATGCCTGCGAACTTCTTAATCTCCTCCGCCCACCTAACTTTCTGCCGCCCCCTGCTACGCTTCCCTTCCCTTGGGATCCAGTCCGCAACCCTTAATGACCATCGGTTATCTTCCCTCCTCATTACATGTCCTGCCCATGTCCATTTATTTTTCCTGATTTCAACTAACATGTCATTAACTCGCGTTTGTTCCCTCACCAATCTGCTCTTTTCTTATCCCTTAACGTTACACCTATCATTCTTCTTTCCATAGCTCGTTGCGTCGTCCTCAATTTGAGTAGAACTCTTTTCGTAAGCCTCCATGTTTCTGACCCGTAGGTGAGTACTGGTAAGACACAGCTATTATAAACTTTTCTCTTCAGGGATAATGGCAACCTGCTGTTCATGATCTGAGAATGCCTGCCAAACGCACCCCAGCCCATTTTTATTCTTCTGATTATTTCCGTCTCATGATCCGGATCCGCCGTCACTACCTCCCCTAAGTAGATGTATTCCCTTACGACTTCCAGTGCCTCGCTGCCTATTGTAAATTGCTGTTCTCTTCCGAGACTGTTAAGCATTACTTTAGTTTTCTGCAGATTAATTTTTAGACCCACTCTTCTGCTTTGCCCCTCCAGCAATATCATCAGCGAATCGCAAGTTACTAAGGTATTCTCCATTAACTCTTATCCCCAAGTCTTCCCAATCCAGGTCTCGGAATACCTCCTGTAAACATGCTGTGAATAGCATTGGTGAGATCGTATCTCCCTGCCTGACGCCTTTCTTTATTGGAATTTTGTTGCTTTCTTTATGGAGGACTACGATGGCTGTGCAGTCGCTATAGATATCCTTCAGTATTTTTACATACGGCTCGTCTACACTCTGATTCCGCAATGCCTCCATGACTGCTGAGGTTTCGACTGAATCAAACGCTTTCTCGTAATCAATGAAAGCTATATATAAAGGTTGGTTATATTCCGCACATTTTTCTATCACCTGATTGATAGTGTGAATGTGGTCTATTGTTGAGTAGCCTTTACGGAATCCTGCCTGGTCCTTTCGTTGAAGGCAGTCTAAGGTGTTCCTGATTCTATTTGCAATTACCTTAGTAAATACTTTGTAGGCAACGGAAAGTAAGCTGATCGGTCTATAATTTTTCATGTCTTTGGCATCCCCTTTCTTATGGATTAGGACTGTGTTAGCGTTTTTCCGAGATTCCGGCACGCTCGAAGTCATGAGGCATTGCGTATACAGGGTGGCCAGTTTCTCTAGAACAATCTGCTCACCATCCTTCAACAAATCTGCTGTTACCTGATCCTCCCTAGCTGCCTTCCCCCTTTGCATAGCTCCCAAGGCTTTCTTTACATCTTCCGGCGTTACCTGTGCGATTTCGAATTCCTCTAGACTATTATCTCTACTATTATCGTCGTGGGTGCCACTGGTACTGTATAAATCTCTATAGAATTCCTCAGCCACTTGAACTATCTCATCCATATTGGTAATGATATTGCCGGATTTGTCTCTTAAGGCATACATCTGATTCTTGCCTATTCCTAGTTTCTTCTTCACTGTTTTTAGGCTTCCTCCGTTCCTGAGAGCCTGTTCAATTCTATCCATATTATACTTCCTTATGTCAGCTGTCTTACGCTTGTTGATTAACTTCGAAAGTTCTGCCAGTTCTATTCTAGCTGTAGGGTTAGAGGCTTTCATACATTGGCGTTTCTTGATCAGATCTTTCATCTCCTGCGACAGCTTACTGGTATCCTGTCTAACGGGGTTACCACTGACTTCTATCACACTCCTTAATGATGCCCACAAGATTGTCGTTCACTGATTCAACACTAAGGTCCTCTTCCTGAGTTAAAGCCGAATACCTGTTCGGTAGCTTGATCTGGAACTCCTCTATTTTCCCTCTTACCGCTAACTCATTGATCGGATTCTTATGTACCAGTTTCTTCCGTTCCCTCCTCAGGTCGAGGCTAATTCGAGTTCTTACCATCCTTTGGTCACTGCAGCGCACCTTGCTGAGCAGGTCCACATCTTGTATGATGCCAGGGTTAGCGCAGAGTATGAAGTCTATTTCATTTTTAGTCTCGCCATTCGGGCTCCTCCACGTCCACTTTCGGCTATCCCGCTTGCAGAAGAAGGTATTCATTATCCACATATTATTCTGTTCCACAGACTCTACCAATAACTCTCCCCTGGTATTCCTAGTGCCTATGCCATATTCCCCCACTGCCTGGTCTCCAGCCTGCTTCTTGCCTACCTTGGCATTGAAGTCGCCCATCAGTATAGTGTATTTTGTTTTGACTTTACCCATCGCCGATTCCACGTCTTCATAGAAGCTTTCGATTTGCTGGTCATCATGACTGGATGTAGGGGCGTAAACCTGTACAACCTTCATTTTGTACCTCTTATTAAGTTTCACAACAAGACCTGCCACCCCCTCGTTAATGCTATAGAATTCCTGTATGTTACCAGCTATATTCTTATTAATCAGGAATCCGACTCCTAGTTCTCGTCTCTCCGCTAAGCCCCGGTAACACAGGACGTGCCCGCATTTTAGCACTGTATATGCTTCTTTTGGCCTGCTAACTTCACTGAGCCCTATTATATGCCATTTACTGCCCTCTAATTCCTCCAATTGCACTGCTAGACTCGCCTCACTAGATAACGTTCTAGCGTTAAACGTTGCCAGGTTCATATTCCAATGGCGGCCTGTCCGGAGCCAGGGATTCTTAGCACCCTCTGCTGCGTCGCAGGTGTGACCACCGCCGTGGTCAGTTGCTTCGCAGCTGCTGGGGACTGAGGGCCGGGGTTTGCGTGTTGTATTCATATAGGAGATTGTGGCCAGGTACTACACCAGGGTGGGCAATCCTGCTCTGGTGAGGGAGTGCGTTACCGGTTCTGGTCACCAGGATCAGGCCATACTCCAGGCCTGTTTATGCAATTTTATAAACACGCGGATTTTTTTTAATCCGGTGGAAAATTGCGCGGCACCGGGATTCGAACCACGGACCTCTCTGCACGCGAGGCGTGTGTTCTACCTCTACGCCATCGCTGCGGCCAACTTTGCCATTGGATACCATTGGGTATCCGCATGCTACAGCAGGGGTGCTTTGGTCCCCTATGATGAACAGGGAGGACCCCTGGCTACTTGATCCGCTTTGGTGAAAAGTAGTAGAAACCTATGTTGTTGTTTGGGGCTGCTGTATACATTGAGGATGAAGGAGGTCTTTTGCATGCGCCTTGCGGACAGGATGATCTCCAAGACAATGCGGACTGTTGTATCAATGCCCGTATGGTGCTGTATAACCAGAATGTTTCGCTTGACTAGTGTGGTTACTTGGGACCTGCGGCTATGATCGCAAACTGCGGTGTATGCCGCGTATCCCGACAGCTTAGCCGGTTCTCCGGTCTGTTGTAATGCGATACCATCGGGGGAAGAAGTATGTGGTGCGAGAGGGGTAACGTATTGCTTTGAATGCGCTTGTTTTCGCCGGAAGTCCCGGCAGTTCGTCTGCCAATGCAGTAGGTAACTCGTTCGGGATTACTCGCAGCCATTGTTGTCGGGAGGCGAGTGCGGCTTTTTTTAGGGGACCTGCTCTGGGACGGAGTAGGGTGTTTTCCAATTCTGTCAACCGGGTGTTGTGATTTTGAGCCAGAGTCGCAACCATGTCTTGAAGCACTTTGCGCGTGTCGTCCATTTTTTCCTGTGACTGTTGTTCTCTTGCTGCAAAGGCTTGCTCAATTCTGGGCAGTAGTAGCGCTTCGCATTTCGCAGTAAGGAGGGTGTCCACTGCACGTTCGAGAGTCTTTGCAATGGAGGCGTCGAGCAATGTGGCAAGCTTACAGTCTAATGCTTCGCTGAGGTTGCGTTCTATCCGCTGTTGTCAGCTGAGAGGCCCTCAATCAGCTGCATTTCCTTCTGAAGTGTATGCTAGTGTTGGTGCTTTTGAGATTCGTTCGAGACCTTTGCGTTTTTGCGCTGTTGGTTGTTGGATGGCTTGCGGGCAATCTACTGCAGGTACAGGAAGGATGTCCGCATTTGATGGTAAGTGTTTGGTTTGTGTGTCTGTAAGTTTTGATTTGAGCTTAGCATTTTCTGTCACGAGGTCTTGTATCTCAGCACGTAAAGATCGGGGCTCCTGCATGAAGCTGTGCATGGTAGCGTCACTAACTGTGTTCACTGCGGTTGCTATAAGTGGTGTGGTGTGACCTGTGTGGGAGACAATGCTGGCCTAGCTTGCACTTTAACTGTGGTAGTTCTAAGGCTGGCATTTCCTTGCTGCTGCATACGCGTGGAATCCGGTCTGCTGCGGGAGTGGCTGCGTCCATGTGACTAACTGCGACTTCGGGAGTGGCTGCGTCCGTGAGACCGACTGCGTCCTCGTGAGTTGCTGCGTTCGGGGGACTGCGGTTGTGGCGTCGACTTCAGTTTTGGGGGAGCTGAGTCTCCATTTGCAGAAGTCGATGGCCCCGTCTCCTGGTCCGCGCTCTTCCAGTCGTAGGCGTTCCCATGGTCGTTGGAGTAGGAGGTGTGGTTCCTGGAAGCGGCGATGGCAGGCCCTATCACCAGCCTGGTGGTCTTTGGCGCAGAGCGCGTAGCAAGGGTGGCAGGGATGATCAGCCGGCGGATTTATTGTGTCCCAGCTCTTGCATTTCTTCTGGGTTGGAGTGGGGCATACATCGTCCCTGTGGCCGATGGTCCCGCAGATTTCGCAGAACTCGATGCTCTTCTTATGTAGATAGCATTTGTATTCTGCTCCGCGGTATTATGCATGGTACTCTACTTGCTTTCCATCGAATACGATGAGCACTGAATTAGTATTGCCCATGCGTCGGGCCTGCAGGTTCGCAGGGTTCTTCTTGTAAACGAAACTTGGTAATGTCTTGTTCCGTGTCATATGAAAGCATGTTATGTATAACTCCTTTGGCTGTGTCCTCCGGCGGTGTGGTGTATGCTGTGGCAGCGTAGCGGATGGCTCAGATGGGGACACTGCGGATACGGCAGTATGTTTCGGCGTTAGACATGACTGGCATGCCAACTACAATGACGTTATTATCCGCGCATGAGCGGTAAATGTCGTACACGGCTTCTTTGGTTGTAATGTCTGTGATCTGTAGTATTGAGTCGCGTATCTGGGCATCTCCTAGTTCGGACACGTTGACACCGTCTCTCGGGCGAATGACGAACTTGATATCGTTCTTCTGAAATCGTGGTTGCCATGGTGCGCGTGGGCGTAGTGCGGACTGCTGGGTACTCTCTGCGTGCACTTGCTGTAGCACGGAGGGATCCGTTTATGAGTAGGGATGATGCCTGCGTGGTCTGCAGTTGCTTACGGTGGCTGACAAGCCACCCTGCTTCAAGGGAAATTTATTCGTGGGCTATTTCGGTGCCTTCAGCCTCTACTACCTCCATAACGAGAGGAGGCTTACTTACGGAGGTGCGAGTCGTTGGGCGAAGTCCTCGGAAGCCGCGCTGGTGACAGCGACGCCGCGCACGTTCATAGCTGCGGCTCACCTGTTTCTCGGCCAGACGGCAGAGCTGAAGATTTCGTTAGGGATAGCAATATTCTGGTTGTAGAAACCCTTGTCCTGGGTCCCTGGCGTCGGCACTGGTCTTGATCGGTAGCTGACCACTTCAGGAAACTGGTTCCGACGTTAGTTTGGGTCCAGCGATGGTTGTTTGGCCACAAGAGTTTGAAATATACGGAGCCCATACGAGGCGTGTGCACTCCGTCAGCGTCGTCGTGACACTGGCAGTACGAGCATAAAAACTGAGTATAAATCAAGTTGACTGGTTCTGGACAGATTCTAAGGTGTCAATTCTCATTGAGGTGGGTCCCATACGGCAGAAGCGTATTCGAGCTTTGGACGAAATAATGTTTGATACAGCTATCGTTTAAGGTGCGCTGGCGCTTTACGAAAGTTTCGGCGAATGTAACCAAGAGTATAACTAATGCTGTTAGTAATGTAGGTGACGTGAGAGGGCATGATAAGTCATTCGGCATGTAAACACCAGGTAAACTGTAAGTACTATCTGTTCTGATTTCGTTCCATTCAATGTAAAGTTTACAAGAGGAATAAAAACGCGAGATTGACATACTTTTACATTAAGTCGCGTTAAGGGTCAGTAGCCAAGTACTACACCTGTCAGTGACACGATTAGGGTCGGCTTGAAGAAAGTTGTGGGTTTTCTAGGGCACAGGACACAGTCGTCTGCAGGCGGTTTTATGGGTGACTTGATGTTAGGCGAAATGTCATTGATATAGCTTAAAAAGACTAAAGTACCTAGCACTGTGCCTTGAGGGACGCCAGATTTAAATTCACAAGGATGTGAGGAAGAATGTTGCATTCGTTGTGATGCCGTTGTCGTGATGCTGTTGCGGTCATTACATCGTCGTAATTTTAACTTCGACATCCTACGCTTATCATGCCGTCTTGGCGGACCATTTTGGTCACGCTGTCATTTCACTATCCTCATCACTTCAGTAACGTCGTCCCGTTGTCGTCTTTCTGCCGTTGTCATACCACCTTCGTCGGTCTATCGACATCTTTCCTTGTTCGGCATTCTATTCTAATCCTGCTGTCATCATTCAGTCGTGATTACGCCACCGTCGTCATACCATCAGCGTCACTGCGTCCTCGTGAGACAGACGCTATCAGGCATCCGTTGTCATACCGTCGCCTTCATGTCGCCGTGGTCGTGACATGGCCGTCACTACAGCTTCAGCCGGTTGTCCTCATACAGGCATCGTCGCACCATCGTCGTCATACAGCCGTCATTTCATCGCCCTCATGTGGTCATGGTCGTGGTGCTGCGGTTACACCATAATCACAACTAAAGAATCGGCATCTCATTGTACTCATGCCGTTGTCGTTATACCGCCTTCGTCGTCGTCGTGCCACCATGCTCATGGGTAATATTGGCATAAGTAAGTGCAAAGTGGGACGATATCGGAGTTTGTGGCAGACACGAAGCAACGAAAGTTTTATTGTCACTACAGGAATAGGGTATATCACTACATTGCTACTATGCTAGTCGCATTACTGTCGACATTCATCGTGAGGCGAGTTCCTTCGTATTTTTTTCATCGAGCAGCCAGACTGCAACGACATCGGTTACGACATCCCGGCCATCGCCAGTTCATCTGACTTCACAGCAGCAGTTACCTTGCGTAAGGCGTCGTAGCAAACTGTACAGCATTTAATATTTTCATTCGTGTAACCCTACCACCCCCTAGGGTGTGTTTAAAGTAATAACACGAAAGTGATCGCAAAAGGATAGCATTTCTTTTATCCTTAACCTCGTAAATTTGACGTCGCTCTATGGCCCGCTAGCATTCTGGTTTGCCCAGAAGGTCGAGCGACCACCCTATAGAGGCGTGGGCCCCAAGTTTGAACGCCAGGTCGGTTAGAATTTTTCTTCAATTGTGGCTATTTCTTCTCAGAAACCAATATGAGTTACCTTTGCAGCTTCGTTCTACCGTATGCAGAGAGATATTCTTCACTTCCATTGTGCGTGTGTACCGTGGATAGGTAGGACTACAATACCTGTAATGTGTCGTTTACACCTATAAGAAAGGTGAGTCAACAGCGGTTCACATCGAAAAAGCAGGTTTTTCCATTCTTTTCCGTGTTCGTTATTCGCAGGAGAGAGACGGTCCCCCAGAAGACCTGGTCTTTATTTCTTCAAAGCCAACCGCTGTTGAGTCACTTCAACTTCACCTACACCTTTCTGCACTTCTTTAGCACCGACCTACTCTTGCCATTTACTGGACATTTGTTAATTTTACCTTTGTCCTTTTTAGACAACACTGCCTTCGGAATCGGCCCACATTTTTCGTTAAATAAAGCCACACTTGCAGCTCCGGTTTTAGGCGCGTGCAGTTTCCACGAGGTCATCTGGGTTTTATTTCGGCCTTTCTTCTCAAATTATTTCATTTCATTTATATTTTCCTAAGAACCCCACGAGGGGCTGTCGCATAATGAGCAATAACAGAAACAATTAAAGCGAATTTATTACGACGATGTGTCAGTTCAAAAGATGCTTAGACATGTTTAATAAGTCATAATGGACAGGTGATGGCGACGGTATCGTGAGGAAGGTTGCCTAATACTGCTCCGTACATACCGCTACGCTAATCAGGTTCGTGTTATTCATTCCAAGCTATATTTGGACGCCTTTTCGCTGTCGAACACACATTACAATGCCTCAAATAATCGAATTACGAGGAGAAAGTGGTTACATACAGACATCCAACGAATCATAAGGTGATTTGAACTCGCCAAGGAAGACCTTGTTTTAAAATGTATTGATTGCAGGTGTGATTGCCTTGCTACAAGGCACTTAGCGGGAAGTTGTGAGTAAAAAGTAAGTGAACCCAACTGAATTACCCTGAAAAGCACAGAATTTTAGGGTGCTGCAGGACAACCGCCAGTTGGGGAAGTGGTTATTGATGAATAATGTTGAACAAGAAGCTGTTGATGGTGAAATAAATAAATAAATACCATCACCAAATTTCTCCCATAACATTTTACGTTATGAAGCCCTCTTTATTAACACCAAATATGAGCCATTAGGAATAAATGAGCTGTTTGTTCGCATATACAGCAACTTCTTGGAAAGTGTAACTGATCGTTCTAAAGTCAGAAAAGTCCCGTTCCCTGGACAATGCAGCCTGCTCCGTTAAAAGGAAGATTTCTTCGTAGCTTAGTTTTAGGAATATTAGAAAAATGTTCGAAATATATTGGCACGGGTACTTGTTTGTCTTTATCGGGCGACACGTTTCACCGCCTAACAAATGTTATCGCACAGCGCAGGGCGCGCCTGCACGTATCGGGAGTTTCTGGAATGTTATCGATGCTTCCATCCGCTGACTGTGACCGAACCTTGTGTAATATGATTGCATGTGTGCGCGACGCGAATAATGTAGAACTTTGTGGAAGGCACGCGGGTCCCAACGATTACTCTGGAGCATTCGATGACTGATGTAAAAAAGCCGACACGCTTGACCCGCTGATCAGATTTTCGACGATCGCTGACCGTGTTCGCCGCCATCGCTCTGCTATAAGTGTAGCCTGTTTTTTGTGGGCACCGGTTCGCCCAATAAAAGTTAGTTTTGTCTTTCACAGCATTGCTACTGTGTTCTTCAACGTCACCACCACGTGATAATATTCGTACTTATTGGTAGCGACTATTGGATTCAAAGACCAAGGAGAATAGAAAACATTCGATTCCTATTCGAAATTGGCGATTTTTTCGTACAGGAACCAGAAAACTGCGTGTTCAAAGATGAAATACAAAAAAGGTCGAAAGAAAAAAGAGAGAAACCGCGGCTCAATGTTCACATTCCTGGCAAAACGGCGTGCCCATAAAGGGAAACGGAAAGTCCAACCAGCAGGAAGCCGGAGCGCGCGTGCACGCCTTTAACGATAGCAACGGCAGCGGCGATCGAAAAAAAATCGCTTCCTTTCCCAGTAGTAGCCACCGGTACTTTGTTAGCGCAGGCGCTGTCCCTGATTTACACGTGATATGCCGCGGAAACTTCTTTTTTCGCGTCATTCAGTACAGCAAATATTTCACTGGTGCGTCCTCTTTTTGATGAAGGACGATGGGGTAGTTCCGGGAATGAAGATTAAGCGATGCAGATTCAGGCTTGTTCAGGCAGCCATAGCAGCCGCCCACCACGGACGCTACCAGGGGACGCTACGAAGCCCTCGAAGAGTCAATTGTATGCACCGAGCCTACATCCTCACTGTAACCTAATCTAACACACCAAAGGCTGGATACCTCACACCGCGTTCACCTTAGCCGCCATTAAATTGAAGAGAAGGCAAGAGGAGGCAGGACACGATGTAAAGAAGAGACGAAAGTGAAAGAATGAAGAGGTGTATAGGAAGAGGGGGGCGACCCCGGGCGTGTCTGTCACGGGGGTGGCGCCTTTATGAAGCTAGGGACGCGCCGAGGGGCACTGGCTCAGCCCCCAGGATCTACTTTTTCCCGGACATTGGTAAGGCCGCGCGGCTAAGCTCAGGAGGGTCCGACACCCATGTCTGTGGTGTCGCAACACACCGAACACCTGCTGACGCAGACGACCCCAGCGCGACGTATAAGAGGAGTGAAGTTTCCACTTTGAATGGGAATCAACCACTGTTTCGGAAGCATTTGTTGCTTTACGTTCTTTGTAAAACGATTCCTCTGCGTGTGGCTAAAACTACTGATCTTAGAGAAAGTGGATGTTAGTTAGAGGTGGGCAAATACCAAATTTTTCGAATACGTATTGAAATACTGATAGTAATAATCGAATATCGAACTGCATCTACGTTTACACAGCAGGAATACTTATTTCTGCTGTAAGTACCACTCCTATACTAAGAAAAAGAAAAATTTACTTGAAGGGATAAAGAATCAGACCTAAACACAGGATGAGTAGTCGTCAATAAAAACTGCGCGAATAGGCTCTCATCATCTTTAGAGCTTGGTTGTAAACAAGGCTTCCAAGGATGAATGCCTGCTGTATGAAATAGACCTTTACAAAACGCTAAATAAATGGTTGCCGAAAAATATCAGACGTTATGGCTAAAAAACGGAAAAACAGATGCCTAGGACTTATGCACCGGAAGCACGAGTAAAAGCGCTAATTTGAAGGAAAAACATCTCTGGACGTTTCGTGAAAGATAAAAATGCTACGTGGATAGAGTTTCAATACTATTAAAAGACAGACTACAACCAATACCCTCAGATTGTTACGTAAGCTTTTGCGTGAAAATCGAAAAGAAAACCCGTTCTGCCCACTGTTTCTGCATTTTTTCGATAACCTTTGTCGTTTTCTTGTTCACTTCTGATAACTTGCAATACTGTATTTAGCAGACGGAGCACAGAATGAAGACTTGAACAGTCAGTTGTTGCGAAATGTTTGGCTAGCTTCATTTATTCGAAACTACCGAATAGTTACTTTTGGAATATGACTAAGAATACTAATATTCCATTCGCATTCGAAACTTCAAATATGCATCTGCCACTATACATATTATTTCAAGAAACTGCTGATAATTTTTCATCGTACCCTTAGAAACATTGCGATAAATTAGAATGCTGCGTCGTTCTTTTTTAAATCAGCATGTCGCGTTGCTCCTAACATTTTAATGTTGCGGTTTCGTCTACTAGCGGATAAAATGTTGCATTTGATATTTTATTACAGCGACATCTTGGATCGGTCCGCCCATTTCTTCTATTCTTTCCGCGTCTCTCTCCCTTCTGCAAAAGATAGAAACTAATACGCGCCAGTCTAAGTAACGTTAGAAATTTTACCGAAGCCTTTACGATGCATATCTAAATTTTGTGTGAGGCGTAACCGTTGTAAAGCCTGCGTCAGCATTCTTTTTCTTTTCATATATATTTTACATCCCAAGCATTTCAAGCATTATAACGTTTGAGTACAGCATAGAGAAGCCGTTGCTACACATTAATAACACTGAGTTTGTAATAAAGCACATGAAACATAAACCGAGCCATGCAGGTTCTCATAGACACACATTTAGAGGACAGAATGTTTTGCTGTGTTCAATCTAGCAGTAAAACGACAAACGCAAGAAAGAACGCGAAAGTAAGGTTTTTAGGACACTCACATCAACCGATTTTCCCACGATGCAACAATAACAACTTACCTAGCGTACCATTGTACTCATATTCTAAAACCGAATTTGGTGCATGTGCGAAATTAGAGAGAAAAATAAGACTAAATTGCCTTGAATAGATATGTTAGGTAAGCGCATGTAGATATACGACCAAGAAGATCAAAGTTTAAATGGAGGCTAGAAATATAACTCGCTATAACAAGAACTTTTTCATATTCAAAGGGAACGTTAGCGGCCCACATTTCGGCTGCCAGACCTTGGCGCATAAAAAATTTTTTTGCGAACGACGAATATGTTCCCAGTGACATTTAATTTCCTATCGGGCCAATGTTAATTCAGACGGAGGCTTACCGAGATGCTGGCGATGCAAGCCATCTTACGGCTGTCCAAAGGCTCTGTGGCTGTCCAAAGGCTGTGTGATGGAAAATTTGAAATGTCCATGTACTTCGCCGGTTACCGGTAGAGTGCCGTCACTCTAGGTAACACAAAACACCTGCTTTCAGTTGCTTCAAAGTGAATGTCACTTTGTGTGACACAGAAACAGTTTTCCTTCTTTTGTTTTTGATCACACGCAACAGGAAGAGCAACGTGCGTTATAGGATAGAACGCTTTATGTACCGCATTTTTGTTTTCACGCTCTTTATTTTTTATGCGCGATATACACAATCGCCTGCCGCTGAATAAGGGTGGAATTCTGGGTAATACTGGTGCTAGACAGCGCGCTTTTATCCATTATAAACGATGCGAAAAGGAACTTGCCCAACTTGCAGTCTTTGTACGCTATTTCTAATCGCGATGAAGCTTGATCGGTATCGAAAACGCACAGTGTGACTCCAATATAAGCCTAAGCGGAGGCTGCGGCATTTTTTTGTTGTTCAGGGGAGAGCCTTAGGTGACTCATGGGTCGAAAATTTGACCACTCCGGAGTTATGGTATCAAAATTCAGTGACACAAAATTGGCGGCAGAACCCTCGACCTTTGGTGAGAGTCGTACTTAGGACTTCCCATGTTAATTAAGGCGACATTAACTAATGCACAGTTAATTAAGCTACTCTTACCCACGACCCTTCGTGGGAGTCTAACCCTCCACCTTTGGTTCGAGTGGAATCCACGACTTGTGTTAATTAGGGCGAAGTTAATTAGCACACAGTTCATTAAGGTAGAGTTAAGACATTTGAACCCATGACCTTTGGTGGGAGAAAACAAATAATAGGAAGGAACAAAGCATTCTAATGATAATGTCAAGTAATTGGATGAACGCCTCGAGAGCGCGTAGGCTTTACATTCATCCTCTTTGATGATTTAATGGCGCATAGGTAGCTATGGCCAAAGAGCGCCACGACATATGGTAATGCATTGTATCTGTATTATTTATTTATTTATTTATTTATTTATTTATTTATTTATTTACAATACTGCCAGTCTCATATCGAGACCATAGCAGGTGGGCATATGATTATACATACATTTCATGGCTTATATACCGAATGGTAAGAACATGAAAACATGTAAATGAAAATACATAAAACAGGTTCAATGCACAATTTTACAACACTAATAATATGAATAACAAGAGAAACTCACAGAAATAGTACACGCCAGGTTACATGTACGTAAGGATTATTACTGTGTTACAAAAACAAAGAAAGAAACAAAGGGGGTAAACGTTTCGCTACAGTTAAAAAAATGGGGGTTCTGACAATTATATATGCGTAAGATGTATTCTTTCCTAATTAATTATTTCGTTTTCTAATAACTTAACAAAATCAGACTGCGATACTGTGTTAGTTACAGATGCATCTAGGTTATTTCACTCGCGCACAACACGGGGGAAAAAGGAAGACTGAAAAGTATCGTTATTACATAGGAACTCGTTTAGTGTATATGCATGATTATGACGAAGTACGCGGGATTCAGAAAAGGTAACGTATGCAGAGGCATTTATTTTTAGTCGGCTGTGTAATATTTAATGCAGAAATTTTAGACGAGCTCGTTTTTCTCGTACAGCCAAAGTTGCAAGCCCTGACTGTGTTAGAAGAAGAGTAGGGGAATCACAGCGCCGGTATTTTCGGTGGATAAACCTAATTGCCTTTCTCTGGATCCTTTCCAGTTTAGATATGTTTGATTTAGTGTGCGGGAACCATACGACATTAGCATACTCAAGGACAGGTCTCACAAATGTAATGTAAGTTAAAAGTTTGACGTTAGTTGGTGCCAACCGCAGGTACCTTTTGAGAAAGAAGAGTTTTCGTAATGCACAAGAAGTAATGTTGTTAATATGTGCTGTCCAGTTAAGGTCGGACGTTATTGTTAAACCAACATACTTATGCTGTTGAACTCTAGTTACGAGGCTGCTGTTAAGTGTGTAGTGGAAAAACTATGGGTGCTTTTTTCTAGTTACTGTCATGGAAACCGTTTTGTTTGTATTAATGGTCATTTGGCAGTTATCACACCATTCGGTTATTTTTGGTAGTGCATTATCGAGCAGAACTTGATCTTGGTGATTGCGTATTTCTCTGTATATTATGCAGTCGTCTGCAAACAGTTTGATTTTACAATCAATGTTATTTGTAATGTCATTGATAAAAAGTAAAAATAACAGCGGACCTATTACTGAGCCCTGTGGGACCCCTGATGTGACAGGCACCGGAGCAGATGGGATGTTTTCGATGATGACAAATTGGGATCGGTGAGATAAAAAGTTTTTTATCCATGCAGTAATAGGTCCATTGCCAATCGCAGCTGTAATTTTGACAGTTAGTTTAGTATGGCACACACAATCAAACGCTTTACTGAAATCTAGTGAAAGTAGGTCAGTTTGATTATGATTATTAATACTTAAAGCAAGATCGTGTACGACCTCTGTTAGCTGAGTGACTGTCGATAAGCCTCTTCTAAAACCGTGTTGAACATCTACTAGAATATGTTCTTCGAAATATGCGGTTAAGTGTTTGACAATAATGTGTTCCAAAATTTTACATGATGTGCTGGTAAGCGAAATTGGTCTGTAGTTAGATGGCAGGTTAGTATTGGATGACTTATGAATCGGTACAATTTTGGCAATTTTCCAGTCTTCAGGTAGCTCTGCCGTCGAAAGTGACTTGCGGTAAATAAGGCCAAGATATTTACTATTACATTCAGCATATCTTTTCAAGAACTCGTTGGGGATGTTATCTGGACCGTTTGATTTCTTCACGTCTAACTCAAGTAACTGCTTAAATATTCCGGAGTCGTTTATTGTTAATGTGTCAATAGTGTGAAATGATGACGGTGGCAAATATGGAATCGTGTCGTCATCTTTAGTAAAGTCTGATTGAAAGTGTTGGTTAAATTTATCAGCGAGTGCCAGTTTTTCCTCGCGTGGACGATCTGGTGTCGTTGCGGGGCGTGCGCGGAAAAAGTTCCAGAAGCCATTAGGGTTGTGATTCACAAGGTTAGGCAATGTTTCATTGAAATATATACGCATCGCAAGCTTCGTCATTAACTTGAGCTCGTCGGCAGCGCGGGAGAGTTGCGATTTTGTTTGTGTACTTGCACCGTTCTTTTTCATCTTACGCCGCAAGCGTTTTATTATGCGCTTGACATGAATTATATCGCGTGTTACCCAAGGATTTTTTTTGTTCGATTTTTTACTTTTTTTCGGGATGTAATGACGCATGCAGTGCGATACGATACGCTTGAAATGAAGCCAGAGATCATTAACGTGGACAGAACTTTCGTTGGCAGTTTCGTAAAATTCTTAGTATTCATGCGCTAAATAGGTTAGTATAGCGGAATCATCTGCTTTTTCAAAATTAGGGACAATAATTTCACTAGTTTTGGCTGTTGCAGTGCATCCGAGGGGCAGCTGGCATTTTGGTATGTTGTGGTCTGAGATACCATTTATGATCTCCGAGTTCAGTAGATCAAGGGGGGAGTTGTCACTAATCAGTATTAAGTCTAGGATGTTAGCGCTTGTTCCTTGTGTTCGCGTAGGAGAGGTTACTACTTGATGAAGCCCGAAATTTAGCATCAAATCAATGAGCGAATTTGAAGAGAGTGAAGTGTGGTGCATGGTATTCCAGTCAATATCAGCTAAATTGAGGTCTCCCATAAGAATAACTCGGTTGCTAGCATGCTTCTGCAAAATCTCCTGTACAGCAATAACACTTTCGTGACTAGAAAGACGATTTCTGTAGAAGCAACCAGCAAGTATAGCAAAATCATCGCACATAATCCTGCAGAACACAGTCTCGACATCTGGAACGACGGGCATCAATACAAAGGGTAAGTGCTTCTTAATAAGCAGAGCTACGCCTCCGCCTCGAGTTGGTCGATCTTTACGGATAACTGAGTAATTTGGGGGTGCTATTTCGTGGCTGTATATTTCTAATGAAAGATGAAAGCCATGTTCCAGTAATAGCAACAATGTCAGGGCTGTGCTCGAGTAACAGGTTTTCTAATGCTTCAGTTTTATTTACAATACTTCTCGCGTTTACATTTAGCAGTGTTATTTCTGTGAATGTTTGTGGCTTCGAGTTACTGATCGACTTCTTTCGGCGTTTTTTTGAACTGCGACTCTCACGCTTCTTTCATCATCCCAGACAAACATGCTATCGTTTATGTACAGTTTATCAAAGAATAAGGATACCTTTTCACCTTTCTCACGGTTTGATTTAGCGATTTCCCAGAGGTTTCTTCTCTTTTCCCGCACTCTACGACTGAAGTTTTCACCTATAGAGTACTTAGTGTTCTTGAATTTATAGCCTTTCTTCAGTATCGCTGGTTTGTTGCTTGAGTGAAATAACTTTAAGATTACTGGTCTGTTTCTGTCTTTATTCGGCCTGCCTAAGCGATGTATTCGTTCGATGGCAACTGGCTCCAGGCCAAGGATTTCCTTGATGATTAACACTGTGTTCCAATGTAGAGCTGTTTTCGCCCTCATCCTCGGGAAGTCCGTAAACAATAAGATTTGATCTTCTGCTGTGGTTTTCTAAATCATCAACCCTGCTTCCTAATATTTTAAAAGCTTTTTCCAACTGCAATATGTTCTTTTTGTATGAGATTACTTTTTCTTCAAGTTTGGAGAGGGCGTCTATCTTCTTTTCAATTCCGGTTAGCCGATGTTCTTTGATATCTTTATATCGGTTGCGATATCCTTTAGTTGTTTAGTAATCTGGCTTAACTCGGGGCCTGGATTCTCTTCTACATCCCCAGCTACTAAAAGAAGTTTCCATAGAAACAATACAACATCAGCAACTGCAACAACAAGCCGCAAAGGGACAAAGAATCAATCATCATCATCATCATCATCAGCAGCAGCAGCAGCAGCAGCAGCAGCAGCAGCAGCAGCAGCAGCAGCAGCAGCAGCAGCAGCAGCAGCAGCAGCAGCAGCAGCAGCAGCAGCAGCAGCAGCAGCAGCAGCAGCAGCAGCAGCAGCAGCAGCAGCAGCAGCAGCAGCAGCAGCAGCAGCAGCAGCAGCAGCAGCAGCAGCAGCAGCAGCAGCAGCAGCAGCAGCAGCAGCAGCAGCAGCAGCAGCAGCAGCAGCAGCAGCAGCAGCAGCAGCAGCAGCAGCAGCAGCAGCAGCAGCAGCAGCAGCAGCAGCAGCAGCAGCAGCAGCAGCAGCAGCAGCAGCAGCAGCAGCAGCAGCAGCAGCAGCAGCAGCAGCAGCAGCAGCAGCAGCAGCAGCAGCAGCAGCAGCAGCAGCAGCAGCAGCAGCAGCAGCAGCAGCAGCAGCAGCAGCAGCAGCAGCAGCAGCAGCAGCAGCAGCAGCAGCAGCAGCAGCAGCAGCAGCAGCAGCAGCAGCAGCAGCAGCAGCAGCAGCAGCAGCAGCAGCAGCAGCAGCAGCAGCAGCAGCAGCAGCAGCAGCAGCAGCAGCAGCAGCAGCAGCAGCAGCAGCAGCAGCAGCAGCAGCAGCAGCAGCAGCAGCAGCAGCAGCAGCAGCAGCAGCAGCAGCAGCAGCAGCAGCAGCAGCAGCAGCAGCAGCAGCAGCAGCAGCAGCAGCAGCAGCAGCAGCAGCAGCAGCAGCAGCAGCAGCAGCAGCAGCAGCAGCAGCAGCAGCAGCAGCAGCAGCAGCAGCAGCAGCAGCAGCAGCAGCAGCAGCAGCAGCAGCAGCAGCAGCAGCAGCAGCAGCAGCAGCAGCAGCAGCAGCAGCAGCAGCAGCAGCAGCAGCAGCAGCAGCAGCAGCAGCAGCAGCAGCAGCAGCAGCAGCAGCAGCAGCAGCAGCAGCAGCAGCAGCAGCAGCAGCAGCAGCAGCAGCAGCAGCAGCAGCAGCAGCAGCAGCAGCAGCAGCAGCAGCAGCAGCAGCAGCAGCAGCAGCAGCAGCAGCAGCAGCAGCAGCAGCAGCAGCAGCAGCAGCAGCAGCAGCAGCAGCAGCAGCAGCAGCAGCAGCAGCAGCAGCAGCAGCAGCAGCAGCAGCAGCAGCAGCAGCAGCAGCAGCAGCAGCAGCAGCAGCAGCAGCAGCAGCAGCAGCAGCAGCAGCAGCAGCAGCAGCAGCAGCAGCAGCAGCAGCAGCAGCAGCAGCAGCAGCAGCAGCAGCAGCAGCAGCAGCAGCAGCAGCAGCAGCAGCAGCAGCAGCAGCAGCAGCAGCAGCAGCAGCAGCAGCAGCAGCAGCAGCAGCAGCAGCAGCAGCAGCAGCAGCAGCAGCAGCAGCAGCAGCAGCAGCAGCAGCAGCAGCAGCAGCAGCAGCAGCAGCAGCAGCAGCAGCAGCAGCAGCAGCAGCAGCAGCAGCAGCAGCAGCAGCAGCAGCAGCAGCAGCAGCAGCAGCAGCAGCAGCAGCAGCAGCAGCAGCAGCAGCAGCAGCAGCAGCAGCAGCAGCAGCAGCAGCAGCAGCAGCAGCAGCAGCAGCAGCAGCAGCAGCAGCAGCAGCAGCAGCAGCAGCAGCAGCAGCAGCAGCAGCAGCAGCAGCAGCAGCAGCAGCAGCAGCAGCAGCAGCAGCAGCAGCAGCAGCAGCAGCAGCAGCAGCAGCAGCAGCAGCAGCAGCAGCAGCAGCAGCAGCAGCAGCAGCAGCAGCAGCAGCAGCAGCAGCAGCAGCAGCAGCAGCAGCAGCAGCAGCAGCAGCAGCAGCAGCAGCAGCAGCAGCAGCAGCAGCAGCAGCAGCAGCAGCAGCAGCAGCAGCAGCAGCAGCAGCAGCAGCAGCAGCAGCAGCAGCAGCAGCAGCAGCAGCAGCAGCAGCAGCAGCAGCAGCAGCAGCAGCAGCAGCAGCAGCAGCAGCAGCAGCAGCAGCAGCAGCAGCAGCAGCAGCAGCAGCAGCAGCAGCAGCAGCAGCAGCAGCAGCAGCAGCAGCAGCAGCAGCAGCAGCAGCAGCAGCAGCAGCAGCAGCAGCAGCAGCAGCAGCAGCAGCAGCAGCAGCAGCAGCAGCAGCAGCAGCAGCAGCAGCAGCAGCAGCAGCAGCAGCAGCAGCAGCAGCAGCAGCAGCAGCAGCAGCAGCAGCAGCAGCAGCAGCAGCAGCAGCAGCAGCAGCAGCAGCAGCAGCAGCAGCAGCAGCAGCAGCAGCAGCAGCAGCAGCAGCAGCAGCAGCAGCAGCAGCAGCAGCAGCAGCAGCAGCAGCAGCAGCAGCAGCAGCAGCAGCAGCAGCAGCAGCAGCAGCAGCAGCAGCAGCAGCAGCAGCAGCAGCAGCAGCAGCAGCAGCAGCAGCAGCAGCAGCAGCAGCAGCAGCAGCAGCAGCAGCAGCAGCAGCAGCAGCAGCAGCAGCAGCAGCAGCAGCAGCAGCAGCAGCAGCAGCAGCAGCAGCAGCAGCAGCAGCAGCAGCAGCAGCAGCAGCAGCAGCAGCAGCAGCAGCAGCAGCAGCAGCAGCAGCAGCAGCAGCAGCAGCAGCAGCAGCAGCAGCAGCAGCAGCAGCAGCAGCAGCAGCAGCAGCAGCAGCAGCAGCAGCAGCAGCAGCAGCAGCAGCAGCAGCAGCAGCAGCAGCAGCAGCAGCAGCAGCAGCAGCAGCAGCAGCAGCAGCAGCAGCAGCAGCAGCAGCAGCAGCAGCAGCAGCAGCAGCAGCAGCAGCAGCAGCAGCAGCAGCAGCAGCAGCAGCAGCAGCAGCAGCAGCAGCAGCAGCAGCAGCAGCAGCAGCAGCAGCAGCAGCAGCAGCAGCAGCAGCAGCAGCAGCAGCAGCAGCAGCAGCAGCAGCAGCAGCAGCAGCAGCAGCAGCAGCAGCAGCAGCAGCAGCAGCAGCAGCAGCAGCAGCAGCAGCAGCAGCAGCAGCAGCAGCAGCAGCAGCAGCAGCAGCAGCAGCAGCAGCAGCAGCAGCAGCAGCAGCAGCAGCAGCAGCAGCAGCAGCAGCAGCAGCAGCAGCAGCAGCAGCAGCAGCAGCAGCAGCAGCAGCAGCAGCAGCAGCAGCAGCAGCAGCAGCAGCAGCAGCAGCAGCAGCAGCAGCAGCAGCAGCAGCAGCAGCAGCAGCAGCAGCAGCAGCAGCAGCAGCAGCAGCAGCAGCAGCAGCAGCAGCAGCAGCAGCAGCAGCAGCAGCAGCAGCAGCAGCAGCAGCAGCAGCAGCAGCAGCAGCAGCAGCAGCAGCAGCAGCAGCAGCAGCAGCAGCAGCAGCAGCAGCAGCAGCAGCAGCAGCAGCAGCAGCAGCAGCAGCAGCAGCAGCAGCAGCAGCAGCAGCAGCAGCAGCAGCAGCAGCAGCAGCAGCAGCAGCAGCAGCAGCAGCAGCAGCAGCAGCAGCAGCAGCAGCAGCAGCAGCAGCAGCAGCAGCAGCAGCAGCAGCAGCAGCAGCAGCAGCAGCAGCAGCAGCAGCAGCAGCAGCAGCAGCAGCAGCAGCAGCAGCAGCAGCAGCAGCAGCAGCAGCAGCAGCAGCAGCAGCAGCAGCAGCAGCAGCAGCAGCAGCAGCAGCAGCAGCAGCAGCAGCAGCAGCAGCAGCAGCAGCAGCAGCAGCAGCAGCAGCAGCAGCAGCAGCAGCAGCAGCAGCAGCAGCAGCAGCAGCAGCAGCAGCAGCAGCAGCAGCAGCAGCAGCAGCAGCAGCAGCAGCAGCAGCAGCAGCAGCAGCAGCAGCAGCAGCAGCAGCAGCAGCAGCAGCAGCAGCAGCAGCAGCAGCAGCAGCAGCAGCAGCAGCAGCAGCAGCAGCAGCAGCAGCAGCAGCAGCAGCAGCAGCAGCAGCAGCAGCAGCAGCAGCAGCAGCAGCAGCAGCAGCAGCAGCAGCAGCAGCAGCAGCAGCAGCAGCAGCAGCAGCAGCAGCAGCAGCAGCAGCAGCAGCAGCAGCAGCAGCAGCAGCAGCAGCAGCAGCAGCAGCAGCAGCAGCAGCAGCAGCAGCAGCAGCAGCAGCAGCAGCAGCAGCAGCAGCAGCAGCAGCAGCAGCAGCAGCAGCAGCAGCAGCAGCAGCAGCAGCAGCAGCAGCAGCAGCAGCAGCAGCAGCAGCAGCAGCAGCAGCAGCAGCAGCAGCAGCAGCAGCAGCAGCAGCAGCAGCAGCAGCAGCAGCAGCAGCAGCAGCAGCAGCAGCAGCAGCAGCAGCAGCAGCAGCAGCAGCAGCAGCAGCAGCAGCAGCAGCAGCAGCAGCAGCAGCAGCAGCAGCAGCAGCAGCAGCAGCAGCAGCAGCAGCAGCAGCAGCAGCAGCAGCAGCAGCAGCAGCAGCAGCAGCAGCAGCAGCAGCAGCAGCAGCAGCAGCAGCAGCAGCAGCAGCAGCAGCAGCAGCAGCAGCAGCAGCAGCAGCAGCAGCAGCAGCAGCAGCAGCAGCAGCAGCAGCAGCAGCAGCAGCAGCAGCAGCAGCAGCAGCAGCAGCAGCAGCAGCAGCAGCAGCAGCAGCAGCAGCAGCAGCAGCAGCAGCAGCAGCAGCAGCAGCAGCAGCAGCAGCAGCAGCAGCAGCAGCAGCAGCAGCAGCAGCAGCAGCAGCAGCAGCAGCAGCAGCAGCAGCAGCAGCAGCAGCAGCAGCAGCAGCAGCAGCAGCAGCAGCAGCAGCAGCAGCAGCAGCAGCAGCAGCAGCAGCAGCAGCAGCAGCAGCAGCAGCAGCAGCAGCAGCAGCAGCAGCAGCAGCAGCAGCAGCAGCAGCCTGGTTACGCCCCCTGCAGGGCAAAGGCCTTTCCCATACTTCTCCAACTACCCCGGTCATGTACTAATTGTGGCCATGTTGTCTCTGCAAACTTCTTAATTTCATCCGCCCACCTAACTTTCTGCCGCCACCTGCTACGCTTCGCTTCCCTTCGAATCCAGTCCGTAACCCTTAATGACCACCGGTTATCTTCCCTCCTCATTACTTATCCTGCCCATGGCCCTTTCTTTTTCTTGATTTCAACTAACATGTCATTAACTCCCGTTTGTTCCCTCACCCAATCTGCTCTTTTCTTATCCCTTAAGGTTACACCCCTCATTCTCCTTGCCATAGCTCGTTGCGTCGTCCTCAATTTAAGTAGAACTTTTCGTAAGCCTCCAGGTTTCTTCCCGGTAGGTGAGTTTTGGTAAGACACAGCTGTTATACAGTTTTCTTTTGAGGGATAATGGCAACCTGCTGTTCATGAGCTGATAGTGCCTGCCGAGCGCACCCTAGCCCATTATTATTTTTTCTGATTATTTCGGTCTCAAGATCCGAATCCGCAGTCACTACCTGCCTTAAGTAGGAGTATTCCCTTGCCACTTGCAGTGCCTCCCTACCTATCGTAAACTGCTGTGTTCTTCCGAGACTGTTAAACATTACTCTAGTTTCTTGCAGATGAATTTTTAGACCCAACCTTCTGCTTTGCCTCTCCAGGTCAGTGAGCATGCATTGCAATTGGTCCCTTGAGTTGCTAACTAAGGCAATATCATCGGCGAATACCGAGTTACTAAGGTATTCTCCACTACCTCTTATCCCCAATTCTTCCCATTCCAGGTCTCGGAATACCTGCTGTAAACACGCCGTGAATTGCATTGGAGAGATTGTATCGCCCTGCCTGACGCCTTTCTTTATTGGGATTTTGTTGCTTTCTTTATGGAGGACTACGATGGCTGTGAAGCCGCTATAGATATCTTTCAGTATTTTTACATACGGCTCGTCTACACCCTGATTCCGTATTGCCTCCATGACTGCTGAGGTTTCGACTGAATCAAACGCTTTCTCGTAATCAATGAAAGCTATGTATAAGGGTTAGTTATATACCGCACATTTCTCTATCACCTGATTGATAGTATGAATATGGTCTATTGTTGAGTAGCATTTAGGGAATCCTGCCTGGTACTTTGATTGACTGAAGTCTAAGGTGTTCCTCATTCTATTTGCGATTACTTTAGTAAATACTTTGTAGGCAACAGACAGTAAGCTGATTGGTCGATAATTTTTCAAGTCTTCGGCGTCCCCTTTCTTATGGATTAGGGTTATTTTAGCGTTGTTCGAAGATTCCGGTAGGCTCGAGGTCATGAGGCTTTGCGTGTACAGGGGGGCCAGTTCTTCTAGAACAATTTGCCCACCATCCTTCAACAAATCTGCTGTTACCTGATCCTCCCCTGCTGTCTTCCCCCTTCGCATAGCTCCCAAGTCTTTCTTTATTTCTTCCGGCGGTACTTGTGGGATTTCAAATTCCTCTAGGCTGTTCTCTCTTCCATTATCGTCGTGGGTGCCACTGGCACTGTACAAATCTCTGTAGAACTCCTCAGCCACTTGAACTATCTCATCTATATTAGTAATGATATTTCCGGCTTTGCCTCTTAAGGCATACATCTGATCAAGTTAAGTCGAAAATGTAGGTGTATTATGACTGTAAAGAGGTCTCAAAACGGACCGCTGTTAACTACGTAAAAGATAATGACAATGACTCGTGAGAAAAAAATAGCATAAAGGTTTTGCTATGAAGAAAGCGGCGAAAGGTTACGAGACTAAAAATGCTTTATTTGATCTATCAGAATAGAACTGTTCTGCCGCGCGAAACTTATGTTTCACGTGCCCAACACAGGAGGAGGAGGAATAAACTTTATTAGTTGAAATGAGCCGACGGTAAAATCGTCCGAGGTGGGCGGCGTCCCTAGTCCAGGATGCCGTGGGCTTGAGCTGATAGCTTGGCCCTGCTCACCAGGCGATGCTGGTCTTCAGGGCTCGAGCTTATCAGTTGGGCCTCCCACTGCTCGACGGTTGGTCCGGTGATGGGCGGTGTCGATGGATTTTGTGGAAATTCCCATACCATGTGGTAGAGGGTATTAAGCGTAGAGCAGAAGGCGCATTTGTGAGCATAGGTCGTAGGGTACATTGCGTGTAGCAGGGTGCCGTGCGGGAATGTGCCGGTCTGTAGTTTTCGGAAGATCACCGCCTCTTCTCTTGTCAGCTGGGGATGCGGGGGTGGATAGATCCTTCTACCCAGTCTGTAGTGGCTCAGGATATCGGCGTATCTTTTCGGGACGCTATCTTGTTGGTCTACCGGTGCTCGTGAACCTGGTGGGATAGCCCGGAGAATGTGATCTCGGGCAGCGGCATTAGCCGCTACATTACCCGCCAGGGACTCGTGTCCCGGGGCCCAGACAATGTACACCTCTGGAAAATTGTCTCGCTTTTCGAGGATGCTCAGGGCTTGTTTGGAAATGCGGCCCTTTTGATAATTTCTACATGCTGTTTGTGAGTCGGTGATGATCGTGATTAGATCTTCCTCTTGCTGGCCCGTAGTGGCCGCCAGGGCTATCGCCGTTTCTTCCGCGCAGTCGATGTCTGGAGTGCTTACCGAGGCCGCTGCTACCTCTTGTCCTTGGCCGTTGATCACGCTGATAGCGTGGGCCGCTCTGTTCTTGTACTTCGCCGCGTCGGTGTATCGGACTTCTCCTTGTTTTGGTCCTTCGTAGGCCTTACGCAGAGCTTTCACTCTCGCTCGCCTCCTTTCTCTGTGGTATTCAGGGTGCATGTTTCTCGGGATGCTGGCCACCGTGATCTTCTCCCTCAGGGGTAGAGGAACCCGCTGTTTTCTGGACTCATATTCGACTGGGTAGCCCAGTCTTATTAGCGTGTCCCTACCCGTGCTGGTGAGCTTGAGTCGCTCTATCTGGCTCGTCTTGTGGGCCTCTACTAGTTCCTCCCAAGTATTGTGGATGCCCAGGCTGAGTAGCTTCTCCGTCGACGTCGTCGGTGGAAGCCCCAGTGCCAGCTTGTAGGTCTTTCGTATTAGGGTGTTCAATTTGTCTCTCTCGCTGTTCTTGAGACCCAGGTACGGGGTGCCGTAAGTGACTCTGCTGATTGCCAGGGCTTGTATTAATCTGATTGTGTCCTGCTCTTTCAGGCCGTGCTTTTTGTTTGTCACTCTTCGCACCAAGTGCGCGACTTGGGTAACTGTCGCTTGCAGTTTTTTAATGGCGGCGAGACCGGCACCGTCCTTCTGGAGAGTGAGGCCCAGAATACAGAGTGTGTCCACCTTGGGTATGTTGACTCCATTTAGTGTCAACGTTGGGTCAGGTGTCTCCTGCGGAGGCCGCCCTCTTGTCCTCTTTTTGAGGATCAGGAGCTCCGACTTTTCCGGCGCGCATGAAAGACCGCAGCGGTGCAGATAATGCTCGGTCCTGTCGATGGCTTCCTGCAGGGCGTCTTGTTGTTCGCCCGCCGATCCCGTGCACGTCCACATGGTCAGGTCGTCTGCATACATTGCGTGACGGATACCCCTGATGTTCTCCAAGAGGTTCGGCAATCCCCTCATCGCTATATTGAACAGCAACGGGGAGATCACCGACCCCTGGGGGGTTCCTTTCTGCGGTATTTGGAACTTCTCGGTCCTGAGATTCCCCAGGCCTATGGTCACCGTTCTACCCGTCAGGAAGTCCCGGACGTAGTTGTATGTCCGCCGTCCGCAGTTGGTATGTTGTAGGCTGTTTAGCACTGCTTCGTGTGAGACGTTGTCGAAGGCTCCCTTCACGTCGAGTGCCAGGATGGCACTCTTGTGGAATGTGCTGAGGCCGTCGATGACTTCTTCTTTCAGTTGAAGTAGAATGTCCTGGGTGGAGAGGTTAGGCCGGAAACCGAACATAGTGTTCGGCAGGTGCCCACCTTCTTCCAGATAGGGCGAGAGACGATTGTGGACCATGTGCTCGAAGAGTTTTCCCGCGCACGACGTGAGAGAGATCGGACGCAGGTTCTGTAGGTTGATCGGCTTGCCGGGTTTCGGGATCATCGTTACGTCCGCGTGCTTCCAGGAAGCCGGTATACTGCCGTTCTCCCAGCTTTCATTGATAAACTTTAGTAAACTCTCCGTTGCCCCGTCGTCCAGGTTACGGAGGGTCTTGTTGTTAATTTTATCCCTGCCGGGCGTCGTGTTTCTTGTCAGATTTCTTAAGGCTGCCACGATCTCCGACTTGGTGAAAGGTTGGTCTAAATCCGGATTGGGTTCCCCCTCGTACTCCGGGTGAATGACCGGCTGCGTCTTCCGTTGTTGCTCGTCTCCGATGTATTTCTCGGTGATGGCTTCGAGCGCTTCTTCTTCAGTTCCCTGGAAGTTGTGTATAAGTCTTTGTATGTGTTGCCCCGTGACAGTTTTTGATTCCGTCTTCGCGAGAAGGGTCTTTAGAATGGCCCAGGTCTTTCGGTTGCTGAGGGTTCCCTGTAACTGGTCGCACATTTGATTCCAGTTCTGACGTCCGAGTTTTTCAGCATACTCCTCCGCCTGCCGCGAGACTGCGGCAATGCGGATCTTGAGTTTGCGGTTTCTCTTCTGCTTCTTCCATCTCTTCAAAAGTCCTCGCCTGGCCTCCCAGAGGTGAAGTAGGTGTGGGTCGACTTCGGGATTGTCCGCAGTGAGTTGGATGGTCTTTGTGTACTTGGTAACCAAGTCCATCACGTTCTTAGTCCACTCCTCGATGTCCTCTAGGCTTCTGGGGTGTTCGTCTTTCCGGAAAGCAGGCCAGTCCGTAATTTTGGCATGACCTAATCTCACAGGGGTTTTGTGGTGCATGATTTCAGTCTGGATGATATGATGGTCGCTGCCCAGAGTCTCGTCCAGTCTCGACCACTCGACTTGCCTTAAGCCAGTGGAGAAGGTCAGGTCTGGGCTGGTGTCTCTGGAGACACTGTTGCCGATTCTAGTTGGTATTAGAGGATCGGTCCACAACGTCAGCTGGTGGTGTTGTGCCGCGTTGTGCACGTCCATACCCTTCTTGTTGGTTGATCGGTAGCCCCAAGCCACATGTGGAGCGTTAAAGTCACCCACCACGAGAAGTTTTTGACCGTTGGTGACTTTCTTCACTTCTCTCAGGAACTTGTCCAAGTCCTTTAGTGTGTCGCG
Source organism: Dermacentor variabilis (assembly GCF_050947875.1). Taxonomy (NCBI): domain Eukaryota; kingdom Metazoa; phylum Arthropoda; class Arachnida; order Ixodida; family Ixodidae; genus Dermacentor; species Dermacentor variabilis. Next base: position 61,082,394 of record NC_134576.1, read on the forward strand.
CGGAGGACTGTATACATTCAGGATGTAGAGGCTCTGCAGGGTTTTCTTGGGAGGAACCAGCTCAATCAGAGTGTGTTCGATTCTGTGGTTGATTTGGTGCTGCTGCGTCGTGTAGTGCTTCTTGATGAGGACGGCGGTCCGGGTCCTTCCTTGGGCAATGTACGTTTTGTAGCCGCGCATCGTAATATTATTTGTTTCTGTTTCCTGTAACGCGATGACGTCAGGTTGGTGTAGGGCGCATAGGTGAAGTAAATTTTGCCGTTTCCGATTTATTCCTCTGCAATTCCACTGCCAAATTTTGAGGGTTTCGGTCGCTTCTTTCTTCTTTGCTATCCTATTCGCCATCCTGGCTTCCCAGAGTCTCGTTCATCTGGGATTCTCTGATGGGGCATTTTGGCTTTTTCCTTGCCTGCTCTTTTTCCCTTTCTAGAATGGAGATGCGTTGGTTGAGTTCGTTGCCCATCTGGGTGATCTCCTGGCGGAGCGTTTGTACGGCTGCTTGGACGGTGGCTGCCACAGATTTGCTTATGGTGTCGACGGCCTGAGCCAGTTCGGCTCGGAACTCATTTCTCAGTTCGGCCTTGTCTTCGGTTCGGGCCTTGTTCATCTTGTACTCTATTCCCGAATCGAGGTCCTCCATCGGGAGAGTATGTTCCCTCGGCGGCGTTGGTGTTGTGGTCAGTTTCTGCTGTTTTTGCAATTCGTCAATGAGATGTTGGAGCTTCCTCTCCAGGGCTTGTTCCCTAGCCTGAGCTCTTCTGTCGCGTTCCTCCTGGCGACCTTCTTGCTCTTCTAGACGTTTCATGAGCACTTCATTCCGCTTGATCAGGTCGGCGTTTTGCCTTCTAAGAGAGGAGATGGTTTCCTCGTATCTCGAATTTCGCTCTTGTGTCGGCTGTGAGGGAAATGAATCGGTTGTCGACTTGGAACTGGCTATCACTTCCGCCCAGGTGATCTTCTGCTGTTGTTGCTGTGGCTTACTTGTTCCATATTGCGAGGAGCTTGAACTTGTCTCCCTTGTTATAGGTGGTTGTCGGCCTCTTGATTGACTTCTCTCCCTCACGTACAGGGGTGGGGGTCTTGGCTTGAGCCTTTTCTCGCACTCCTTGCTTGCCGTCTCGTGAGGTAGTCCACATAGTTTGCACTGCAACTGGCAATCATGATCTACTTGTGGGTTCTGCACCCCGCACCGGTTGCAGATATGTTTGTCTGGGTTGGGGCATACGTCCTGCCGGTGGCCGATTTCTCCGCAGGCCTTGCAATACTGTACCGATCTGCGGTATGGGCGACAACGTGTGTACGAGCCGGCCACCTTCACATAGAAAGGGATGTGCGGACCTTCGAAGGTGATAACTGCTGAGGTGGATTTGCCGAGCATCCTCGCATGCAGGATGCCACAGTTGTTGGCTGCCAGTAGTTCCGCAAGTCGTTTCTCCGTCGTATACGCAGTGATACCGTGCACGACTCCACGTACTGTTCCTGGGAGCGGTTTGATGTACGGCGTCATCTCGTATGTGGCCGCCCCAAGTTCGATGCTGCTGATGGAACCGAGCTTCAGTGCGTAGTCCTCGTCTGCGGTGCTGGCAATTATCAGGTTCTGCTTCCACTGCGTTTGGATGGTTACGTTCGCGCAAAATTCTTTGAAAGGAGAACCACTTGCCCTTGCAAGTCCTTCGGCGATCTTCTCGTCCGGCCAGCTGGACAGTTTCATGCCGGTTCTTGGTCGGTATACCACCTTGTAATCATTCTCTGGCAGCGGCGGCGTCACGCGTCGCGGCGGTGGCTTGCCGTTGGGTCGGCTTCCCTGATCTTGCTGCCGTTGGTGGTTGCTGTTGGCTTGCATGCTTGCTTCCACTCTCGGGTTGCTCCTCGCGTTCAGTCCTCCTTGCTGGTTCTGGGGGTTTTCTTGCTTTCCTCCCTCTTGTATGCGGTCCTCGTTCAGCGCCTTCTTGTTTTTTCTTGCCTTGATTGCTTGGAACCATGGGCCAGCTTGACTAAGCGTCTTGCCGCTGTTCTCGTCGAATTCCATGTTGCTCTGGACCGCTGTGGAGTCTTGGCTATTGTTCTCTATGTCCATTTCGTGAGCACTGCCGTTCGTTTCCCCTGCCATTCTCGGTGCTCGCGAGGCCACGCGGGCCCGCTCCTGGGGCGCGTGCGGCGTTCGGAGAACGGTGTTCGAATATGTCGAGGTGCTCGTTGCTCGGTGTCTCAAGGAAAACAAATCCACTCACCGCGGTAATTCTGGCGACTTTCGATGCCGATTGCCTTGTCGAGTTCAATGACACAATATCGTGAAGTTTGGTTAAGGTTAACTGCAATAACTCGCGATAAAAGCAGCAGCCCATGCGAAGCGCGTGCGCTCCACTCGGCCCCCTGGTGGCTTTTTTCTGCCCAACACAGTCAACTAAAATTATTCACTCGAATGTTATCCACCCGTACTCTGCGAGGACGAGGCGTTTCCTGAGTGTCTTTTGCGCTCAGACTTGGAAGCGTGGAATTGTTTGGCAGCGTTTGTTGTTGAATTGTACAAATATAAATGCCTTTGTGGATCTTTTGTCATTGCAGTTGACGTAAAAAAGCAAACCTCTTTTTGCTTGAGCAGCAATGCTGCGTGCAGTATTCTGAAGTAAATAAATAACAACCCTACAAAAGCACAACTGCCTCCAGGAGCTCTTGAATAAAACGGCCGAGAGGCACGTGCAGTACAAACTTATGTCACTGCAGCTACAGCCTCGAAGGCGAGGCTGTGCTATAGGAGGATACAACTTAAAAAAGAAACAGCAGTTGGGAACCAAAGCACACGGAACGCGCGGGGTTGTGCTACTTCGCCAGCCAATCAAAGAAGCAAACAAAATCGTCATCATGCGACCTCTTCGAAATGGGTCGTACTTGATAGCTCTGGCGCGTCTGCAGTTCTTGAAGAGTATTTTCATCGGCGGAAGCTATGAGATGTGCAACAGACATGGACAAAGTGTATGGATTCTGAGCATTTAATGCCTCAATGGTCCGCGGTACAGTTCATTTCGCTGCCAACTTCGTTTTATTACTCATTGCTCATTTAAATCTTTACTGCCAACTGAAGTGAAACTTGACAATAAATATTGTCAAGTTGGCGCTCGATTATCTTTCCTTTTTTGTCCCGTCATCGAATAGTTCAGCCAAAATTAATATGCATCCAACAAATCCAGCTAAAAATCCTTCTTGACAATACAAAGTTGCACCGAAGCAAGCCAGTATTTGTGACCTCCTTGCACTTCCTTACTTTCCACCCTAAAGCCAGGTCTCTTCGTATTGATCGTGCGTGTTGTATCAGCCGTTCGGAAACATATTTTTAACGAGAATTGCTATTGAGGAAGGGCTCAAACTAAATTCAGTTGTACCCGTGCGTTCATACCGTTATGGTTGGTTGGTGGGTAAATGTGGTTTAGTGGCGCAAAAGCGGCTAAGGCTATGCTGCGCCAAACACGAGGTGTTTTATAATACTATTTAAGAGGAGAAAGGCCGTGTTAATGTATATTTTGTTTAAAAAGCCAGTGTCGTCTAGGAATTTACGCAGGTCAGGTAATGGGATTATCGAATCATCTCCTAAAATTAAAGCAGGATGTAACGGTATGTGCGTTTGATATAGGTTGTGCAAAAAGTTTTGTCTTTGTACTTCAATGTGTGGGCATGTGAGTAGTATATGCATGACTGTTAGTTGTTCTTGGCATTTTTCACATGTTGGCACGTCTTCTTTTGTAAGTAGATAATTGTGCGTGAGGTGTGTGTGCCCAATTTGTAGTCGGCATAGAACTACTTCAAAGAAGCGCTCCTGATGGTTGCACGACTTCCACTCACCAAGTACGGGTTCAGTGAGATATAGCTTGTTTTCTCTACAATGGTCCCATTCGTGTTGCCACTTTGATAGTTAGGGCGTTCCTAACGGCCCGGATACTATCTTTATATGGAAGTGTTGTGTTTATTATGTCTTTGAATGCTGCCATCGATGCACATCTATCGGCTGCTTCATTACCTGGTATCCCAACATGGCTCGGTAACCAGCAGAAGCGGATTGATCTCCCATATTTGTTAAGCGCGACCATGTTTAGTATGTCCCCTAACAGGCGTTCACACTCAAATTTTAGGTTTAGAGCCTTCAGTGTACTTAAGGAATCAGTGTATATGACTATTTTTGTGCTTGCCAGTGATAATCTTTTTAACTGCAACCCATACAGCATACACTTCAGCAGTGAAAACAGAAGCATGTGTTGGTAGATGGATACTTGTTTCCCAGTTTTCTGTTACGGCCCCTACACCCACGTGTTCTTTTGTTTTGGAGCCATCCGTGTAGAATTCCATGAGATTTTGATACTTGTCCTGAAGAGCACGGAATTATTGTATGATGTGTTCGTGTGGAGTGTTTATTTTCCTTAAATGTGTTAATGTCCAGTCGCACAACTGTGTGAAATTGTACCATGGGGCCAACCCTTGTGGTTTCTTGGCAACCTGGAGGGCTTCGTGGGGGATGTCATATTCCTGACAGTATTGCTCATACCGCAAGGCAAGTGGCCTAATCATGTTCGGTTTATTTGTGTAGTGTAAGCGTGAGTTGCACTGTGTGAGGATGTTGTAGCATATGTGTTGCGGTGATGACTGAATTCTGAGTAGGTAAGAGAATGTTAGTAATGCTTTGCGCTGCTGTAATGAGGGTTCATTACACTCAACATATAAACTTTGAATAGGTGACGTTTTGTAGGCACCACTTGCCAGTCTCAATCCAAGGCTATGTACTGCATCAAGTAGTTGGATGTAGGACTGCCTGGCTGAGCCGTAAACCAAGAGCGTAGTCTAAAAAGCTACGCACAAGACACCGTTAAATACGTAAAAGACACGTTCGGTCGGAACCCCAGTGCTTTTGGGATAAAACTTTCAGGATATTCAATGCCTTATTTGCCTTAATCTTTAGTGTTTTAATGTGGGCTAGGAAGTTTAGTTTTATGTCAAAGATTACTCCTAAGAATTTATATTCCTGTTTTACCGGCAGTGCGACATCATTCAATTTTAGAACCGGGTCTAAGTACAATCCTCGTTTTTGCGGGAATAGCAGTGTAACAGTTTTTTGAGTAGAGAAGCGGAAACCATTTTTCTCAGCCCACTCGGTTAGTTTATTAATTGTTATCTGGAGCTGCTTTTCACATGTTTGTAAGTTTGAGGCGCGGTACGCTATTTGCAGATCATCGACGTATATGGAGTGCATAACAAAGGAGGGAATGACTTTGTTAAGAGAGTTCATTTTTACAATAAAGAGTGTTGTGCTTAGTACGCATCCTTGTGGCACACCATTTTCCTGAATGAATACACGTGACAGCGCCGTTCCTAAACGCACCTGGAATGTTCGGTAGGACATGAAATCGGCTAGACATTTGAGCATTCTACCTCGGATTCCTAAATCTGCTAAGTCCCTTAAGATACCAAACCTCCATGCTGTGTCATACGCCTTTTATAAGTCAAAGAAAACAGTGAGACAATATTGTTTGTGTAGAAAGGCCGCACGTATCTCGGCTTCTAGCCGGACTAGGTGATCTGTTGTGGAGCAACCTTTCTTGTATCCAGACTGATGGTTATCTAGCATGTTTTCTGTTTCAAGGACGTATGTCAATCTTATGTTGATGATGGCTTCATAGGAGTTTGCAAGACAACTTGTGAGTGCTATCGGTCTATAGCTGGTTGCTGTTGTGGGAGGTTTTCCAGCTTTCTAGAAAGGGATAATGATGGCTTTCTTCCACTCTTTCGGCATTTTTCGCGTTTCCCAGATTTTATTAAAATAACGAAGCAAGGTTTCAACTGCATTAGGAAATAAATGAGCGAGCATCACGTAATGCACTCTGTCCGGACCAGGTGCTGTTTTTTTTGTCAGTTGTGAGTACTCTATTGATTTCCGGCAGTGTTAAAGCGGCATTATCAAGTCTTTCTAAACTTCCTGTGGTCGGAAGCTTTAGTTTTTCTGCTAATTGCTTATGTTTAAGAAATGCAGCTGAATAGTTTACCGAGCTTGATATATCATGGAAGTGTTCCCCTAATATGTCTGCTTGTTCTTCTATATTTGTTTGCGTGCCTGAAGGTGATAGTATGGGGATAGTGTAAGAAGCGTAGTCGCCTCTAAACTTGCGAACCTGATCCCACATTCGTTTGGATGTTATTGAGTTGTTTATAGACATAATTTTTCCAGGACTGTCTATCGGTTTGTCTGCCTGTGTACCTGGCTTTCGCTTTTGCTTTTTTGAAAGAGAGTAGGTTATCTTGTGTTCGGGGGGGGGGTATCGCCGAAAGATACCCCACGCTTTGTTTTGTAGTTTTGTTTGTTTGTGTACATACCTTCGTCCACCAGGGTTTCAGGTTTTTTCTTAAGAAGCCAGAGGATTGTGGGATTGTCTGTTCTGCTGCAGCGAGCATGCAGGCGGTAATCTTCTCATTCATATAATCTATGGTTAACTCATCTGATATGTCATCCAGAATGGCATTTTCAGTAAAGAGAGGCCAGTCTGCTAGGTGGAGTTTCCAACGGAGTGGTCCTAATGGTATGGTAGGAGAAGGAGATTTTCTTTTAATAATAGCAGGCATATGGTCACTACCGTTGGGGTTGTCAATAACGCTCCATTGAAAACCGTCAAAAAGAGATGGAGAGCACAGTGCCAGATCTAAGCAACTCATAGCTCCTGTGCTCGGGGAGTAGTAAGTTGCCGCACCTGTGTTTAAAAGGCATATGTCCTTTGTTAGGATAAAATCTTCAAGCGTTTGACCCATGGTGTCAGTTGTTTGACTACTCCACAACGTGTTATTTGACTTAAAATCACCGGCTAATAAAAATGGTTCGGGTAGCTGGTTTAAAATTAACTCTAGGTTTCTTAGGGTAAAATGTAAATGCGGCGGAATGTATACTGAACAAGTGGTGATGGTTCTATCAGCTAAAACGGTGGCAGCAACGGCTTCTATATGAGTGTTAATGGGAACTTCTGCGGCTGCTATACCACCTGGCAGGACAATGGCTACACCACTTGACAGCCGGTTCGTCTGAGTACGGTCGTGCCGTACAACAGTGAAACCTTTCAAAATGTTTTTGTGTTTTTCGCCTAGGTTTGTTTCCTGTAAGCACAGGGCCATAGGAGAGAAGTTTATTAATATGTCTTTAATGTCACCTAAGTTGTGTAAAAGCCCTCTACAATTCCAGTGGATAATAAAAGCCATCTTAAAATGCAAAGATAAGAAATGGCACTACGGAAAATTAAGAGGTGTGGTATGGGTGACATGGATTTAAAAAGGCTAATACAAATGAGTTATAACCTTTAGGTTAACGCTTTCTTATTTTGAGTTGTTATTGGGATTTTGTCCGTCTTACCGTGCGCGCGAGAGAGCGCTTGTCCTCCGCTGTCAATGAAACCGGGGTTTTTGTGTCGACCTCCATCGCTCTCTCTGAGGCACTGGAGGACCGAGAGTTAGGCCCCGAGACACGTGCCTCGGGCCTTGGGGTGCGTTTGATTTTAGGGCCCTGCGGGACTGGTGTCTGCAGGGCCGTCGAAGAGGGTGGAGCAGTACTGACTGCTTCCATCACGAGGGCAGGAGGAGTCACTGCGGCACCACTGCGCGTGGGCTCGGAGGACTCTGGAGGCCTCTGTGACGCTGCCCCCGCCTGCGTCACATCGGCATAAGTTCTTCGGGGAAGGTACGACAGTCTTCTTCTGGCTTCGAAGAACGAGATTTTTTCTTTAACAGTTAGAGCAATGACTTCTTTTTCTTTTTTCCAGCAAGGGCAGGGCCGCGGATAAGCTGGGTGACCTCCCTTGCAGTTAACACAATGTGGCGAAGAGGTACAATGCTCTGATTGGTGGTCGTTGGAGCTGCATTTAGCACAAGTTGTTTGTCCTCGGCATGCATGTGAAGCATGTCCAAATCTTTGGCACTTGAAACATCGTCTGGGATTCGGGATATATGGTCTCACATTCACTTTGACATAACCTCCATCGAGTGAAGTAGGCATTACGCTTGTTCCGAAGGTGAGTATAACGTGTTTGGTGGGGATTTCTTGATCGTTTCTGCGGATTACTATTCGCTGTACTTTGGTAACATTTTGTTCCGGGAAACCTTCCAGCAGTTCCTCGTCGCTTAATCCAATAAAGTCTTCTTCAGATATTACTCCCCTGCTTGTATTAAGTGTTCTGTGGGCTGAAACAGTCACTGTTGCGTCGCCAATACTGGTAAGTTCAGACAGCTTATCTGCTTGATCTTTAATATTCACTTCTAGGAGGAGGTCCCCGCTAGACATTTTGGAGACATTTTATGTCGGTCCGATTTTATCTTTCAGGCTTTTGGCTACAGGGAATGGGGAGAGTTTTCTAACTGGCATGTTGCTTTCGCTGTGTACTACATAGTATTTGGGGAAGGATGCAGCGTTGCTGCTAAAGGAGAAATGAAATGGTACTTCGGTGTGGCATCTCTTCAGACGCCGATCATAAAAAACAGAGGCTTGCGCTGCCATAGGAAAATATTTGTGTTCGGCAAGAGCGCCGACCGCCCACCACGGAGCCCAACGAGGGGACACGGCAGAGCTTGTGTTCAAGCCTGCACGACGCCAGCCGTACGCCGTCACTATAACCAAATATGGTGTAACAAAGGTAGGATAGCCACACAAGGTTAACCCTTGCCGCCGTGGAGAAAGGAAGTAAATCGAAGAGAGAAGAAGACAGGAAAGATCAAAAAGTGAGCGAGAAAGACGAAGATTCGAGGAGAAAGAGACAGGAAAAGGCAACTACCGATTTCCCCCGGGTGGGTCAGTCCGAGGGTGCCGTCTATGTGAAGCAGAGGCCAAAGAGGTGTGTTGCCTCCGCCGGGGGGCCATGAAGTTCCAAACACGCAACATCAGCTCAACCTCCAGGATCCTCCTTTCCCCAGACACGGCTAAGCCGCGCACGGCTACACGCGGGAGGGTCCAACCCTCGTGTGCTCGGGTCCGTGGTGTCGCAACACACCAAACGCCTGCTGACGCAGACACCCCTACGGGGCCATACCGTTATGGTCAGTTTACATATATATACGTTACATCGCAATTTTGCTGGTTGGAGAGGACCACTGAAGAACCGCTGTCTGTTTGCTGGCGTGCTTTCCAAGCTGGCCGCTGGCACTGCGGGCGTCCTTTTGAGTTGAGATAGCGAAATTGTTAAGCATTATCCAAAGGCAGAAAATTTTCAACTCGGTTTCATGATTTCTCGCGCAGTGCAACGGTGAACACTGTCCTTGCGGGCTAACTTGGTTTCTGCGCCCTCGGATGGGTACAATCCCAGCCGCCGCTGCCGTGTTTCGGCGTAGGCTAAACGCAAGGCGGCTGTATACTGTGTGACGTCAGTGCGTGTTAAAGAACCCCAGATTGTAGGAAGTTATTCCAGAGCCCTTCACTGAGCCGTCTCTCATTACCAATGCGTCCCTTTCGCCACTTATCCAATGCCACCAAGAAGTCACGAGTTGTGTTTGAGGGTGTTGTGCAATTATTTATGCCTAAATAAACTGTCTTTGTGCAACCTTTAGCAGAACCATCCTAATACTTGTTTAATCATCCTAATTGCGCAGGTAAAATGTTTGATGCACTATTGTAGTGCAGAGCAAGCAGTGGGTTTCGGTAACCATCAATATTAAATGGGGAATTATTCGTTTCAAATGTCTTTGGTACATATCTGATTCATTAACCAGCCAAAAATTGCCTTACATTGAGCTCACACATGAATTAACTGCAACTGACAATGTAGCTAAGAAGCTGTGCACTGTTTATCTCATAGCCGATGTGCAGCTTTCGGAGGCTAAACACCACATACTATATCATACATAACCGTAAGCGCAGATATTAGTAGAAACAGCAAATATCAAAGGCATATGATCTTTGATAAGCGAATGCCATGAACAGAGTACTGCAAACGTAATTGTACTGTTGCACATTCAAAAATCAAGCTGCATGTGATAAGACATTTGCAAAGCTCTTGTGGCCAAGACAGTTGATTGGCTAAGCTGCATTGAGCACTTGCATGGTATAAACATGCAATATTGAATTCATCACATATTGTAACAAAAGTAATTTATGGAGAGTACCGTTATATTGCAGCCTACGAGGCAATGCTACTGTGTCAACTTTTCATCGTTGTTTGTGTTAACTTGGTGTTGTGGCAAGACATCTTTGAGATACAGATTAGTAGAAGGACTATGTGTTTACTTTTCCATTCAAACAACATGCGGCGTTGGGCTCAAGTAAAGAGACTCAAGACCCACTGGGCTTCATTGCGACAAAAGAGCATGCATTAGACTAGGACAACATGCACCTATGAACAGATGTATATACAAACATATCATTGACAGTAACACGTTTACATCTGTCTCCCTCTGTCAGGTGCTAACTTGACCATTCATCATTGGAGCCCGCTGGGAGGTTTCAAAAGCAGATACAGAACATGCTTGAAAACTATGGCTGAGTATCCTCCAAGGGGCACACTGCGGAGAGTCGACTGGGGTGTACTGTACGACACAAAATGCAAGTTTATGTCGAGAAAGCACATGGACTTATAGCGCTTCTTGCCATGAAAGGCAAAATCCTGACTGAACGCAACCGACTTGCCGCTCAATGTCAATGCCCAGTGTTCAGACAGGAGGAACCACAAGTGTAAATAATATGTCATTTCTCACTATACTTTAATCCACTGTAATGTGGATGAAACACATTAAAGACTGGTCTATGACGACTGCACCGATATTTCGTTTGCGCGTGAGCTGAGAAAATACAGTTGTAGACGTTGACCCACTTCTACGTATCCACTACATTGACTAAAATAGTGACTTTAGTATTTCACACACTGGCTGGAAACCAATGCCATACGTGCACTGGTTTTTGCTCTGCTGCTCAATTATAGAATTGCAATTATAACCAATTATGGTACTATTATGACACAACCGTAACCATAAATAGGGATACAACTGTAACCTTTGCAAAAGAAATGAGCAGCCTTGTATATTTATTGAAACAAAACCTCCCGAGCAGTGCCATGTCACACACTGGAAAGCCCAGCATTCATTCATGCTACTGATAAGAACTTGAGAAACGGGTCCCTCAGCACTTGCGTGTCTGGGTAAACAGTGGACCCACTGGGCGTCGTCCTCAGGGACTCTGTTACTGGGCATCCCTAGCATGGCTAAATTCAGAGTGCAAAGTACTGGGACACAAACTAAGGCACAAGAAAAGACAGGACGTAGCGCTATTCGCAACTGAAAGTTTTGGTCGGAAGGTTAACGACATTATAAACCCGATATATCCTAAAAGGTCTATCCAAATAGGTCGCGAAGCTTCGGGCGAAAAGGGGTTCAGAAGAAAATGTCACTGACATCAATAAGGGTGGTTATGGGAGCAGCGATTGAAGTGCGATTACGTTTGGAGGGAAAAAACATTGGGAAAGAAGCGTTTCTTTAAAGTGAGAAGCATTTAGATTCATTCAACAAAAATAAAATGCTTTATCAATTTTATATATGCGTGACGAGTTAAGAAGAGACAACGGTATCATATTTTATTATTATCAATAAATGCCTGTTTTAGTGCCCATCGTAACGGTGCCATCGCTTGCAAAGCAATGTAGCTCTTGAAGTATGCAGAAAAGTGTGCTCTTAAATTTCACCTGTTATATTATGTACCCCTTCACACGTTGTGCTCTTTTGCTTGTCGACGCTTGTCTCAATTTGGTGACGCGGGTAGCTTCATCGTTTCTCAACCTGTTCAGTCAGAAGTAGTTACTTATGACCGTTAGATAATTGCTTACATTAGTTGCTTTCGTGCGACTGGGCAGGCCAACGGGCTTGGCCTCCGAAGATAGAATGAGCACTCTACACCTAAAGCCTTCGACGGCCTCGAAAGAGCGGATGTTCTGTTGAGGGGTGCGGTTAGACACCCGCACGACTGACCTTTTCTTGCATCGTTTTCCGCGCTGAAACCTCAAAACGTCCATCAAGTCGAATGGCGGGGCATTTGAATGTACAGCTCTAATGGCAGGCCACCAAAACAAATTTAGTGCTTTTCAGAACAAAATGACGTCACTTCTGTTTTTAACGGATATGGCGTCACATTGTTTTTTCTTCTGCCGGAAGTGTTCCCTCCTTACACAGGTGGCGCTAGCCCCATGAACCATGAACCGCCGGTGAACCGCCATTTTTTAAATGTATGGGCTTCTAAGGAAACATCGCTACCAGGCACATTTACCCTGTGTGCTACTTCATCCCACGTCATCATGAAGCGCAATAGGTTCTTTTTTGCCGTGCTAACACCGATTAATAGTCACGGATTTGTTGGTTATTTTGTTCCTTTTGTGTTTTTTTGCTCATTATATGGCGTTTGATAACGTAGGGTGTATCGGGTTTATAAAATCGTTAACCTTTCGAATAAAGGTTTCAGTTGCGAGTACCTCCGTGTCCTGTCTTTTCTTATGCCTTACCATGCGTCCTAGTAGTTCGCGCTCTGAATTTAGCCATGCTTTCATGTTAACTCGCCCATTTTCACTTTTGATTGTCCCTGGCAGCAACAGTTGCCCCTTGTCCAGGACCACTGAACCAATGTAGTTAGGTACTGGACATTGCATCCACAGAAAAATATTTGCAAGCAGCTGCAGGAGAGCAGAAGCTATTGAAGAAAGTTTGCATAAGCATTGTGTGCTATGCATGGATCAAAAATTTCATTTACGTGCAATTGAAAAAAGCCCATACCTACGACGTCTTGTAAGACACTTCATATTCATTTAGAATGTTTCGTTTTCCAAAACAGGTCTTAAATGGATCGACAACTGGCCAGAATGTTTTGCGATACGTTGATGGAAATGAAAAAACCATGTTTATAGTGATACAATCCAAGACAATGTTTGCAATTTAAGTACCAATTATAATTTTAAATTTGCAAAGAAAGTCTCAAAATCGGTGGCCACCACACGGCGCTCCTGACACAGATCAAGGAGACTGTGCGTGAGGAAGTTACTCGACAGCTTAGATTACAGATGTCTTTGTCCTATATAGCACATGGTACAAGCACACTGCATCAACGTTTATATAGATGTATAAATGTTGTGCTGCGTGACTATGCGAAGTCGTATAGCGGCGTTAGCCTGTTCTCTCTTTCCTTTTCGAGAAAGAGGATGACTCTGGCAGTAGCGGCAGCATCTGGTGCATGTCCGTTGAAAGACGTTTTTTGAAATATTACAGCCTGATTGCCGATGCTGTGAGCCCATATCACCGCTCGGATTTCCCTGCCATAAATCTGCTGTCATGGATGGATGGATGAATGGATGTTATGAGCGTCCCCTTTGAAACGGGCCGGTGGGTTTCACCACCAAGCTCTTGCTATTATGCTGCCTAATGTCTTACCTAGGTTAAACAATAAGAAAAGGAAAAATACTATGACCTACTACACCCAAATTTTCTAATCCCCAATTGGGAACTGTGCTTTTGTGCGTCTCGGTTTTTTGTCGTTTCCCTACTTTTCTTTCCCCAATCCTTCAATCGCCTCTTACTAATGCCTATTGCGGACATGTTGCTTTTCCACTGCTCCCGATGAACCCAAGCGCTTCAACAAGGCCAGTGGTGCCTAAATGGACCGCTGGGTAGACGTCTTCACATTCTAATAAAACATGCTGCATAGTTTCCCTAGCTTTACCGAAGCAAGCACATGCTTCTTCTTCCTGCTTATATTTCGCTTTATAGGGGCGTGTTCTAAGGTATCCCGATCTCGCTTCGAAAAGTAATGAGCTTCCCTTTGAGTTATCATAAATTTTTTTTTCTGATTTCGTTTTTCCTCTTAAGTAGTTACTCATGGCAGGTTTCTTTTCCATTGCCTCAGCTCATGAGATTCTTTCAGTCTCTGACTTTCCGCTTGACCTTCTTTGTTGCTGTGTTGCCCACCCCACAGGCCGCATACTTGCTGGTAAGCTTCCTAGTTCTTTTCCTACACTGTGAATCAATGTTTTTCCTGTACAGATATCTGAACACTCTCCCAGCCCATTTACTTTCTTCCATATTCCTCAGCCTTCCTTCATACTCAATTTTACTGCGAGCTTCCCTCACTTCAAAACTAGTCCAGCCATATCAGTCTGCACAGCTTCATTTGTAGTCTTCCCGTGAGCGCCCGATGCGAAACGACCCATTGATCTTCGATTCCCATCGAGTCCTGATTGTACCTCTGATTTCAAGCAAACAACGGCATTTCCAAAGGAAGTCGTGGAGCCATTGCACCTTTCTGCATACCTCGGAGGACCTCGTACCTATTGTATCCCCATAGCGCTCTGTGCTTCATCATGGCTGCATTTATTTTTCCCTTCACTGTGACTGTTCTTTCCTGTGTTTTCATATATCGCTTGCCTTCATTTATCTATATGTCGAGGTATTTATATTCTGTTAACCGAGGTATTTCTGGCTCTGTATCTCCACTGTCTGTTCACGGTTTTCATTGAATACCATAACACCTGATTTCCTAACACTGAATTTCAAACCTAAATTGTTGTTTTCCTGTCCACAGATATTAGCCAGACGTTGCAAATCACTTTGCTTGTTAGCTAGCAACACAATGTAGTCCGCATAAAATAAACCTGGGAGCTCCTGCTTTACTACGTTACCCGCCTGTTTGTACGAGAGATTAAACCCGATATTATTTCCTTATAGCGCCCTCTCCATCCTCCATCTATTCTAGCGCCCTCTCCATTTTGTTTTGACGTAGTTATGATGACCGAAACTTGGTATGCAAATGAACTGGAGGTACTCAAATTACTTGGTTATAAGTCATACTTTCTAAATCGTCGCGGTAGAAAAGGGGGTGGTCTTACGTTGATGGTTCGTGACAGATGTGAAAGCGAACTGCTCTCGAATTATTCTGCAATTATAGATGATTATGCCATTCTTACGGTGAAGTGGAAATATGGTATTATATCGGTTATATATTGCCCACGTGGAGGGACAATGCCTTAATTTTTATCTTTTCTATACAAATTTCTTGCTCGGATTTACGACAATAATTACAAACTGAATTTGGGAGGTGATCTTTCTTTCTTTTTTCTTTCTTTCTTTCTTTATTGTTTGTTTCACGGATTATCTCCGTGCAGGGGGCAGACGTGAAGGCAAGATGCCTGACAGAGCCTCTGCGCCCCTACAGTTCAAGGCAGCATGACATATCACTCACATACATATTTGCCAAACATTTCTAAATCCATCTAAATCCTGTGTGTGGGAATTCATGTCACCTAATAGGATAATTTCAGCACGATTTGCGAAACCCTTAATATCAGCGCTTATGCATTCCACAATCTCCTTATTCTTTTCTGTGCAATCATTTCCAGTCCCCAAATACGTAACGCCCAGGCAAGTTTTTTTCGCACTGATTGTACCTGATAACCAAAGATGCTCTTGACATTTTGAATTTACTCTTATCCATTTCGCTCCCTGATGGATGAGCATTCCGCCCCCCCCCCCTTAACATTGATTTCTTGAGGAACTCAGTGCCACAGGCTCAGCTTGCGGAAACGCTCGAAGTAAATGCGTTGGTAAATGTGATAAAACAACCGACACGTATTCAGTTAAGCACGTCAACATGTATTGATGCTTTTATGACAAACTGTCAAAATCAGACAATTGACTCAGTAGTTCTCGGATCAGAAATTAGTGACCATTTGCCCCTATATATAATACAACGCTTTAACAAACGAAACTTAAGAAACAAACATGTAAAGTCTGTCACATACCGTAACGCAAACCAGGAGACGTTGCAGCGTTTTCGTTCAATTTTATTAGCTACAGACTGGCGCTCCATCTATGGCAGTTGTAACGCTACTCGCGCGTATGGACTACTAATAGACAAAATTAAAACAGCCTTCACCATAAGTTTTCCTCACATCAAAAAACCCGTACCCTTAAGGCAAGAAAGCCGTGGCTTACTTCGGAATGGTTGAAAGCTATCATCGATAAAAATGCACTGCTTCAAAGGTTCCTTAGGACAAAAAGCGCCTCCGATTTACAAGCGTTTAAGAAACATTGGAATATAACCAATAGCCTTTTTCTTAGACAAAAAGAACGATACTTATATAACTTGTTTAGTCACGAAGTATCTAGAAAACCGGAACTTGTCTGGAAAAGGCTGAATTCGTTCTTAGAAGGTTATTCTAAAGAAAACACTGGTTCCACTAAGATCAAATTACATAATACTTTCACTGGCCGTAAGCTAGCTGGCCTTCTAAGCAATTTTTTTTTCTTCTTTCGCAAGCAGTGTGCATAATACTTCCTGCATGGAATTTATGCCTTCGAGAACACTCGAATTTGCGTATTTGTTTCCCGTCTCCCAGCCAGAAGTTATAGCAGTGTTCTTATCCCTCAGATATAGCTACTGCGCCGATCCTGACCATCTACAAATTCGACCGGTCAAGTACGCGCTTGACGTCATTGCCTCAGCCCTAACGCGTATGATAAATCTAATGTTTTCTTCTGGCGATTTCCCGAGACAGCCGCTAGTTGCTAAAATTACCGTTATTTTCAAAGGCGGTGACGAAAATAATGTGTCAAACTACAGGCTTATTTCCATACTGCCCATTTTTACAAAGCTATTGAAAAGTTGATACACATAAGAATGAAAAAGTTTCGAGTCGCCATAACATCATGACGCCGTTGCAATTTGGTTTTAGTATTACACGTTCCACGGAATCCGCGTTACTTCTTCAACAATAGATCATATTATACCGTCGCGAGCGTCAACTTTACATATATGGAGTATTTATTGATGATTCGAAAGCGCTTTTTCTTGGTACACAAAAAATTGAGGTGTTTCCTGCTGTGAAATGTCTTGGCGTACTCTTAAATGAAAACAATGTCTTTGGGTTATCGTTCTGATTCTTTTTGTTCCAGCCTTTCTCGCACGGTTGGTATATTACCGCGCATACGTTTTGTATTGCTGAGAAAGTAAAACTGTTGTTGTATAATTCACTTTTCTTTTCAAAACTGTGCTAATGCTACCTTTTTTGGTGAACCACCACAATTGCCAACATTCTGAGGCTTTCTAGATGACAGAAAAGGGCTGTCCATTTGATTGTCAATGCTCTGTATAACGCACACAGAGGGCCCATCTGTAAAAACCAAAAGGTAATACCTGTTGTCGACTCGTACGATTCTTTACTAATGACACGCTATAAACAAGCCATTAAAATAAACAATCTGTGCTTGAAAGAACTTGCTCACTTGACTGAAAGAGTGCACGTTTATGACACGCACGAAATCACGTATTGCTTTACGCCCCGGACCCGTACTAACTATGGCCAACAAATTATCGCATATACATTGCCTACTCTTTTAAACAACCAGCATACTCGTAGTTTTCTGTAATGCTGCTGCTGTTAGGTTTTGATTTTTTACTGGAATGTTTCTTCAAGTTTTGATAAACTTTGATGTCGTGCATAAAAGTAAAGTACTTCCTTTGTGATGTTAATTTCAACACTTTTATTTTTATTTTTCAGATGTATAGTTTTGGCATTGTAAGTTTGTCGCATACGAACATTTCTTGTTGCCGCTGTCAAAGTGCAATTATCGGATACAGACCCAGTGAAGTTTCGGCTTTTAGTCTGTGCCCCCAGCATATTGTACATGCTATAATGTACCATAATGACGAACTAAAATGAATGAATGAATTAATGCATTACTTACTTACTTAATTAATTAATTGATAACCACTTTTTCCGGTTGTGTGCGTTCCGTTCTCTACGACGCACTCACACGTATTACGAAAATTTTTTCCTCAAAAATAGTCATTGCATTCTCTTTATGCGATCCCTATCATATATTATGGCTTTACTGGGCAAGAAAGCAATGCCGAAGCACATAGCTTATGTATCTTGCTGGTTCACCAACCACAGTGATCGCTGTGTTCAGCAGCGCCATCGGCCTCATGTAAGAAGGCTAGCGTAGACATATAGTGATTTCAAGCCTAGTACGCTTGAAATGCGGGAGAACGATGACGATGTGTCACCAATATTTGGTAGCGCCTGCCGCTTAGATGTTTCATGGTTGCCTTAGGTTGGGCGCACACGAGCATGCGTTCCTATGTTTTAGTTCCTATGTCAAGCGATCAGATAGTGAGCACATTTACCATTTCATGCTGGTAATACAGAGACGCCGATTATCTTCGTTGAATGAAAACCGATATACTCAAAATAGTTCACAACATATGCACACACCGCGGCTGGTAATGCGCGTCCGATGTTTGCGCCCCCAAGGGATATTTCCACGTACTGTAGTTACCCATGCACCTAAAGGCTTCCCTGACGGCCTTATATAGACGAACATTGCGTAAATTTTACAAAGTAGGATCTAAAACATCTCGAACTTGTTTCGCAGCACGCGACAGCAACTTTTTCAAGCAGCGCCGCGCCGGATCGCACAAGCCAGAGAGGAGGAAAGGCTCGCCGCGCAACCTTTCCTCCTCGCCCGATGAAAACGTCTATAGACGTTAATGTTATCGTGCCCCTGGATCCCTCTGAGCCTGAGCCAAATCATCAGCTGAACGCCCTGACACTTCACCTTGCGTCCCAAGCCGCGCCCTCGGATTCTTTTCACTGTTCCATCGACAGCGGCCTCGCTCCGGCTGAACGAACGCAGCTTCTTGCCCTTCTACACGAGTTCCGTACTTCGTTTTACTGACCGCAAGCGTCACTCGGCCGAACTAATGTGGTTGTTCACACGATTGACACTTAGACTCACGCTCCTTTACGGCAGCGCCCATATCGTGCGTCACCTGCGGAGCGTTGTGTAATTACGGAAAAAGTTGCCATCATTCAGCGCGGGGTCATCACGCTTTCTTGCAGCCCCTAGTCCTCTCCTGTTGTACTGGTCAAAAAGAAATATGGCTCTATTAGGCTCTGCGTGGACTACCCGCGCCTCAGCAAGATTACTCGCAAAGTCGTTTATTCTCTTCCTCGAATAGACGACGCCCTCGATTGCCTACAAGGTGCCGAATTTTTTTGCCCTCAACTTGCGATCGGGATATTGGCAGATCCCTATGGCGGAGAGTAATGGTCCGAAGACGGCGTTCGTTACACCGGACGGCCTGTATGAATTTACAGTGATGCCTCAAGGGCTTCGCGCTGCGCCCACAACGCTCGCGGGGATGATGGATGGCATTTTACGCGGTCTGAAATGGAAGATATGTCTTTGATACCTCGATGACGTCGTCGTGTTCTCCCCTGATTTCGCCTCACATATCTCTCGTTTACGCATGCTTCTCCGCTACCTTACGAGCGCACGCCTTCAACTGAACCTGAAGAAATGTCCCTTCGGGGCTCGCCGTCTCGCCATCCTCGGCCACGTCGTCTCCGAGGATGGAATTCTACCGGTATCGGACGTACGTGCTGATGTCGAGTTTCCGAAGCCTTCCACCATCAAAGAGCTTCGAGGATTTGTCGGCTTGGCCTCCTATTTTTGTCCCTTCGCCCGAAATTTTGCCTCCATCATCACTCCGCTTACGAAGCTCCTCGCCGGCCCCAGCGATCTTTCTCACTGGACACCCGCCTGCGACGACGCCTTTCCGACACTGCGCCGCTTACTTACTTCGCCACCCGTGCTACGCCATTCAGACCCTCCTGTGCCAACCGAAGTACACACAGACGCCCGCAGTGTCGGCCTTGGTGCAGTTCTCGCGCAATGCAAGCCCGGCTTGTCTGAGCATGTTAGGGCATGTGCAAGCCGCGCCCTCACCAAGGCGGAAGGAAATTATTCGGTCACCGAAAAAGAGTGCTTCGAAATTACATGGACGCTAGGAAAATTACGCCCATATTTGTACGGCAGGCCTTTCGACGTGGTAAGAGCCCATCACGCACTCTGCTGGTTCGCTTCCCTAATCCCTCTGGTCGCCTCGGTCGTTGGGCTCTTCGTGTACAAGAATTCAAAGTTCGCACTGTTTACCGATCCGGGCGCAAGCATTCTGACGCGGATGCGCTATCTCGATCGCCCATAAAATCCGGCGAAGGCCCACCTCCAGCGGTCAACTTTTCGCTTAATGCTCTCACCATCACAGACATACCTTCAGAACAGCGCAAAGGCACGTGGATTGCCTCCCTCTTGCATGTAGTGAGCGCCTCTTCACCCGCTAGCAAACCCCGCGCCCTTCTTCGCCAAGCCATGCATTTCACAATGCGCGATACGCTTTTATACCGCCGCAACTACCAGGACGACGGACGTACATGTCTACTGGTCATACCCAAGCACTTGCGGACCGATCTATGTGCGCACTTCCATGCTGATCTGCAACATGCCCACGCTGGTGGGTTGAAGACGTATTAGCGGCTCCGCCAACACTACTACTGGCCTATGATATACACATTTGCCCGTGAATATATTCGGTCCTGTTCCGCATGTCAACAACGGAAGATGTGTTGCCATACTCCTGGCCAGCTGCAGCCTCTACTATGTCCAGCCCGCCCTTTCGAACGCATTGGCATCGACCTTCATGGAGCGCTTCCGTGCTCTGTCGCTGGCAATCGCTGAATAATTGTCGCGGTCGACAATCTCACGCGATACGCAGAAACAGCTTCACTCCCTGCGGCCGGTGCTCATGACGTCGCATCCTTCATATTTCGTCGTTTCATACTCCGTCACGGTGCACCACGGGAATCGCTGAGCGACAGAGGCCGAGATTTTTGTCCAGCGTCATACAAGAGCTCCTTTACTCGTGCCGTGTCGTTCACCGCAGATCTACTGCCTACCACCCTGAAGCCAATGGCCTCACCGAACGTTTCAAACGCGCGCTGAGAGATACGCTCTAGATGTATATTGAATCTGACCACTCCAATCGGGACGTCGTTCTCCCTTTTGCGACTTACGCATATAACACCGCGAAACAGTGAACGACTGGTTTTTCACCATTTTTTCTTTTATATGGCCGTGAACCGTCCTCAACACTTGACACAATTTTACGGTACCGCCCGGACGCCTCCGAATTCAGTCCAATTTCTCACGGCGAACAGCATGCAGAAGAGTGTCGTCAGCTGGCACGCTCATTCACATCCGACAGCCAAGCCTTCCAGAAAGATCGCAGCGACAACGATCAGCATGTGCAGACTTTTGCCGTTGGATCCCTTGTCTGGCGTAAGCTACCTACCATCGAACTCTCCTGGCCTCACTCCCAAGTTTGCTGCCAAGTACACGGGCCATACCGCGTCATCGAGTGCCGGTCTCCCGTCACTTATGTCACTGAACCGGTCAACCCCTCCTTGGACAAGCGCCGCCTTGGTATCGACTCACGTCAGCCGCGTCAAGCCGCATCAGGACCCTTTCATCCTTTGATAACCTTGAGTCGCGAGGTTGGCTCCATTTCGCCGCGGGGATTAATGTAATAATGAATTGGGGATAAGAGTTAATGGAGAATACCTTAGTAACTTGCGATTCGCTGATGATATTGCCTTGCTTAGTAACTCAGCGGACCAACTGCAATGCATGCTGACTGACCTGGAGAGGCAAAGCAGGAGAGTGGGTCTAAAAATTAATCCGCAGAAAACTAAAGAAATGTTTAACAGTCTCGGAAGAGAACAGCAGTTTACGATAGGTAGTGAGGCACTAGAAGTGGTAAGGGAATACATCTACTTAGGACAGGTAGTGACTGCGGATCCGGATCATGAGACGGAAATAATCAGAAGAATAAGAATGGGCTGGGGTGCGTTTGGCAGGCATTCGCAGATCATAAACAGTAGGTTACCATTATCCCTCAAGAGAAAAGTTTATAACAGTTGTGTCTTACCAGTACTCACGTACGGGGCAGAAACCGGGAGGCTTACCAAAAGGGTTCTACTTAAATTGAGGACGACGCAACAGGCTATGGAAAGAAGAATGATAGGTGTAACGTTAAGGGATAACAAAAGAGCAGATTGGGTGAGGGAACAAACGCGAGTTAATGATATCTTAGTTGAAATCAAGAAAAATAGGCATGGGCAGGACACGTAATGAGGAGGAAGGATAACCGATGGTCATTAAGAGTTACGGGATGGATTCCAAGGGAAGGGAAGCGTAGCAGAGGGCGGAAGAAAGTTAGGTGGGCGGATGAGATCAAGACGTTTGCAGGGACAACATGGCCACAATTAGTACATGACCGGGGTAGTTGGAGAAGTATGGGAGAGGCCTTTGCCCTGCAGTGGGTGTAACCAGGCTGATTATTATTGTTATTATTATTATTATTGTAATGAAGAACAAGAACAGGAAGCAAGCAGTAGATGGGCGCTATCATTAATGTAGGACGCGAGCGCAGATCACGAGCTGTTGGTGCAGAGGCCGATGTTCCCTTGAGACTGCGCTGGTTTTCCGGCTGTCGCTTAACCCTTATCAGTATATACTTTTGGCACCTGAAGAAACTTCACATCACATCACATCACTTTATTACCTTAAAGACCCCGGTTAGGGGGTATTACATAAGGGGTGGGTTTACAAATCAAGGTTAGAGAGAGTGATCTTCATGAGAGACAAATGTAGTTAAGTTGTCCGCAAAATTTGATGAACACGTGATCGCTGCAATGTTCCGGGGAAGGCCATTCCAGTCCACTGCTGTGCGAAGAAAAAATGAGGCTGCAAAAGTAGTGGTGCGAGCACGTGCGCGTGCGATTGAGTAAGGATTGGACGTACGGGGGGGATATGCGCGCCGGTGGGATGATATACGGTGCTTGATTGAGCGGACTGTGAAATAATTTGTGGAACAAACAAAGACTGGCGATGTGGCGACGCACAGAAAGATTAGCAAGATCAGTTTTATGTTTTAGGGATGATATGCTTATGTCGTATGAATATGAAGAATGGATGAACCTAGTGGCACGATTTTGTTCTGATTCTAGTTCGTTTCTTAAGTATGCCTGGTGCGGGCTCCAGATGGGCGCTGCATATTCTAGTTTCGATCTGATGAGTGCTTTGTACGCGAGAAGTTTTATGTCTGATGGTGCGTGACCCAAATGACGCTTTAAAAAACCGAGGGATCTGTTCGCCGGTGATATGATATTGCTGATGTGTGCGTTCCATGATAGGTCAGAGGATAAGGTGACGCCTAGATATTTGTATGTTTGAACTTTTTCGACAGTGGAGTGGGAGATTAGGTATGACAATGATAGGGGATTAAGTTTGCGATGAAAGGAAACGAGCTTGCATTTAGTAGGATTAAGCTTCATTAACCAAAGATCACACCACTGTTGTACAAGGTTAAGGTCATGTTGGAGTGCAGTTTGATCAGAAATCTTTGTAACTGTGCGATAGATGACACAGTCGTCGGCAAATAAACCGATATGGGAGGATATATGTACAGGCAGGTCGTTAATATATATGAGAAATAAGAGGGGTGCGAGTACAGATCCTTGGGGAACGCCGGATGTTACAGGGAGGGAGCTGGAGCGGCTAGTTTTAATTGAAACAAACTCGGGGCGTTTGTTGAGAAATGCTACGATCCATGCGAAAACGTTAGGGTGCAAATTCAGCTCGGAGAGTTTTAGTATAAGGCGTTTGTGTGATACTGTATCGAATGCTTTTGTGAAGTCGAGAAAGATTGCATCGGTCTCAAGGTTGAGGTTGAGATTAGAGTGTAGATCATGAAGAAATATGGCAAGCTGGGTTTCACAAGATAAAGATTTACGGAATCCGTGCTGGGAAGGATGAAAAAAAATTGTTAGTGTCAAGGAAGTGCCTAATGTGAGAGTATATGACGTGTTCCATAATTTTACTTGGGACGCTTGTTAGAGAAATGGGGCGGTAATTTAGGGGGGATTGTTTGTTGCCTGATTTGTGGACTGGAATGACCTTGCCCTCTTTCCAGTCGTCTGGTAAGATTCCTGTTTCAAGTGAAAGTGAGAAGAGCATCGAAAAATACACTGCAATAATTTCTTTAGTATTTTTTAACAGTTTTGAGTTAATATCGTCGACACCAGCCGATGATGAAAGTTTTAATTTGTCAATGAGGGATGAAATGCGAGCGACCAAAATTTCAACAGGGGCCATCATTGGCAGTGTCGCAGTAGGTGGCGTAGGAAGAGGCAAGTCGGCTACTTCAGTGAACACGGATGAAAACGCGATGTTCAAAGTGTCAGCACAAACAGCGTCGCTCATAATTTCGTCTTTATCGCTTGTAAGTGTGACGTCATGTGTTTGTTGCGGGTTTATGACTTCCCAAAATTTTCTAGGGTTAGTTTTTAGAATTTTAGCTAAGTCGTTATGATAAAATGTTTCTTGCGCTTTCCGAATTGCAGCGTAGTAAGCGTCTTCCGCAGAATAGTACCTGTCCCATGCGCTCGGACTTCCATCACATTCCGCAGTACGAAAGAGGCGCTTTTTCTTATTTTCGAGTCTTTTTAAATTTTTACAGAACCATGGTTTATTTTATTGGCAAGAAAGCTCGCCGTGGGAATGAATTTATTAGTCAGGTCAATAATTTTGTCTGTAATCGCTAGCCAGTTGTCATTGAGGGAACGGGAACCGAAATTGCATTGGAAAACAGGCAGAAAATCTCGTAATTCATTAATAATTGCTTCACAGTTAAGCCTTATCGTACAAGTGAATTGTTTTGCGGAAGACGGGACGTGTTTTGGGGACGAAGTTAAAAGTGGCGTGAATGACTTTGTGATCGCTGATTTCTCGTAAATATGCGATAGATTTCAAGCTTTCGGGGTTATTCGTTAGTACAAGGTCTAGAATGTTTGAGGATTCACAAGTGACGCGCGTCGGTTCTGTTACTTGTTGGATGAGGTCAAAGTTGAGACAAACATTGATAAATTCGCTTGCTTCGGTATTTCCTGAAGTTTGTGAAGCCTGATTGAGCCAATTAATGCTAGGGAAGTTGAAGTCTCCATAAAGGAGGATGTGTGCATTGGGGCGTTTTTTAGTAAGCTGGGATAATATTTCATTAAGTTCGAGGGCAAAATATGGATCAGTTCGAGGGGGCCTGTAGCATACCCCAAGTATTATTGCTTCGGGAGGGGCACGACACATTACCCATAGCGATTCCAGTTGTGAAGATGTAATGATTAGAGAGCATGACAGTTCTTTGTTAGTGGCGATGAGTACGCCCCCGCCACGTGCATTTTTGCGGTCGTGGCGAAAAATGTTAAAGTGCGGCAAGTCAGCCAGTGCCTCCGTATCTGAAATGTCGTCATTGAGCCATGTTTCTGTTAGTATCAGTATACTACTGCCGGTTGGTTGTACTAGATTAGACAGGAGCGCGCGTTTGGGAAGAAAACTACGTATGTTAGTATAAAGTACAGAAAATGAAAGATTCGCTCTTGCGCATTTATGGTGCTGATGGCGTGGTTGCTGACGGCGACGTCATCCCTACGATACGGCTTTGACAATTCATGGTGCAGTGTAGAAGATATATTGCTGGGCTCCAATATGCAATGTTTTGTAACGTAATGAAAATGGTACGGATTTGCTCCTAGCAAAGGCAATGAGCTGTTTTCGGGCGGTCCGAACTGAACGCGTGAAGTCTTCCCCAATGCTGAAATTTGTGCCTTTTAGTTTTGGACTGTTTGAGAGGATAGATTCTTTAGTTTTGAAGGATAAAAGCTTCACTATGATGGGTCGTTTGCGGTTAGTGGTGTAACGCCCTAGTCGATGTGCTCGCTCTATATCTTTGGGCTCGACTATAAGACCAAAGCGTTCAAGACAGTGGCTTATGATTATTTGCTCCGATTGAACGTATGTTTCCTTCGGGTTAGTGTCAGGAAGACCGTAGAATATTAAATTGTTGCGCCGGAAAAGCTTCTCGAGGTCGTCAAGGCGCTCTTCAATATCGCACATACGATGGGTTAGTTGACCGGTCTTAGTGCTAATGGCGTCAACTTCTGTTCGGAGAGCTAAAAGATTTTTGCAGAGATTTTCTAAGTCTGTGAGGTGGGTGCTTAGATTAGCAATAGTGCAGTTTGTGTTCGTTAGCTGGGTCTTGAGGCTCTGCATTTCGGATATTAGTGTGGCCTGGCCAGTAGACAATTTTTTTAGTTCGTCGAGGACGGCTTTTTCAGGACCGGGGTTTGTCTCTATGTCCCCTGATAGCAGTAGCAAGGCGCGTATGACTTCAATTCATTCAGAAATAAGTAAAATGCAGCACTGTGGGCTTGGCAGCTGTACCAAAAAGCAATCACTTGATTTTTTAGAAGGAGCTTGATACCAACTACTAACCTGCATGATCAGGACGAACTGCTTAGCGGTCTGTGTGGTGGCACAGCCGCGAAGCCCACAGTGCGCGGTGGACGGTGGTTGCAGCTTTATAGGTTGCTCATATGATGTTGTCGACGGCGATACGGTAGCCGGATTAGTTTCGATGATCCACAGCGGGGCTGGAGGCGCTGCCAAGCGTCCTGAAGCATGGGCGACAGGGAGGAGGCAGACGCTGCGTTCGCTTCCGTTGGCAGCAGGCACGAAGCTTCCCGAAGTGGCAGAAGAGGCTGCCAAGAAGGCAGACACGAGGAGGTCGACGATGATGCGGGCGAAAACCTGCATGATCAGGATGAACTGGTTAGCAGTCCGTGTGGTGGCACAGCCGCGAAGCCCACCTGTGTGACCTCGTAGAATTGTTCACTGAACAAGGGACGGCCTTATATCAGAATTTAAAAGACCTCATAGTAGGAGACAGACAGTTCAGTTTCACAGCCTTAGTCCTCTCCCACCAAGAATCTGGTATCTCTCGGTGGTGTAATCATCCTTCGTGTAATTGTCGTATATACTTCGCTATCAGTAATGCTGCTTCGCCTTTCCGGCAAAACTGCAGCCTCTCTCAGTTTTATTTTTCCCCATGACTACTGTTGCTTCTTATTTCGAGTGAATCCGACTTGGCCTCGTTTTGCTTACTGAGTGAATTATACAGGGTGGCCAAACTATCATGCACCAAGAGATAAAAAAAGAGCAATTGCGTTACTCGAAGAAAACCTAGTGCATATTGGTTCCAGTACAGTGGAGTAGCAGCCAGTAATTCTTCCATTCCTGAAATTTAATGCGACAATTGCAATTTATTTATTTATTTATTTCGTGTACCCTCAGGGCCAGAGGCATTAAAGAGGGGAGTGGTTACATCAAATACACAGAAAAAAATTACAGTGCAGGAAAATGGTTAATAGTACAGAAATAGATGGTTCTCGGTTATACAGTGTTCTCTGAGTGTTCCTGGAATGCTGGTCAATAAAATTAAATACGGTGCATGCAGTGCAGTAATACAGTGTTCCGGTAATACAAAAACAGTGATACAATTGGCAGTAGAGAAACACGAATGAAATGCTCCTGTTTATACAATGTTATCTAATACTGCCGTGAAGTGCTGATGGTCAACAATAGTAGCGGTTGAGGCTGGTAGGCGATTCCACTCGGCAGATGTACGTGGAAGGAATGAATGAGACATGACATTGGTTTGGCATAATGAAATTCCAACTTTGTTATTGTGATCTAACCTTGATGAAATGTATTGAGGAGGGGAGATAAGTTCATCGCGAAGTGAAGGATGATGAAATATCTTATGAAAAAGTGAAAGTCTAAGGCCTTTACGGCGAGAGACTAAAGATGCCAAATCAAGGTTTAATTTCATTACAGAAGTGCTGCAGTTCGGTTATAATTAGAAAAAACGAAACGAGCAGAGTTATTTTGTACCATTTCTAAAGAGTGAATTAGGTTTTTCTGAAAGGGATCCCAAACTTCTCCGGCGTACTCAAGTTTTGAACGGACTAGTGACTTGTATAACATTAATTTTAGGGAAGACGGTGCCTTAGTGAAATTGCGTTTTAGGTATCCCGGCATGCGGTTAGCATTTTTAATTACGTAAGAAGCGTGCATGGACCACGAGAGGTTTCTAGTAATATGGACGCCAAGATATTTGTAGGCAATTAATTATCTAATCCGAGAAGTATTGTTCTAATTATCAAAGTGTCAATGAGGCATTTCCAGGCACCCACAGGTACCTCCAAATGATATCTAACTGCTGTGTTTTCAGCGACACACTAATTGCGTGCAATGTTTTTACCACTGGCCAGCAAACCTAAAGAAATATGAAAAAATACCACGTCTGCGCTCCCACCCGCATCATAAGGCAGCGCTCTCAAGCTGATTGAAAGCAACTGCATTGCCTGTCGCAAAGTCGAAGGGGGAGCGCATCAGCTTGATAATGGTACGCACGGAGCACCATAATGGTACGCATGGGCTTCGCAGCTATTCCTTCCTCTCTACGTCACACTTATCCGTTTCTCAAGGCCGATGATCACAATTGATTACAAAACCCATTGATAACGCGGTTGAAGCGCCGCTCCAACCACGCACGAAAGGCGAAAAGCAATATATTAAGCACAGCATGTTTCAAAATCCGGCTTTGCTCGCACCGCATCGAAAGAATGTGCACGCAGCTATATTTAGCGCCGGAAACTTGTTTCGGACCAAAGCCAAATTAAAGTGACGGTTTTAGTTTTTATGAGAGTGTATACGTGCTGCAAAAACAAGTTCATGTCAATAAAAGCGATATAAACAGACAGGGAAGCGACCTGCGTGTTGACAAAAGGCAATGTTTTTCAGCATGCATGTAAAGTTATCTCGCGGAGGGCGGAAGGCAAGAAATCCTTTAAAAAGTGTTTAAAGGAAACTTCCCACACATGTGGTGGACAATTATGTGAGCACATTTTGGCTGCCGAAACCAGACGAATAATGATCGTCGCCGAGACAACTATCGTGCCTGCAGTTATGTCAGTGACCGTTAACCGTGAGAGTCATTTATCGCTAACCGTCATTAACAGCAGCTGCACGTTTTCGATATGAGCGGTACATATACGTAGATTTAAACGCATTTCAAATGTCCACATGCGCACATTTTATGTAAAGCTTATTCTTAAGATTTATACCGGGAACGTAACGGCTGCTTCGTAGTAGCAAATCTGCCCTTGGAAAAAAGATTCAAAATGCACGAGCTTCTAGATCAAATTCATTTCGTACATGGGAATGGATAAGCAATGGCTGGTGGCAGCAGAGGATGAGTGCTGGATCATGGAACCTTGGGGGGCAGAATTCAAATCCAATGAAGAAGCAACAAGTTATTAAGAGTAACAACCGGCCATTTTTATAACATTAATCACATAAGATAACAAACTTTCAAAGTAACTATTCAGATATTGCGGACTGTAATATGAGAACACAATTTTTTATCTCTAAATACTACTCAGGTTCATTTTCTATAACACAACGCTTATTAAGCATACAAAAATAATTTTACATCCCTCACGTCGACTAAGGCTGATCGAACAAGCGGGCGGGCGGTATATGCTGAAGCTATCACAGCTGTCTCATCAGCGGAAGCGCACGATGTTTTCGCTTACTACAAAACAATGAAAACCATTACGTCAATCGACCTCGCATGAAAAATCAGAACGTCGACAAAAAAAAAGAAAAGACAGAGTGTAGAGATAAATTAGGGTGCAGCTGGCAATTGTATCTGCCATTCTTTACTCTGTTTTGAACACACTGTTCTAGACCGGCATAGACAGAACAATCGTACAAACTGCACAGCTAATTGGTCGAGTTGGCAAGTTGACGTTCCCGGCGTGCATGTGCAGCGGGACACAGACGTGTCGTTCATTCTTTGTGCCGCGTCTGTGTTGCATGCGCTGCACATATACATAAAAAAATTGCACAACAACCTCTAATGCCAGGCGGCGTACGCATTTCGGCGTGTACAGGAGTGTTACTCGAGCTAAATGCTGTTTTAGGGTAAACAAACCGTACTCACCTCAGTGAACAAGGCGAACACATCTCGCATATCCCGGTCCCTTTCGGAGTGGGCCGGTTTCGCCCGTCCGCAAGGCACCGCGTAAGAAGCCTTGCCACCTTCCGTGCGGTTTGTCCAGTTTGGTGCGCTTCACCAAAGTCATTACTTTAACATCGCGGAATACCGTACCTGCAACCTGGGGCCGCTTGGTGCAACGCACGCTCGACGGTCCACTGATTGCAATTTCGGTGACACTGACGGAAACGTTGGCGTCGCGCCAGTAAAGTTGGCGTCGTAGTGGTGCAGTTCAACATTTGAGGTCTTTTTGCACAGCGTGATAGCGCTCTGCGAATACTGGTGCGAGCGGCGCCGGATAAGTTATGCAAAACTGTGTTCCCTGCGGGAGCATATACAGGAACACTATCGCATCGCGGCCAACGCAAGAGGTCGCGTTTCTAACACAAAGCTCGCCTTCGTGCATAGCGTTTGCGGCCAGCTTTTCCCGGCAAACATCAAGGTTACATACGCTCCAGTTGCCCGGAAGCGTGAGAAACAGCCAGGGATGGTTAAATGCTATCGCGTTGCACTCTTAAAGATGTAGCTTAAACGCACTGACAACAAAATTTCATGGCACCCACTTTATTTAGTGCAATGGAAAGCTTACCGGCCAGAGCGTCTAATACTGAAGCAGTAACCCGGAAAACGCCATGCAACATTTCTTTATCGAAATTTTTGGATCTGCAGCGCGATAGCGATTATAGGGCCGCACTAGTGGGAGGCAGGCAAGTGCGGCCGTAGCTCTGTTCCTGCGATTCATGTTGTCCAAAGCGTTAAAGTAGTTCTGCGGTAATAGCTACGCATATTTTGCGATTTCCTGTCCAACTGCTTTGGTATTTGACTAAAACGAAAAAAGTGCATCGAAAACGAAACAACGTGATACGCAGTTCATGTTGCTGTAGCCAAGCGTGCTCTTCTGATTTCCGATGTCGTCTCTTCAAGACCTGAGCGAGTTGGAACAAAGGCTTTTCGCTCGCATGCGTGCTCAGAATTTAGATCCTTACGGAGCAGCATCCGAACATAATGTTTCGATGGACGAATGCGGCAGGGGAAGCGACGAATCCAACTTGCACTATAAACCACCATCCCCGCCACAAGCAGCGCGCCGCGAGAACGCCGATTGGTAAATGCTCGCTCACACTAGGCCGACCCGACACCGATCTCGGTCTTCCGACTGTCGGCGACAGAGTTTCTTTTTTCCTTTTGCCGACGGTCGGTGGAGAGCTCGGCGTAAGTACAGTGCGCCGACACGGAGGTAAAAAACGCACCCACTTACGGCACAACTCGTGGATGGCATCTTGTATCACAGGGAGATCATAAAACTCTGGGTACTTGAAAACTCGTGCTACACTCCCGCGCGTACAACAGCATGTGCGCCGCCATGCATGTGGGACGACGCGAGCGCGGCTCATTAGCGTGGACTTTCCTTACTTCGTAATATGCATAGAATAAAACCCAAGTGTCTAAAAATATTGCAACTCCAATTTTAAGCAATAAGTTTACGGTACTTAATGACAGTCGACTTACGTACAATAACCTCTTGACTTCATTTCGAAGTGTCATGATTTCACCGCCATTCCTCACCACTTACTGGTCTTTCTGGCTTTCTTTGCCAATTTAAAATTAAATTTCCTACTTATATCTCGAACGGCGTGCTGGATTCTATCACTATAAATCATGGTCATTACATGAACATCTGACAACACGTTCTAACCAGTTGTCAGTCATATTAAGCGTCCTCTAAATTTTGAAAATCTGGAATGCCTAGAAGGAATCTAGTTGTCTTAGCAACCGCGGTTGAACGCGAGTGGCTGAAAGGGCGCCGGTGATGATCGACGCCCCCGCAACCGCCAAGAGAATATGCCACCGCCCCTAACGCGCTCTACGCAAATCTAACCTAAGGAGGTCGAGACAAAAAGACAATAATGTTCACGAAGTAACTGTTGTTAGAATACGCGGCGCAACCGTGACAGCTTTTACGCTAACCTAGCCTAACGTACCGGTAACCTAACCTA
Source organism: Dermacentor variabilis (assembly GCF_050947875.1). NCBI lineage: Eukaryota > Metazoa > Arthropoda > Arachnida > Ixodida > Ixodidae > Dermacentor > Dermacentor variabilis. The sequence goes on from NC_134576.1 coordinate 61,114,218, forward strand.
ACCCAACCTAAGTTAAGCTAACATTAACCTAATGTAACAGAACATAACACGGCCTAGAGGTAAAGACAATAATCCGCACGGCGTACCCGCAGTGAGATTACGCTGGCTGAATAAACTTACACTCGCCAAATGAAAAAATAATATTCAAAACCCGGATTGACGTTTCGGCGCCCAATACGGGTGCCTTGTTCACAATGAGCGAATGCATGGTGGTCTTTATTATATATGCGTCAGAAGACGTAATGCGCTTGCGTACAACTCAGGGAGGGGTCCCCGTGTCCGGTTTATCGTGTTAGTAGTAGATTGTAAGCAGAATGATTCAAGGAGCAATCGGGATGATAATTTTTTCTCTCTTTCGATGATAGAAGCCGAATCCCAGTTAATACTGTGTCCAGTCTTTTCGTGGTGCACTGCCAGGGCGCTGGAGACCGTGTGTCCTTTGGCTACATCATTGCGATGCTGCTGTAGCCTTCTTTTAAAGTTCCCCGTCTCGCCTACGTAGCACGCATGGCAGTCCTGGCAAGGAATTTTGTAGATGACGCCCGGAAACTTTTCTTTTTCGAGGCGGTCTTTCACTCGGACGAGTTGTTGGTTTAGCTTGCTTGAAGGGACGTGGCAGATTTGTACATCATAATCCATGAAAATTCTTGATAATGACTCGCTCACGCCTCGTGCATAGGGGAGAGACGCCCGTTTTCTTGTTCTCATCGGCCTTACAGAGGGTTCAGCTGCACGCTTTTCTTCAGTCTTTATAATCTGGCCGGGGTAGCCATTGCTGACCAAATCCTGCGTCACTCTCTTCAACTCAGCTCTGCGTGCGTCAGTAGTCGAGCATAATCGGAATGCACGGGTGAACAATGTGGAGGCAACAGATCGTTTTTGTCCAAGGGGGGGTGGGCCGAATCAAAGTGGAGATATTTCCCTGTGTGTGTAGGCTTTCGGTAAACACTCGTGGAAAGGCCGGATGCAGTGCGCATGACTTCAACGTCAAGGAAGGCCAAGCGACCATTAACTTCTTCTTCAACGGTGAATTCTATTGTGCTTTGGAAAGAGTTCAGGTGCTACAGAAAAGGTACGACGTCTTCGCGGCGGATAATAGAAAAACAGTCGTCGACATACCGCAGGAACAATTTTGGGGTGGGCTGAAACGTCGTGAGGGCTTTATCTTCAAGGGCTTCCAAAGCAATGTTGGCACATGAGACTGACACCGATGCTCCCATTGCCGTTCCAAAGACCTGCCTGTAGAATGAGCTGCATGCTTTCGCTCATTGTGAACAAGGCACCCGTATTGGGCGCCGAAACGTCAATCCGTGTTTTGAATATTATTTTTTCAGTTGGCGAGTGTACGTTTATTCAGCCATGTTATTTCCTCGCCAGACGAGTTTTCGTCAAACCCTAGACTTCAGTGAGATTACGCTGTGTCACGCCTAAAGCCTTTCACGCTAACCTAACGTAACCTGAGATAACGTAAACCTAACCTAACGTCGACGAGTCGCAAAGCCAATTATCCTCACTGCGTGACATTGATAGATTGCTTGATTCTTTATTGGTTTATTACATATACATGCGATAGGAGGCGAAGGGAAAAGCCATTCGAGGATGGCTTGAGGAAGTCCTTCGCCCCCGTACTGGCAAACACAGCAGCAGAGGCACACACAATTTCTTCACATGGTCGTACACTTTCACAAAACCATTATATTAAACACAACATTGTCATACACTTTGACAAAACCTAAACTTAAAAACACATAACTAATTACTGCCCTACACGGGGCATCATGCGTTAACATACGTCACTTCGCCTCAGCTTCGAACGCCAGCACATTTCATAACAACGTACGCGTAGTAAAAGTGGCATTAAACAGTATAATTAAATTCAAATCATAAACAGTTCTAGAGGTCAATGTTAGCCTAGGAAGAACGCGCACAAGTCAGATAATTTTACTTCGCAAATATCGATTTGTTTTTCATTATAGTCATTTAGTAGACGTAGACATTTGTTGTGAAGCATTTGCCGACTATAGACCAGAACACAACAGCCTCGCACCCAGACTAACCGAACGCATACTCTCGCACCCGGGTTGCCCGATCGACCGGCGCCATTTTGTACTGGGCTGCCAAAGTGTGTTCGCCGGCGACCGGCACACATGGCGAGCGTCAGCGCTAGGACTGCAAAGTGCGGAAATGTGCCCGTTCACGCGGATCCAAAGTACAGGAAGTCATCTGGGCATCATTGCGTCGTGTTTGGATGCCAAAACAACCAGCGCAAAAGGAGCAGGTTGCTTAGCGCTGTTTGCGAAGAGCACAACACACGTAGGGAATCGTGCCGGTGCGGTGTTTTCAGCCTGCACCGATTTCCATCCGCCACGAAGAATGCCAAGCTGCGCCACCAGTGGATAGCTGCAGTGAATAGGAAGAACTACCAACCCAGTGAAAATGCACGAGTGAGTATTCGATCTCTGTATATTTTAATGCCACGTTCAACTTTGCGCCCTACGAACGTAATATGTGTAACACGCAGGTTTGCTCCGAGCACTTTCTGGGCAACAAGCCTACAGAGCAGAATCCCGTGCCGGTGCTTCGCCTTGGCTATAACAAAAAGACAAGCCTTTTCGTGTTTTTAGTCATGCAGAGCTCCCGACGGTTAAGCGGAACAGTTGAGTTTGCGGTTAGCGATACTTGCAGCTGGTGCACGGCATGACCATTAAGCGTGAACGACAAGTTGTAGGCCTTAGAATGTTGCCCTGCTGCTGAGCGTTATTGCTATGAAAGTAAACCGAAGTCTGCTCGTCACGTAGCATGCGTCCACAAAAACGTAAACGACGACTGCTCGTCGCCGAAGGTGCTCGTGCAGCGCGCCTGTTTTTACGAGCTGGTGTTGCAGGTGTCATTCGTGACGAATTCATTTGAGCTTCCTGAGCTCTAAACTGCGCGCGGGCTGTTATGCGGGGTAAAGTGCAAGATTTTTCCGTTCATATAGCGAGGAAAATAAGGTGGTTAGTTATTGTTGTATTTTGTAACTTTTGCTCGTTCTCGCCAGTTTTTTTTATTTTACTGTTTTCTAAGGGCGCGCCAACAATCCGATATGGCCTCGCACAGGCGAAACAGGTCTGATACCAGGTGGCTGCAGTTGGTGGGGCTAATTTAATGCAGGTGCGGTTGTTGTATTGTACAAAGGGGTCCCTGATGATGCAGCTTAAAGTAGGGATGGTAATTTTATGTGCCCTGTCATGGTTTTTGCAGCAGCTGTACAACACCTGCATCTGTCATGCTGACCCTGTTATACGGGCTTTGACTGCACATGTAGTTGAGCATTATAACTACTGTAGTTCCTCATTTTCCATTGAGTGCAGGTTTAGCTTCGTATGCTGCTTGTTCGAGTGCTGTAGGCTTGTGTTCTGAATGTTGTACTCTTAAGTGGTTCCTCGATACAATTGGCCTGGTGTATTTTTCATTTTGAGAGGACTTTATATCTTCGCAACAGTGATGGCATGGGAAAGAACTACAGCCGTTCTTACTATAACATATATTTTGTTTTCAATGTGCAGGTGGTGAAGGGCAGGCGTCTGCTAATCAGGCAGTCTATAAGCCCAGTCATACGACGTCGCCAGTTGGTTGCCAAACGCGGCCAACCCTGTAGTGACCATGACAAACAAGACCAAACTGAAAGTGCAGAGGACAATGTTCTGCGTGCTTTATTAATATATGGCACCAACACAGTGCTGTATATTTCTTCACAGGTTACGTGCCAAAAATGCGGAGATATTACAGCTCACACGTGTTCTAGCATATAGCGCGCGGTTTGTACAAACGTAATATCGTACTTGCCTGTATTCGCTTCTGCAGCCTGCACATCACTCAGTGTGGCCATTGCGGACCAGTGTGGCCATTGCGGACTTGCATGAGGTCTTGAAGTTTGATTGGATCGAGACAGCGAAAATTACAGGTTAGAAAAAACGCGACACACGCCTTCCGCCCAGCTGAAAAGCCCAAGTTTCGCTTATGCGCCGGGTCGCATCTCCCGGCGTGGCAGCCCAGACCTGCTACTTCGCGGCGCTTGGGATAGATGGCGCGACGAGCGCTCATCAATATGGCGGCGCGCTTTGAATTCACGGTGTTCTGGTGTATAGCCAGTGCGACAATACGGAACATTCCAGATTTCTGTTGTTCTTGTGTTATATGATGCTTCCTTTGAATGGAGATATACTAAGCTCCTTACAACAATTTACCCTCACATGTATCTTGTGATCTAACTACTCTAATATTTTTAAAGAGATCCACAGTAGAATGACGAATTGGCACATCCTCAGTTATTCTCAAAACTTTTTTTTGCACTACTAATAGCCGCGAGAAGTTTCATTGTATAGTAGTCCCCCACACCTAATGACAGTAGTTTAGATACAAAGTGAAAAGGGCATTATAGATCAACAATTTCATTGACTTCTGAATTGAGTAGCGGTTTCGGTTCAGAATTCCCGTTGCCGCACCTAACTGTTGTACAGCGTCCTGAATATTTCGCTGCGCGTATTTGAAAAAAAAAAGATTTTCCGCTCACCGCTACAGTGTTCATGCTCAAATTTTGCCGAACGATCGCATTTTGGCGTCGGCTTCGTTTGGTATAACACTTGGAACAGTTTATTGTCTGGTTTTTAAGGAAAAAAGTGGTAATTTGCATGCGCTTATGGCGATGCAAGCTGCTGTTGGGACAACAGCGCAAGCATCACGGAGGAAGGAAACTAAGGAGAGGCCCTACCCCCTCCGCGCGCTAGGAGAAAAGTGTGGCGGAAATGACGTATAGGTTCTCATTTTTGTTGCTGCTTTTTTATTTTTTTTGCTGCATGGCCACGCCTTTTGGGCCACAATGGCGGCGTTGTTCTGATTTTTTGAGCGCTCACACGTGTTGCTCTGGTAGGTTTCGTGCCGTGGCAAAGGCGCTGTGTGGGCGGGTTTGCGTTAGTCACCGTGTCTTGTTGCGCTGTGTTACCTGCACCGTGCTCTGCCGGATGTTGCGGGAGCGTGCGCGAAACCACGCGCAGCGCAGCGTGGTTTCGCGAAAGATGTAAACAAGAGAGGAGGGTGGCACAAAAGGCGGAGCATCGCCATGAGCAACGCCAACTTCCGGCTTCACTTTTGCTTCACAAAGAGTGACGTCAGGGCCTCTCCTTAGTTTCCTTCCTCCGTGGCAAGCATGAACGTGTGTCGCCACCTGCCATCTGCTGCAGAAAGCAGCATTTCAGGGAGGACAGTCGCCTGTTTCAGGAGCGGGCAAGGTTTTTTTGTGCGGGCAACACGCGGCAGCTCTCCCTGAACCTGGCCGGACTCGACTCACTCTTTCCTCCGTGCTGCCTTACAGCTTTGCAATGATGTATGGGGAACCAGCGCTGGAGTTTTCACGGCGCCTGCAGCGCCGCCCTGGCGGTCAGAACGTCACAATGCAGCCTCCCCCGCGGACGAAAATTGCGTTGCGTGCCCTTAAAGTCGAAGGAAAACAAAAGGGCGCCGACGATACTGTTGCGTATACAAGTGCCACAACTAAGTTGGGATGAGGGAGGATGTATCCTTCTGCGTCTTTCCATCTAAACCCTACGAACAAGAACGGAGGCGGCGTTGGATCCAAGCAGTCAGGCGAGCGGAGTAAGCTCCCGTCTTGTCGCCCTGTCAAGCGGTGTCGGGCTGGTTTCTAAATCAAATTTTGCGTGTATCCTTGGTTTATTCGATAGTGAAGACAGTCAGCCATGGCAGACAGTACCAAACAGCAGAATCTGCTGTCGGTATTTCGTCGGAAACAAAATGAGCAATAGCATGCACCATCCGGCATATGTACCATTTTTCCTTCGCAATGCCACCGCCAAGCCCCTTCCAACGCCACCGCACCAAGTGAACGATACGAAAGGTAAAAATTATCCATTCATTGCCAAGAATTATGTAGGAGGGAAGCTGCCTTGTAATACGAGTTGTATGCGCATAGTGCCGGCGCACGCGCGACTAAGCCACCTATGTGTTTATAAATATGCGCATGCGGATGAGGACTCGGCGCTGAGATGCATCCGGCAAATTAATGTAATTAGTGCTAAATGTAGCCAGAATTGTTACGGATCAAGCAGCCGAGCACTCAAACCTTTGCTTGCGCGAGTCAGCTGATGCGATAAAGCTTTCTTCTCCATTGACTGCTGTGGCGAAGTAACATCAGAATTTTTTATGTCTGGCCAGAGAAATATGGAATATCTTCAGGCCAACTAATACTTCCGAAACCATAGCGCAGCACGACCGGAGCCATAACTGCTAGATTTGCGAGGCAGGCAGCCACGCAAGCATGGCATCGATACACGACGCAACCGTTAAAGAAACACACGTGCTCGCCGCGACGCACTGTGAAAAATGTATAAAGCTTAAAACGCTTCTTTCGTCATTTCTTCACTTGATGGCGCTAGCTTCTTTACAAAAACTCCACTTGAAGCGGCGCGAAAACGGAAACATACGAACTATAATACGGCTGCGTATGCGTGTGTCGTCTGGTTGTGTGGCTGGAATATGCCGCGTTTCGTCGCCAGGGCGGCGTGCAACGCACTTTTTTGGACGCGCCGCCTATCCAGCGCTGGTTCCCCATACTGCCACCTGCCGCTGCAGCTGTGGTGGCGCTATTAGCTCACCGTTGAAAGAGACCCAAGTGGAAAAGGAGCAAGTGCTCACAAAATTCAACTGGAAGAAAGCGGAAGAGAAAATTCCTAAGCGCACAGCCATAGGGCTAGACGAGGTTCCCGTTAGGCTGATTAACGAACTAGGACCAAAAAGTAAGGAAGCTCTGGTGAAAGTCGTGGAAAAAACTTTAAAAGATAGACGAATACCAGACAGTTGGCCACAAAGTGGAATGAATTTAGTTTATAAAGGTAAAGGGGAGAAATATAGAATTCACTCGTATAGACCGTTGACCATTATATCGGTAATATACAGGTTAGCAAAGCAGGCAATCACATTAAAGCTTCGAACACGGGCAGAGAATAATGGCATATTGGGAGAGCTTCAGAATGGCTTCAGAATAGGTAGGGGTTTGGATGATAAGTTGCTTGTTCTTGCTCAGAGTATTGAAATATCAAAAGTAGAAAGCAGACCGTTGTATGTGGCCTGTTAGACATTACAGGAGCCTTTGACAACGTAGACCACAACACTTTGTGGAATATTTTGGATGGGGAAGGTTTAGGTGACGATTGTCTGCAGCTTTTGAGAGATAAAACTTTGTTATGTCCTTGATGGGGTTCAGGGGTGGCGGGGGTCGGGAGACTAACCCCCAATCCCCCCTTCCTCAGACGGCGGCCAGTCCTTGCTTTCTGGCGGCGTCTTCGGCCATCCGGACGGCCCAGAGCTGCTCCTCTGGGTCCAAGCTGAGCAGCAATGTCTCCCACTGCTCGGCCGTAGTTATGCGTGTGTTAGTGTGGGAGGTGTTGGTGGGTGAGGCTTTGGGGCATTGCCAGATAATATGATCGAGGTCAGCGCGGGCCTCGCACGCTTTGCAGAGTGGAGAGTATGCATCGGGGTACATGCGGTTGTAAAGCACGGGGTTCGGAAAGGTTCGTGTCTGAAGGAGTCGCCAAGTGGTAGATTGAGACTTATTCAGTGTTTTGTGTGCTGGGGGGTAGCGTAACCGCTCCCTGCGGTAGTGAAGGAGAATTTCTCTCAACGTGACCATTCGGTCCCGCGCGTGACCGCGATGCAGAACAGAGGGCTGGTCGGGATCGGAAGACGCAGGAGAAGGATGATGCGCCCGGTGTGCGAGAGCTCGGGCGGCATCGTGGGCGGCTTCGTTTCCAGCCAGACCCGAGTGACCAGGGGCCCAGATGATCTGCACGCGGCGTTGCCTTGAGGGAGGAGTGCCAGAGAGAATCTTCTGTGCTTGGGGTGCTATCAGTCCTCTTGTGTAGTTACGAATGGCCGTTTTTGAATCGCTTATGATGCAGTGTGCATTGGTAGCCGCGTAAGCCAAAGCGATGGCCGTTTCTTCTCCTACTTCGGGTTGCGTGGTGAATATTGATGCGGCCGCGGCGAGGCGGTACTGCGAACCCGCTACTGCGACGACCGCCATGGCATTTTGGTTGGAGTATTCTGCTGCGTCGACGTAGGTTACGTCAGCGGCTTGGTCGTAGCGCTTTTGTAGTCGTTTAGCTCGTTCTGCACGTCGCTCCGGATTGTGTTCAGGGTGCATATTGCGAGGTATGGGTGGGATAACTAGTTGAGCACGAATGTTTGGAGGGATGGGTACTTTTGGTCCGAATTGGGTGGTGTAGGTTATGCCTAGGGTGCCTAGAATGTGCCTGCCCGTGGTGGAATTGGCGAGTCGTTCGTATTGGCTAATACGCTGCGCTTCAATAAGCTCGTCTATGGTGTTATGGATGCCGAGGGCGTCCAGTTTCTCGTTAGAAGTGGTGATGGGAAGATGTAGGGCTTGTTTATAGGCCCTCTTGATCATGGTGTTGAGTTTGAGCTTGTCAGTTGCATTGAGGCTAAGGTACGGGGCGACATAGGTGATCCTGCTCAGGGCGTAGGCGGTTACCAGGCGTATAAGGTTGCTTTCTTTCATCCCGTGATGTCGATTTCCGATGCGTGCAATGAGGCGAGTGGTTTGGTGTACATGATTATCTAATTGCTTGAGTATCTCCGTGTTTCTTCCGTTATGTTGGATGCGTAAGCCAAGGATACGAATGCTAGGTACAGTAGGTATGCGTTGCTGGTGCACGTGGAGTTCTATCTCGGGCGGGTGAGGGTCTGGGCGTCGACCTCCCCAAGTAGGCTTGTACAGAAGGAGCTCCGATTTCTGTGGGGAGCACGCCAGGCCGCGCGGTTCTACGTATGCAACGACCTCGTTGATGGCTTGCTGCAGCGTGTTTTGGATGTCCCCGTCGCTGCCCCCGGTGACCCACAGGGTGATATCGTCTGCGTAGAGGCTATGCTTGAGGTTGGGGATGCTAGCTAATGCAGGCGGTAGTCCGAGCAAGGCCACGTTGAACAGAAAAGGGGATAGAACCGATCCTTGCGGCGTGCCTTTGCTGCCGAAGTGAATAATTGGCGACTGCAACCCTCCGATGGTAATGGTGGCCGTGCGACCTGTAAGAAAATTCTTCACGTAGTTATATGCTCGATGACCAACCTGAAGTTGTGCTAGTTGGTTCAGTATGGCCTCATGCGTGACGTTATCGAATGCCTTGGTTAGGTCTAGTCCCAAGATGGCTTTGGTGTCCAGCCTGGAGCTTTTGTCGCCATCGATAATTTGGTGCTTGAGCTGAATCATGATATCTTGAGGAGAAAGTTTCGAGCGGAAGCCAATCATGGTATTGGGGTAGAGGTCATTGTCGTTCATATGTCTTTGTAAGCGTGTGAGGATGACGTGTTCGAGGACCTTTCCGACACATGAAGTGAGGGAGATAGGACGGAGGTTTTCGAGTAGGAGGCGCTTCCCGGGTTTGGGAATCATAATAATTTTGGCTTCTTTCCATTGTGAGGGGAGGTTTCCAGTTTCCCAGTATGCGTTAAAATAAGCTGTGAGGGCTAGTATAGAATCCTCATCTAGGTTGCGAAGCATTTTATTAGTAACGCCATCAGGTCCCGGGGCCGAGTTAGGGCGGAGTGCGAGGATGGCTTCCCGCACTTCTGCTGCTTGTATGGGCGCGTCCAGGTGGTCGTTAGCGGTGCCTGTGTATGCTGGAGCGGGTGTAGTAGGTTGAGGTCCTATGTATCGGTCTATCAGCTCTTGAAGAACTTGTGCGTCCGTGCCCGGATGGGTGTGAATAATTTTTTGCAAGTTGTGCTGTTGTGTGTTCTTGCTGTTGGCCGGATCGAGGAGGTAACGGAGGATATTCCACGTTTTGGGCAGGTTTGGTTGCCGCTCCATGCTGTCGCATGTGTTGTGCCAATTTTGACGAGTAAGTTGTCGTGCGTAGTCTTCGATGTGAAGGGTGAGAGTACTAATACGTTTCCTGAGCGTTCGGTTGAGCTTGTTGTGTTTGTATCTGCGTTGCAGACTGGCGAGGGCTTCCCACATATGCAGTAACTTGCTATCTGCCTCCTGCAGATTAGCTTCCTCAGGCACCAATTTAGTGGCTTCGCTCGCGTCTTGCAGCAAGGATGCGACCCAATCTTCGAAAGGGGGTTGGGTACCCGAGAAAGAGGTGAGGGCTCTGGCCTGCCGGAAAGCGTCCCAGTTCGTTATGCGGAGTTGACGGCCCTTAGGCTTTCGCGGGCCCGCTGGAACTTTTGTTTGGATTAAATAGTGATCGCTGCCCAAGTTGTCTTGTGTGTTGATCCAGTCTGCTTGTGGAATTCGTTTTGCGAATGTTAAGTCCGGAGTAGTGTCTCTGCTAACGCTGTTTCCCATACGGGTGGGACAAGTTGGATCCGTGACAAGAGTAAGACCTAGATTCTGTCCGTCAAGCCATAGTTGTCTTCCCTTTCGGCGGTCCATTGGGTATCCCCATGCCACCGCAGGGGCGTTTAGGTCCCCTACGATGAGCAGGGGGGCTCCCCTAGCTACTTGATCTGCTTTGGTGAAAAGTCGTAGAAACCTATGTTGTTGTTTGGGGCTGCTGTACACATTGAGGATGAAGAGACTCTGCTGCTTGCGCCTTGCAGACGGGATGATCTCCAGGAAAATGTGGGCTGCTGTATCAATGCCTGTGTGATGCTGTATAACCGGAATGTTTCGCTTAACTAGTGTGGTTACTTGGGGCCTGCGGTTGTCATCGCAAACTGCGGTGTATGCCGCGTATCCCGACAGCTTAGCCGCTACTCCGGTCTCTTGTAATGCGATAACATCGGGGGAAGTATGTGGTGCGAGAGAGGTAATATATTGCTCTAAGTGTGCTCGTTTTCGCCGGAAGCCCCGGCAGTTCCACTGCCAAATGCAGTAGGTAGCACGTTCTGGATTACTCGCAGCCATCTTTGTCGGGACGCGAGTACGGCTTCTTTAGGGGACCTGCTCTGGGACGGAGTAGGGTGTTTTCCAATTCTGTCAAACGGGTGTTGTGATTTTGAGCCAGAGTCGCGACCATGTCTTGAAACACTTTGCGCGTGTCGTCCATGTTTTCCTGTCGCTGTTGTTCTCTTGCCGCAAAGGCTTGCTCAATTCTGGGCAGTAGTAGCGTTTCTAGTTTCGCAGTAAGGAGGTTGTCCATTGCGCGTTCGAGAGCATTTGCAATGGAGGCGTCGAGCAACGTGGCAAGCTTACAGTCTATTGCGTCGTTCAGGTTGCGTTCTATCCGCTGTTGCAGCTCAGTGAGGGCCTCACAGTTGACATTTCCTTCTGAAGTGTATGCTGGTGGTGCCGCTGTTGAGATTGGTTCGAGAGCTTTGCGCTTGTGCGGGGTTGGTTGTTGGGTGGTGTGCGGGCAATCTATTGCAGGGACAGGAAGGATGTCTGCATTTGATGGTAAGTGTTTGGGTTGTGTGTCTGCAAGTTGTGATTTGAGCTTAGCGTTTTCTGTCTTGAGGTCCTGTATCTCAGCACGTAAGGATCGGAGCTCATGCATGAAGCTGTGCATGGTACCGTCGCTAACTGTGTTCACTGGGGTTGCTATAGGTTGTGAGGTGTGACCTGTGTGGGAGACAATGCTGGCCCAGCTTACCTTGGGGGGTGTGTCTTGCACTTTAACTGTTGTCGTTCGAAGGCTTGCGTTTCCTTGCTGCTGCGGTGGTGTTGAATCCGGTCCGCTCCGGGAGTGACTGCGTCCTTGTGACTGACTGCGACCTCGGGAGCGGCTGCGTCCACGAGACCGACTGCGTCCGCGTGAGTTGCTGCGTTCGGGAGCCTGCGGTTGTGGTGTCGGCTTCGGTGTTGGCAGAGCTGAGTCTCCATTTGCTGAAGTCGATGACCCCGTCTCCTGGTCCGCTCCTTGCTGTCCCAGTCGTAGGCGTTGCCATCGTCGTTGGAGTAGGAGGTGTGGTGTCTGGAAGCGGCGATGGCAGGACTTATCGCCAGTCGGGTGGCCTTTGCCGCAGAGCGCGCAGCAAAGGTGACAGGGGTGATCATCCGGTGGATTTACTGTGTCACAGCTCTTGCATTTCTTCTGGGTTGGAGTGGGGCATACATCGGCCCTGTGGCCGACGGTCCCGCAGATGTCGCAGACCTCGATGCGCTTCTTATGTAGATAGCATTTGTATTCTGCTCCGCGGTAGTAGACATGGTACGGTACTTGCTTTCCGTCGAATACGATGAGCACTGAATTAGTACTGCCCATTCGTCGGGCCTGCAGAATCGTAGGGTTCTTCTTGTAAACGAGACTGTTGGTAATGTCTTCTTCTGTGTCATATGCAGGGATGTTATGTATGACTCCTTTGGCTGTGTCCTCCGGCGGTGTGACGTATGCTGTGGCTGCGTAGCGGACTGCTCCGATGGGGAGGCTGCGGATGCGGCAGTATTTTTCGGCGTTAGACATGATTGGCGTGCTAACTACAATGACGTTATTATCCGTGCATGAGCGGTAAATGTCGTCCTCTGCTTCTTTGGTTGTAATGCCCGTGATCTGTAGTATTGAGTCGCGTATCTGGGCGTCTCCTAGTTTGGACACGTTGAAACCGTCTCTTGGGCGTATGACGATCTTGATATCGTTCTTCGGAAGTCGTGGTTGCCGTGGTGCGCGTGGGCGTAGTGCGGACTGCTGGGTACTCTTGGTGCGTGCGCTTGCTGTTGCACGGAGGGAGCCATGTATGGGTAGGGATGATGCCTGCGTAGTCTGTCGTTGCTTACGGTGGCTGACAAGCCACCCTGCCTCAACGGTAACTTCTTCGGGGGCTATTTCCGTGCCCTCAACCTCTACTACCTCCATAATGAGGGCAGGGGCTGCGCTTACTTGATCTCACGGGGATGCGAGTCGTTGGGCGAAGTCCTCGGGAGCCGGGACTGCGGCAGCGACGCCGCGCACCTTCGTAGCTGCGGCGCACCTGTTTCTCGGCCAGACGGAGCAGCTGAAGATCTTGTTAGGGTTAGCAATCTTGTGGTCGTAGAAGCCCTTGTCCTGGGTCCCTGGCGTCGGGACTGGTCTTGATCGGTAGCGGATCACTTCCGGAAGCTGGTTCCGACGTTAGTTTGGGTCCAGCGGTGATTGTTTGGCCACAAGAGTTTGAAATATACGGAGCCCATACGAGGCGCATGCACTCCGTCAGCGTCGTCGTCGTCGTCCTTTGAGAGAGATTGAGCTTTTGAGAGAGATTTACCTAGAAAATACCATTTGCGTTGAATGGGAAGGCATGAGTGGCAAGGAGAAAGTTCATATCAACCAGGGACTTAGGCAGGGGTGCCCTTTATCCCCACTGCTGCTTATGATGTGCATGATGAGGATGGATAGGGCACTAGAAGGAAGTAATATGGGTTTTAATCTCTCATACAAACAGGCGGGTAGAGTAGTAGAGCAGCAGCTTCCAGGTTTATTTTATGCGGACGTTATTGTGTTGCCAGCTAACAAGCAAAGTGATCTGCAACGTCTGGCTAATATCTGTGGACAGGAAGGCAACAATTTAGGTTAGAAATTTTGTGTTAGAAAATCAGGTGTTATGTTGTTCAATGAAAACAGTGAACAGACAGTGGCGATACAGGGCCAGGAAATACCTCGGGTAACAGAATATAAATACTTTGGTATATGGATAAGCGAAGGCAATAGATATATGGAAACACAGGAAAAAACAATAGCAGTGAAGGGGAGGAGAAATGGGCAGCCATAATGAAGGACAGAGCGCTATGGGGATACAATAGGCACGAGGTGCTCCGAGGTATGCGGGAAGGTGTAACGGTTCTAGGACTTACTTTTGGAAATGCGGTTGTTTGCTTTAAATCACAGGTACAATCAGGATTCGATGTGAACCAAAAGTCAGTCGGTCGCCTCGCATTGGGCGGTCACGGGAAGTCTGTGGTTTATCTTTATCGGGTGACCACGTTTCACCGCCTAACAAATGTTATCGCACAGCACAGGACGCGCCTGCATGTATCGGAAGTTTCTCTAAAGTTAGCGATCCTTCTATGCGCTGTCTATTGTCACCGAACCTTGTGTAATCTGATTTCATCGCGCGAGAGAATTGGTGTAGGACTTCTTGAAAGACATGCGGGCACCTGCGATCACTCTGGACCATTCGCTGACTGATGTATAAAAGCCGACGCGCTTGACCCGCTGATCAAGTTTCGACGATCGCCGACTGTGTTCGCCGCTATAGTTTCGCTTTAAGTCTAACCTGTTTTTGTGGGCTCAGCTTCGGCCTATGAAAGTTAGTTTCATCTATCGCGGTGTTGCTACTTTGTTCTTTACCGTCAGCTACCACGTGGCATCTGGTGCAGGTGCTTTACGTTCATGTACCGAACGCCCCCGCAAAGCAGTGATTCAAGCAGGAAACTCGAAGATAACACCAACGTCGGCCAAGACCAGCGAGCTAGCCGCAGGCTGCAAGGACTGCCACCGGAGCACTGACTTCTCCATGATACCATCAGGAAGACCGAGGCCAGCTCGACAACCACAATGTCAGCCTCAGCGCCCCCCATCGTGCTTCAACAAGCTAGGGAGCCCCCTAATTTCCGTGCAACTTCGTCGTAGGATCCGGAAACCTGGCTCGAAACCTTCGAAAGGATCTCGGTCTTCAACAACTGGACCTCTGAGAACAAGCTGCGCCACGTTTACCTATCCTTAAAAGATGACGCGAGGACATGGTTCGAGAACCGGGACTGCACCTTTACAACGTGGGAGCTGTTCTGAAGTAACTTCGTGAGCACCTTCACGAGCACCGTCCAGAAAGAAAGGGCCAAAGTTCTGTTCGAATCCTGAGTGCAGCTACCGAATGAGAACGTTGCCATATTTGCGGAAGGAATGAGCCGTCTATTCCGCCATGCCGACCGAGAAATGTCCGAGGAGAACAAAGACCGCCTATGCTCATGCGTTGTGTGAAGGAAGAACTTTTCGGCGGAATGGTGCGAAGCCTACCAAAGGACTTCGAAGAGTTTCTTCGCGAGGCAGCTAACATCGAGCAAACCCTGGAAATGCTGAACCAACAATTCAACCGCCACACGAACTCGACAAACTACGCCGGAGTACAATCACTGGCCACCGACGACTTGCGCGAGACTATCAGACCCATTGGACCACGAATATCCTCTGGACATCGCGCTTAGATCCAAACGTCCAAGTCCTAGTCAGGATATCCAGTGGATAACATGTGAAAATTAATTTCGGGATGTCCTAATAAAACATCCTGCGGGCATCCACACGATTGAACTTCTGCGATCTAAACAACATTCCAAAACATTAATTCTATGGATTTCCAAAGGGTGTTTTAAACGGAATCTTTCATACCGGCCATATATGGGACCAACACGCACAATCCAACAAGTACTACGTGATCATAAATCGAAATGTTAACTCTCTTCCACGGCTGCCTTCAGCGAACGCTCTTCCGAAAAAACATGTCAGCCAGCGATGTGCAGCTGCTGCACTCGGAATCAAACTTTCAATGCAGACGATAAATGGAGAAGTTGCAGTGAACGACCGAAACTGCCTGCACAAGCATATCGGAAGGAACGGTCACAAAGCGACAGGCAGAGCGCCTGTACAACTGCGCATTACATCCTACAGCAAGGCGTAACCGAGTCAATTGCGTCCTACCCTCCTGCGCTCTCCGTACATGTCGAGAAAGCCAAGCACGGCAACATCTGCAACGGCTGCAGCCCCTGCCATAGAACAGAGCAGTAACTGCCTTTACTCAGTCGAATCGCCACTGTCTGCTGCATGGACATCGCGCACGCGGGCGACTACGCGCACGCTTTGCGCTGATTTGCGCGTAGTCGGTCATATGACTGAAAGCCTCCGTCTTATCAGTCTTATTAGATCTCTTCGCCCTTCTCTGTAAGTTCGAAATGCCAGAGATTACTGAGTGAATGCGCTCCGCGCTCTAACACGATCAGTTCGCGCTTTCTCTGAACGTGGTGGTCGTGTCATGTGCTCATGAGTTCCAGCGTGAACGTTTCAGTTCTAGCAGGTGAACGTTTTCGTCATGTGCATTGGAGCTGCATTTCCGTGGCGCCTGTACGTCTTACGCCTATCAAGAGATAAGTGACTGTCATGAAGTCAGTTTCTTTTTATTAGCAGCCCTGCGATCTTTTCGCCTGAAGTGTCGTCGCGTCTGCGGGTAATCGAATGATGGGCATTGTACCAGTGGTTTGCGACAACGGTAACATCAATCAGTGATTGACATCTGATGTGATGCGTTTATCGCATCGTACTGGTTTTCTGCAAACTTCCAAGCTTACTCTGTCCTATATTTCTGCGCAGCTCTGAGATCCGCCGAAAAGAAAATTCTGAATGCGAAACTTTAGAACCGCTATCTCTTTCCATCTAGCCCACAGGATGGGTCCACTAGAGTTTTATTGTTGTGTCCTTCCTGTACAGTGGCGAATAATAAGAAAATGAATATTAATAATAATAACTTCCCGACACACACTGTCCGGAATAGCCTGCAATACCTTGAACTTCGTTTGTGTTTTCTTTGCATAACCGTGATCGCAAGAGCAATCGATCGTACAACTGCGGAAGGTTGAAATAGCTGAAAATTTGTATGCTTTTGTATTACAGTCGGGGCACTTGCAGCACGTTATGTCCGACAACGCTGTTGAGGTTTAATACGCCCGTTTTTAGGGCTGCTATATTTCTCTTACTAGCAGTGACATGTACATCTAATAACGAAACTTTAGGGCTACTTGTTAGACTTATGCTTACTTACACATGCTTTGATGCTATTATGGTGGTGACATCAAGAGAAGTTCACTCCTCAGCTGTCTGTGACGAATGAAACGTTTGCGCCAACATAATTGCTCGTTAGCACGTGGTCGTATTTTTTACTACGTAGCAGTGAAACCTTTTCTCAGTTGACTGATTCTTTCGCGTGCTTGTAGTGATAACAGTGTCGCTTAAACTTCGGTACGTGCGTTGTTGACGTTTCGTTTGCGTAACAGCGACTGCCAAAGTAATCGTAAAACTGCGTACGTTCGGAATAATAGAATGTTTCTTGGCGTTTGTATCGCGATCTGAGAATTTGCTGCCCGTTATGACCGGTCGCACTGCTCAATTTAACCACACGTGTATTTGAGGCTGGTATAGTTTCTCGCTAACAGTGTCGTGCACGTTGTCGTAATAACGAAACATCTGGGCGACTTGTTAGGCTTCTGCTCATTTACTCGTGAACGGATGCGTGCTGTTAAAGTCAGCTTCACGTCTGAGCTCTGTAACGACGAGACGTGTGCGCTGATTAGTTCGTTCGCATGTGGTCGCATATTTTTTATTATCTGAGTTTGTTAGAGTTGACTCGATCACACGCTCCAAGTGAGTAACCCTGTTGCTTAAGCCTCATCTGCCATTGGCGTTTTGTTTGCTTAACGATCCCGATATGAATCATGAAAACTGCGTAAGTATGGATTAACTGAATTTCGTTATTTATTTCAATACTGCGAATGTCACATAGGGCCCTACAAAGAGGGCGGGATTCTATACAATAAGTGGAAATTGCTAGTGAGTGTCTTGAGTGAGTGTCTGTAATAACAGACAAGCATGCATGCACACCATATAGAAACAAAAATATAAATCACTACAAAGCCGATATCACCAAAAAGGATCAACCGAACAAACAGTATCAGCTGCTTGATCGCAGCATTAACCATACTGTGATCTGCTTGTCCGCTAACACACTGCCTGAAATGCTTGCGCATTTCCCTAGAGAAACGTAGCTCTATCGTCATATAGTATTTTTGGAATATTGAAGAGTGTGTGCTTCCAAGTCTTGGGCTACAGGCAACGCGTACCTGTGGGGCACCCGTTGTCAACACACCACAACTTTTATGCCCATCGGCTAAATCCGAGAACTGCTTATGCGAATGGGAGGTACCAGCCAAAAGGAAGGCAAAAAGAGTATAATTGTGTAATTCACGCCAAATAGTTGCTAAAAATGAAAAAAATTTTGAACGCGACGTCAGGGACGTATTCTGCAATGACGTAAGATCTACGTGAGGGTAGCAGAAAGCTACAAAGAAATCCCACAGGAGTTTCATGGAAACACGTCACAGAAAGGGCATTGGCCAGGAATTAGATCTCTAGACCTGGATGAATTTCTGAAACTGCAGAGCTTTCTTTCTGAGAAACCTCTTTCCGCTGTAGTCTAGGCTGCCTGACAGCATTCTCCTTTTATGACTCCTCCTCCACCTTTTTGCTGAACTGATTTACCATTCTGCAAGGATCCATTTATTTTTCCTATCTGCTGACCCACTTTTCATTTTATTACTGATATGCACAGCACGGTGTAAAAGATGATAAGCAAAGAAGAATTGAAAATGAAATGAATCATTGCAGAATCCAGCATCTGCATACGGTATCACAATTCCTGATGACCTGCCGTGGGCTGTGCCCCTTTTGTGCTCAGCTTATGGGCGACAGCCTGCGACGTGCTTCCTTGACGAGGTTGATGGCCATGCCTAGAAATTGAAGAAACTCGTTGACGTTGAAGTCGTAGTTCGTGAACTTGGCATGAGCTCCGAGTGTTGGTTGGTGGCCCTAGCGAAAATCATGCAAAACAATGCAAAGGTTAGGGCCTATGTGCTAGGCACAGAAATAACTGTCGGCGTTGATGGTTATTCTAGTATCAAAAGCAGGAACATGGACATGAGAATCCTGTATACATGCACACGGTGCTAGCTTCCAATAACAATTTATTTTGAGAAACCCGCGACACTTACACCATCCACCAAAACGTGCGACAAAAGCACGTGCACAAGTGCACAAAAAGTTTGGAGGCCGCTTAAGTTTTACCTTTGAAAGTGGAACGCAATAGCAATCAAACATCCCTGACTGCTTCTCACGTTTCCCGGCAACTGCAGCCTGTGTAACTCTAACGTTTACCAGAAATTGCTGGCGGCGAACAGTGTGCACAAAGGCAAGCTTTGCGGTAGAAACGTGGCCGCTTGCAAGGGCCGCGATGCGGCGGAGGCAAGCGCCATCTGGGACTGTTGCTAAGAACTAGGCATGCCGCTTTATAGCCTTTGAAAATTTGTGAAAGGGGTTTGTGCTTTGAGTTTCCGCGTAACAAAATTATGTTTTCTTGTATACTGAAATTGCAATTCGATACTATCCTGCATGTAGGTTGTGTGTAAGCCATACTTTATAATTTTCCTGACATTTTTTACCTTGAGAGAATGAAATAGTTCAGTAACTTCCTTGTGCTACATTGAATGCGCGCATGGTTGGGTATGCGTGGTTCGAAATGATTTTGTCCAAACAACGGTCTGTCTGTCTGTCTGTCTGTCTGTCTGTCTGTCTGTCTGTCTGTCTGTCTGTCTGTCTGTCTGTCTGTCTGTCTGTCTGTCTGTCTGTCTGTCTGTCTGTCTGATAGATAGACGTATCTAATAGATTAGCAAGCAGCTTGACTTCTAAAAAATGTTGACTTCCAAATATGAAAGCTACGCAGATCAATAAATCCAATGGAGTTTAACGCCGGTGCAGCTGCCAGGTTGCGTGTGTTTCCAGTAACTACAGTTGTGCTTTATTAAAGCTAAGATTTCTTTGCTCTGTTCTGACGACTTTCCGGGCGCTGTGATGGTCTTGACGTGTGTGCCGCTGGGTTTCTTATAAAACTCGTTGTGGGGCTAGTTGGTGCATAGCTTTCAAAAAATCTAGCGCCAACGGTAACGGCCCACAAAGAAGGAAGAAAAGACAGGACAAGGCGCTTCCTATCTTTTGTTCCTTCTTTGTGTGCCGTTACCGTTGGTGCTTCATTTTTGAAAGTTTCTCATAACACCACTATCGATGGCGCTAGCATGCGATGCTGGATCCCCCCTGCCTCCCACCTCCGACGCACACACTTAAATTGCCATTACTACAGCTTTGTCAACTACATCATTTGAGGATTCTTTTGACTTGCCTCGACCTTTCCACTTAAAATTTCATTGTGGCTGATAGTTTACTACATCCTTTTTTGGCGGTGACGTGCATGGCTTTAAATTCATTATTTCGCTTAATTTCTGCAAATCGTGCCAATAGGAGGACAATCGCATTAGAAGCAACAGCGGCGCCTGCCTCATCGATATTTTCTCACTTCAACATTGTTCTAAATTTACAGTGTAAACACTATGCACGTACAAAATATATTTAAATAAGAACAGAGGACAAATTTCATTATATTTTTGAAGGAGAAGGAGGTAGCCAACTAACAGTTCTTTCTAAAGGTATCTATATCAAATACCTAGAGAATGAATATGTTGCTGTATGTTCACCTCGCTTCAAATTGCTTTGTGTGCTTTTCTGACTCTGAAAAACTTATAGACTTCAGTGATCCCTTCGGCAGATTATTTTATCAACAGCGTGTGAAATGCACGCGCATGATATGTGTCTCAGTAATGCTTTTCTTTCCAGCAATTAATGCTAACGGCTCATGAAAAAGAAATGCATATATAACCGAACGAACATGGCAAACAACGATCTCCGATCGCGCCCCTGGACAACTTGAAGAGCGCCAGATTAGGCTTAAAAGAAACCAATGTGCTAGTCGTGATTGGATATACGCTATGCTTTTGCGGTTCCCATATTGCTCATTACATTTTTTCGACCCCATCCAATTTCATCACTATTAAACATACCAGGTCAGAGCACACCAGCTCAGGCCAACCTGCTTATTTTCGACTACAATACAATGCAATACAATCTTTATTGTGCATAAGGAAAACGAAGTACATATAGCAGGCCTACCAAAGCCTCAGAGGGGTTGACTGGCAGCGCCTGACAGTCAGGTCACAGAAAATTGCACAGGGTTAATAGCGGAGTTAGCTATTAGCGGGTCGGAGCAAAATGTTGAACAGTTATACAAAATGTTACATCAAACATCGACAATTCTAAGTTGTTTCTTAATCTCACGTCTTGTGTTTGCTTTTAACACAAGCGTTGGCAATTTATTAAATATGGATGGAACATAGTATTTCCGCGTTCTCCTTCCGTACTTTGTCGCAGTCTTGGGGATGACGCAGGGTTCCTTCGGTCTTAAGGAGCGGACAGGCGTATAGCGTGTTTTAAAATCATTATTCCAGAAGTGCTTAATTACAACAATTTCGATAATCAGAGAAGTCAAGTTTGGCAAATCCAACAACCTAAAGACGTCTGCATCTTGCTTTGTACACAAATCGTAAGCCACTGTTGACAGCACTGAACGTAAAATTGAATTAATTCTTGAGCTCCACCTAAGAGTACAATGGCCATACACAGTCAAGCCATAACGTAGCACACTGTAGACTAAAGCATGCACAATAATTTTTCGAACGGAGATTGGCATAAGACATCGCATATTGTATAATGCACAGGAGACCACGCGCAGCCTTTTACAGATGTGGGATAATTGCGAGTTTCATAAAAGATCACAGTCAAAAAGCAACCCAAGATACTTAACAGAAGATGCATTTTTAACAGGTTGACATGTACATCCAAAACAGTCTGATGTGTGCAAGAATAATGATGTCGTAGGCAGGATTTTTTTTCACGGGGTTATGGAAACAGACAAGTCGTGTTTTAGAAGGGTTGATGCTTATTAAATTACTAGCGAACCAGTCTATGGCTTTAGTTGCCTCATTCTGTAAGGAGCTGATTGCATCAGAGTAATTAGTTGCACAGGATACAAGAACAGTATTGTCACGTGGTGGTGACGTTAAGAACACAGTAGCAATACTGTGAAAAGCAAAACTAGATTTTATTGGGCGAACCTGTGCCCACAAAACAGGCTACACTTATAGCACAACGAAAGCGGCGAACAGAGTCGGCGATCGTCGAAAATCTGATCAGTGGGTCAAGCGCGTCGGCTTTTATAGAGCAGTCGTCGAACGTTCCAGACTAATCGTTTGGACCCGCGTGCCATCCACAAAGTTCTACACCATTCGCGTTACGCGATGAAATCAGATAACACAAGGTTCGGCGACAACAGACAGCCGGGTAGAAGCATAGATAACTTTCCAGAAACGTCGGATACATGCAGGCGCGTCCGTCGCTGTGCGATTACAGTTGTTAAGCGGCGAAACGTGGTCGCCCGACAAAGATAAGCACACGTGTCAATACCCCCCTCTTAAAAAGCATCGACCCGATGCTGCATACAAACGAAAGTAATAAAGAAAAACACCCGTAGCAAAGAAAACAATAAAATAAGGAAGTTCGTCAGCGTCCGTAAAAGGGTTTCAGACGCACCACGTGAACCACTTCAGATCGTGCGCGGCGCCGCTGTGAATGCGAAATTCCGTCTGGTACGACCTCATAGTCCAGTGCGCCAATACGTCGAATGACCTTGTAGGGTCCGAAATAGCGGCGCAATAGTTTCTCGCTCAGACCTCGTCGGCGTATCGGTGTCCAAACCCAAACACGGTCGCCGGGCTGGTACTCGACGAAGCGTCGTCGGAGGTTGTAGTGTTGGCTGTCGGTCCTCTGTTGGTTCTTGATCCGTAGGCGGGCGAGCTGTTGGGCTTCTTCGGCGCGCTGCAGATAGCTAGCGACGTCAACATTCTCTTCGTCAGTGACGTGGGGCAGCATGGCGTCGAGCGTCGTTGTCGGGATCCTGCCGTAAACCAGCTTAAACGGCGTGATCTGTGTTGTTTCTTGCACTGCCGTGTTGTAAGCGAAGGTTACATACGGCAGGACCGCGTCCCACGTCTTGTGCTCGACGTCGACGTACATTGCTAGCATGTCGGCGAGGGTCTTGTTCAGGCGCTCCGTGAGACCATTCGTCTGCGGATGGTAGGCAGTTGTCCTCCTGTGGCTTGTCTGGCTATACTGCAGAATGGCCTGGGTGAGCTCTGCTGTAAAAGCCGTTCCTCTGTCGGTGATGAGGACTTCTGGAGCACCATGTCGCAGCAGGATGTTCTCGACGAAAAAATTCGCCACTTCGGCTGCGCTGCCTTTTGATAGAGCTTTAGTTTCAGCAAAGCGGGTGAGATAGTCCGTCGCCACGACGATCCACTTATTCCCGGATGTTGACATCGGAAACGGCCCCAACAAATCCATCCCAATCTGCTGGAATGGTCGGCGAGGAGGTTCGATCGACTGTAGTAATCATGCTGGCCTTGTCGGTGGTGTCTTGCGTCGTTGACAGTCTCGGCATGTCTTGACGTAACGGGCGACGTCGGCGGTCAGACGCGGCCAGTGATACCTTTCCTGTATTCCCGACAGCGTCCGGGAGAACCCCAGGTGCCCAGCGGTTGGATCGTCGTGTAGGGCGTGCAGTATTTCTGGACGCAGCGCTGACGGTACAACAAGAAGGTAGCTGGCGCAGACTGGTGAGAAGTTCTTCTTCACGAGCAGGTTGTTCTGTAGCGTGAACGAAGACAACCCGCGTTTAAATGCCCTAGGGACAACGTCGGTGTTCCCTTCCAAATACTCGACGAGGCCTTTTAGCTCCGGGTCTGCTCGTTGCTGTTTAGTGAAGTCTTCCGCGCTTATTATCCCAAGGAAGGCGTCGTCGTCCTCGTCGTCTTGCGGCGGGGGATCGATGGGGGCGCGTGATAAGCAGTCGGCGTCGGAGTGTTTTCTTCCGGACTTGTATATTACCGTGACGTCATAGTCTTGTAGTCTGAGGCTCCACCGCGCCAGCCGTCCTGAAGGGTCCTTTAAGTTAGCTAGCCAACACAACGCGTGGTGGTCAGTGACGACTTTGAATGGCCTGCCATAGAGGTAAGGGCGGAATTTAGCTGTAGCCCAAATAATGGCGAGGCATTCCTTTTCAGTCGTAGAATAATTGCTTTCCGCTTTTGACAGCGACCGGCTAGCATACGATATCACCCGTTCAAGTCCTTCTTTCCTCTGAACTAGGACGGCACCGAGGCCTAGGCTACTGGCGTCAGTGTGGATTTCGGTATCGGCGTCCTCGTCGAAGTGTGCAAGTACCGGAGGCGACTGCATGCGTCGTTTGAGTTCTTGAAATGCCTTGGCCTACGGCGTTTCCCACTTGAACTCGACATCACATTTGGTTAGATGTGTTAGCGGCTCCGCGATACGTGAAAAGTCCTTGACAAAGCGCCTATAGTAGGCACAGATGCCAAGGAATCTGCGCACTGCCTTCTTGTCGGTTGGCTGCGGGAACTTTGCGATGGCAGCTGTCTTCTGTGGGTCGGGGCGTACTCCTGATTTGCTGATGACGTGGCCTAGAAACAAAAGCTCATCGTAAGTGAATCGGCACTTTTCCGCCTTCAGAGTGAGCCCTGATGACTTGATGGCCTCTAGTACTGTCGCAAGCCGCCTCAGGTGATCGTCGAAATTTCCGGCGAAGACGACGACGTCATCGAAGTAAACGAGACAGGTCTGCCACTTCAATCCTGCTAAAATCGTGTCCATCATGCGCTGGAACGTTGCAGGCGCCGAGCACAGTCCGAATGGCATAACCTTGAACTCGTAGAGGCCGTCTGGGGTGATGAAGGCCGTCTTTTCGCGATCTCTTTCGTCGACTTCTATTTGCCAATAGCCAGACTTGAGGTCCATTGACGAAAAGTATTTAGCGTTGCAGAGCCGATCCAGTGCGTCGTCTATCCGTGGGAGGGGGTATACGTCCTTCTTCGTGATCTTGTTCAGACGACGATAATCGACGCAGAAACGCAGGGTTCAGTCCTTTTTTTTCACCAAGACTACAGGAGATGCCCACGGGCTTTTGGACGGCTGGATGATGTCGTCGCGCAGCATTTCGTCAACTTGGTGCCTTATAGCTTCGCGTTCTCGCGTCGAAACTCGGTATGGGCTCTGGCGAGAGGTCGAGCGCCCTCTTCGGTTATTATGCGAAGCTTTGCGACTAGCGTTCGTCGAATCCTTGATGACGTCGAAAAGCACTCTTTGTATCGTCGAAGTAGACTTCTGAGCTGTTGTTGCTTAATCGCGGGGAGACTTGGATTTATGTCGAAGTCTGGCTCGGGAAGTAAGGTCGTCGGGGTAGATGCGGCGGAATCAGAGAGGACAAACGCATTGCTGTTTTCCAGAATTTCCTCGATGTATGCGATCGTCGTGCCCTTGTTGATGTGCTTGAACTCCTGGCTGAAGTTTGTCAGCAACACTTTCGTGTTTCCTCCGTGCAGTCGAGCGATCCCTCTTGCGACGCAAATTTCACGGTCTAGCAGTAGGCGTTGGTCACCTTCGATGACGCCTTCTACGTCAGCGAGTGTTTCGGTGCCGACCGAAATAACAATGCTGGAGCGAGGCGGGATGCTCACTTAATGTTCGAGCACACTCAAGGCGCGGTGACTACGAGGGCTCTCCGGCGGTATCGCATGATCTTCCGACAGCGTTATGGACTTCGACTTCAGGTCGATGACTGCGCCGTGTTGGTTGAGGAAGTCCATGCCGAGAATGACGTCTCGTGAACACTGTTGGAGGATAACGAAGGTGACAGGGTAAGTGCGGTCGTGAATGCTAATTCTTGCCGTGCACATTCCTGTCGGCGTAATCAGGTGTCTTCCAGCGGTCCGAATTTGAGGGCCTTCCCATGCAGTCTTAACCTTGTTTAACTGGACAGCGATGTGTCCACTCATGACTGAGTAATCGGCGCCTGTGTCGGCTAAGGCGGTGACTGCGTGGCCGTCTAGAAGCACGTCGAGGTCGGTGGTTCTTTGTCTTGCATTGCAGTTGGGTCTTGGCGTCGGATCACGGCTGCGTCGTGTTGAACTGAAGCTGGTACGTCGCATCGTCAAGTCGTCTTTCGTCGGTGTAGTCTTGGCTTCCTGACTTCCTCGGGACGGCGGCGTGTCGTTATTATGTCGTCGAGATGGTTTCTTCGGCGTCTTCGTCGGCGGCGGAGGATCTTCGTCAGTTCGACGAACAGTAACCGCACCTCCATCGGTTGCTGCCTTTAGTTTTCCAGATGCGGGCTCGCTGACGGGCCCCGGGCTGGGCCATTGTATGGTCGGCGCTACGGCGACAGGTAGCTGCCTGGTGATGGCGAACGCGACAGTCGTCGAGAGCTCCACTGAGTAGTGGCGAGGTAGCCGGCGATATCGCGAGGGCGTTCACCTTGCTGCGGGCGCGGAGCGTTCACGGCGAAACCTCGCAGTCCCATCTCCCGGTATGGGCATCGTCGGTAGTCGTGACCCGCTTCTTCGCAGTGGTAGCAGAGCGGGCGGTGGTCAGGAGCGCGCCAAACGTCTGTCTTCCTCGGGTAGCTGCGCTGGGCGACGGGTGGGCGTGCTGGCGGCGGCGGTGGTGGTCGACGGAATTGCGGCGTTACGGGGCCCTGGCGCGGTCGTGGAGGGGGACCCTGACGGCGGGCGACGGTGGCGTAGGTCATCGCTTGCGGCTCAGGCTGCGGCGATTCAGGGGCTACTCCAAGCTGTTGTTGAAGCTCCTCACGCACGGCGTCGGCAATCGAAGCCACTTGAGGCTGTGATGATGGGAACAGCTTTTGTAGCTCCTCCCGCACGACAGCTCGGATAGTCTCGCGTAGGTCGTCGGTGGCCAGTGATTGAACCCCGGCGTAGTTTGTATAGTTCATGCGGCGATCGAATTGCCGGTTCCGGATATCGAGTGTCTTCTCAATGTTCGTCGCCTCACGAAGAAACTCTTCGACGGTCTTCGGTGGGCTTCTTACCATCCCGGCGAAAAGTTCCTCCTTTACACCACGCATCAGTAAGCGGACTTTCTTCTCCTCGGCCATATCCGGGTCGGCGTGGCGGAACAAACGGCTCATTTCTTCCGTAAAGATGGCGACGTTCTCGTTTGGCAGCTGCACTCGGGCGTCCAGCATAGCTTCAGCCCTTTCCTTACGCACGACGCTTGTAAAGGTGCGTAGAAGCCGGTACGGAACAGGTCCCACGTTGTCAAGGTCGATTCCCTGTTCTCAAACCAAGTTCTGGCGGTGTCTTCTAAGGCGAAGTAGACATGCCGCAGCTTCTCTTCGGAGTCCCAGTTGTTGAATGTTGCGATTCGTTCGTAGGTCTCCAGCCATGATTTCGGGTCTTCAGTCGCTGCTCCATGGAAAGTTGGTGGGTCCCGAGGTTGTTGTAGGATAACGGGGGACGCTGGGGCAGCCATTGGGGTTGTCTTGACCACGATCTTCTTTGTCGTCTCAGGTAGAAGTCCGTGCTCTGGGGGCATTCCTTGCAGTCTGCGGCTATTACGCTGGTCTTGGGCGATGTTGGTTCTGTCCTCGGGCTTCGGGCTTGGATCGCGGCTTTGCGGGGGCGTTCGGTACATGAACGCACAAGCACCTCCACCAGATGTCAGGTGGTGGTGACGTTAAGAACACAGTAGCAATACTGTGAAAGGCAAAACTAGATTTTATTGGGCGAACCTGTGCCCACAAAACAGGCTGCACTTATAGCACAACGAAAGCGGCGAACAGAGTCGGCGATCGTCGAAAATCTGATCAGCGGGTCAAGCGCGTCGGCTTTTATAGAGCAGTCGTCGAATGTTCCAGACTAATCGTTTGGACCCGCGTGCCTTCCACAAAGTTCTACACCATTCGCGTTACGCGATGAAATCAGATAACACAAGGTTCGGCGACAACAGACAGCCGGGTAGAAGCATCGATAACTTTCCAGAAACGTCGGATACATGCAGGCGCGTCCGTCGCTGTGCGATTACAGTTGTTAAGCGGCGAAACGTGGTCGCCCGACAACGATAAGCACACGTGTCAGTATCATCGGCATATTGATATATATAAAATTACCTACTACATTGGACAATTCATTCAAATAAATGTTGAAAAGCAGGGGGCTTAATATTGAGCCCTGAGGGACTCTAGAATGAATACTGGTAAAAACGCTTAAACTATTTCCCACCTTTACACACTCTCGTCTATCCTGCAGAAAGTTAGTAAATTCAAGAATGGCCCACGAAGGCCTAGGAGAGACAGTTTCTGCAACAAAATCTCATGACAAACATTGTTAAATGCCTTAGAGGCATCCATAAAGAGTGCACACGCTACCCGGTTACGGTCTAGTGTCAAGTTTAAAAGATCAGAGAAAGCTTCTAACAGTGTTTTTGTACCCTTACCCTGTACAAATCCATACTGATGTGGTG
This sequence comes from Dermacentor variabilis, assembly GCF_050947875.1. Taxonomy (NCBI): domain Eukaryota; kingdom Metazoa; phylum Arthropoda; class Arachnida; order Ixodida; family Ixodidae; genus Dermacentor; species Dermacentor variabilis. Next base: position 61,142,240 of record NC_134576.1, read on the forward strand.
ATAATACACTATGCTTATCTAGAAACTGTGTTACCATAAGAGCCACATGTTTTTCTAATATTTGAGCTATACAGGGAATTATCGAAATAGGTCTGTAATTTTCAATACTATTGCGTGCACCTTGCTTGTGAAGCGAAATTACAATTGCGGTTTTCATATCAACTGGAATCACACCACCATCCAAAACAAAGCTTAAAAGGGATAGCAATACATGTTTAATTGCATGAAAATTTCTCTGAAGTTCACTGACATAAATTTTGTCGAAGCAGGCGATTTGTTCGTCTTAAGATTGAAGACAATGGTCCTTAATTCTTCAAGGGATAGTAAAGGAAGATATGCGCAATCTAGCAAGCTATCTGTTAAAGTACACACCGATGGTCACCGTGTTCTCGATCCCGAGACACTTGAAAAGAACTGATTAAATAAGTTTGCCCCAGTTTCGTCATCTGCAGAAAAATAAGATGAAAGGCGCTGTTTAGGCGTTGAAATGTTGCCGCCTCTAAGGTTATTGATTAGGGACCATCTTTTCTTTATGTCAGATCGAGCTTGTTGAAATTTCTTTCTAAAATAAACGCGCTTCGCAAGTCTGATCATTGCATTCACCTTGTTTCTGGCACATTTATATCTTAAGCGCGTGACGTTGCAGTTTGACGACCGCTTGGCCTTGGTCCACAACAAGTCTTTTTCCTTTATAGCAGCTAGGATGTCGCTGGTCAGCCATTTCTGGCTCAGGTTACGTTGCCTGATTTTGACAATAAATTAGCGTTACACTCGCAGTAATACAGTTCAGCACAAATGCCATTCAGCTACCGCTTAACCTTCAAAACTACCATTCTATTTATTGTGTGTTTTTCCTTTAAAGCAATTATTCCGTCAGCCTGCCGCAGAAGAATGTCTCCCACGACGATACAGGAGGACTACACAAGATGTACTTAAAACACGAGCAGCGCAAGCACAGCGATTAGCCAATCAGAGAACAGAGGGATAACATTTAATGTCGCAGGAGAGCACGTTACAAGACTGCCCAAAGCGTGCATAACGTAACAAAACTGTGTTATCGCGCGCTGAAACATTAAATTATCGCAGAAGACTGTGATAATTACCACAGTGATATTAGACTGTGATAATCACAGAAGACTGTGATTGTGTGATTTGAGAATGGTTTGCTGTAAAGTGCCATAAATAAACAGAAGTTATTAGACTGGTAAACAAATATATAAAGTTAGAAGAAGTGAAGAAATCTCTGCTGAGACATAAAGACATAGTGAGGAATGAACATGCGTTGAAGGTAAACAAATATTAATAGACTGTTTGAGGAATAGACGAAATTAATAGAGGACAGTTCTAGAATGAGATGGAAAGAAATTGGCAGTGGCTTAGCTCGGCTGTGCCAGGATATGGAATGGTTGATGTTTTATGGCGCAAGGGCCAAGTATGGCGAAAGAGCGCCATGTCCGTGGTAATGACTTCGCAGTGTAATCATGAGTTCGATGAAGTTGGTGTGACGTGGCTGTAGAAGGGCCTTAAAAATGGTCGCGCTAAAGTGCGCAATATGTGTAAAGTAAGATTATGGCGATGACTTATGACGTGTACTATGAACATTAGGATGCATTGAAATAGAATGATACGATGCGTAAAAATATATAAGGTTATAAGATATCCTATAGCACTACTGCCGCCTTAGAGCCCTTGAAAAACAAGGGCCTGGACGCATGTGCTATGCAAAACTGTTATCGCAGCAGCATCCTCTGGAGCGAGGATGCTCTACGAATTTAATGGGCATATAACGTGTACTACGACATCATTAAGAAGCAGAGGACTGCCTTGGCGTCAAAAAACGGTTCCTTACCAAGAAACATAGCCGGGTGTAGAGGGATGTAATGTTGGTAAGCAAGCGGAAAATGTTTCTTTCTCTCCGTTTCGGCTTCCCGACACTCCAGGAGCACGTGGAGGACGGTAAGCCTCTCACCGCATCTACCACAGATTGGAGGTTGACTTCCAGTAAGCAGATAATTATGGGTGCCAAATGTGTGTCCTATTTTGACGCGACAGAATAGGACATCTGTTCGCCGAGATTTTGTTGGGGAGGGCCAAAAACCTAACTGTGGCTTTATAACGTGCAGTTTATTATTTATTTCTGCGTCCCACATGCGTTGCCAGTGGTTTCGCAGTTTCTTTCGTATGTAAGGTTTCAGATCTGTGAGAGGCACCAATGCAGTATTATTAACAGCAGGGAGTGCAATTGACGCAGCCATCTGGTCTGCCAAAACGCTACCTTTGATTCCCCTGTGGCCGGGTACCCAGCATATGATGATTTTCTGATTAGATAGATAAGCTTTGCACAGGTCGGAATATACCTCAGTAAGTACAGGATTTTTATGTTTGTAGGGTGACATTAAGGCCATCACCACACTTAGGGAGTCTGTATATATAACGGTTTTTTTGAGTTTTGATTTGTTTATATGCTTTGCAGCCGACCATATAGCGTAGGCCTCTGCCGTAAAATACTTGTTTATGGATGTAGTACATCGGATTCCGAAAAAGAAGGACCGACGGCTGCATAGGATACTCCGGCATGTGACTTGGAAGCGTCTATGTAGAACTCTGTGCATGAGTGCTTGTACTGAAGTTCTAGGAAATGCATTCGAATTTCTACCTCTGGAGCATGCTTTGAAACATTTAGAAAGGAGACGTCACATTCCGTGACCTGCCAGTCCCAAGTAGGTAATAGCTTGGTTAGGCGCATTAAGCGGTACTCCGGGAGTGGGACATGCATTTCATCGCTAAGCTCCTTCAGACCCAGCGTGAAAGGCTGTCTTATAGATGGACGGTTGCGGAAAAGTGTAGCACACGTCATATCAGTAATGGTATTAAAACATGGATGTTCAGGATTAGAGTGCACTTTAAGGAAATATGTAAAGCTCATGTATGATCTCTGCAAGTGGAGCGGCCACTCATTCGATTCGGCATATAAGCTTTCAATCGGGCTTGTTCTGAAACGCCAGTTGCTAAGCGGATGCCCAGATGGTGGACAGGATCCAGCATCCTTTGCGTGCTCGGGGCTGCAGAGTTATACACTACGGCACCATAATCCAATCGTGACCGAATTAGGCTCTTGTAGAGATTCATTAGACATTTTCTGTCACTACCCCACGTAGTCTTAGAAGTTTCATTAGGTTCATTGTTTTTAGACATTTTCCTTTCAGATATTTAATGTGTGAAATGAAAGTGAGTCTATCGTCAAGTATAATACCTAAAATGTGTGCTCTTTGTTTACAGGTATTTCTTGTCCACACAGTTCTAAGAAAGGATCCGGGATCAGGCCTCTCTTTCGTGTAAAAAGAACACAAGAACTCTTGTTAGGATTGATTTTAAATCCATTTTTCTCTGCCCATTTTGATACTTTGTTCAAGCCATGCTGTACCTGTCTCTCGCACACTGCGAAGTTACAGGACTTAAAAACTATTTGAATGTCGTCCACATAGACAGAATAGAAAATGGCCGGTGGTAATGAAGCACGAAGCGTGTTCATCTTCACGATAAAGAGCGTGCAGCTAAGCACGGCTCCCTGGGGTACACCAGTTTCCTGTATAAAAGGATGCGGCATTACATTACCGACTTTTACTCTGAAGATATGATTCGACAAATAGCTTTCTATTAGGTTTAGCATATTGCCATAAATGCCCATTTCTGATAAGTCTCTCAAGATTCCGTAGCGCCACGTTGTGTCGTATGCCTTCTCCATGTCGAGGAGTATGGATAGGAAAAACTGTTTGTGTACAAATGCACCACGGATGTTTTCTTCAATACGTACAAGATGATCAGTTGTGGAGCGCCCCTCTCTGAAGCCACACTGATAGGATCAAGCATTTTGTTCTGTTCAAGGAAATGAATGAGTCACCAATTAATCATTTTTTCAAATAACTTGCAGAGTCAACTTGTGAGGGTTATCGGGCGGTAACTTCCCACTGAGGAAGGGTCTTTGCGTTGTTTCAAAACCGGCACCACAGTGGCTTCCTTCCATGCGCTTGGAAGGTACCTGCATCCCAGATGGTGTTGAAAAGTGTGAGTATTGTAACTTGTGTATCATTGTGTAAGTTTTTGCGCATTTCATACATGATTTTGTCAGACCCTGGTGCGGAGCTCTTGCATACACTCAAGGCATCTCTCAATTCGGAAATACTAAAAGGACGGTTGTAAGGCTCATTCTCTCGACTTTTTCTTGTGAATGGCTTACGTTCTTCTATTTGTTTATATTTAAGAAAAGATTGTGAATAATTGGTTGAACTTGACACGCTCTCAAAGTGCTCCCCAAGTGAGTCTGCCTGATCTTGCAGTGTATCGCCCTGTGTGTTTACCAAAGGAAGTGAATATGCTTGTCGCCCTCTTATCCTATTAACTCTGTTCCAGGCTTTGGCCTCATCCGTAAACGAGTTGATACTCGATAGAAACTTCTGCCAACTTTCTCTTCTGGCCTGTCGGCGGGTTCGCCTGCCTTGGGATTTTACTTTTTTGAAGTTGATAAGATTCTCCGCAGTGGGAGACGCGCGTAGCAACACCCACGCTTTGTTCTGTTTCTTACGGGCGATCCTGCATTCATCGTTCCACCACGGGACGCGCCGTTTGCATGCCAAGCCACTTACTTCAGATATGCATTTAGATGCGGCATCTATAATGAATGCTGTAAAGTACTCCACAGCAGCATCGATTTCTAAAGAAGACATATCAGCCAACGAGATATTAGTAAGAGTTCTGAATTTCTCCCAGTCGGCTGTATGTATCTCCCACCTAGGAGCTTGTGGAGTAAATTCATCTTCTTTACATGTTCTTAGCAGTACGGGGAAGTGATCGCTCCCGTGAGGATTGCTCGTAACCTCTCATTCGAGTTCGGGCAGTATAGACGCGGAAACTATACTAAGATCTATTGACGAAAAGGTTCTGTTTGCAAGAGAGTAATATGTGGGTTCTTTCTTATTGAGAAGGCACGCTCCCGAAGAAAAAAGAAACTGTTCAACGAGACGACCTCGCGCATCGATACGAAAGTCTCCCCACAAGCTACTGTGTGCATTGAAATCGCCAAGAACAAGATAAGGTTCTGGCAATTCATCTATCAAGGACTGAAATTCATGTTTGTTTAGTTGGTAATGCGGGGGTATGTAAATCGAACAAATAGTGATGAGTTTGTTTAGCAGGACAACTCGAATCGCTACTGCTTTGAGGGCGGTTCGTAGCTGTAAACATTGACACGCTATGCTTTATTGAATTACAATGGCAACACCGCTCGATGATGCGACAGCATCATCGCGATCTTTGCGAAAAGTAACGTGCTGTCGAAGAAAATTTGTGTGTTTTGGTTTTAAGTGTGTTTCCTGTAAACACAGCACTTTTGGATTGTGTTGGTGTATGAGTTCTTGTACATCATCAAGGTTTCTAAGGATACCTCTGACGTTCCATTGAATAATTTGTGTATTGATATTGGAAGTAAATATGTGCTGTGTGTACGAAAACGGAAGTGATGCATTAGATTACAGAGCTCTTTCGAGGCCCTGTAACCGGGGTTTTGCCTTTTCTGGAGCGTTCGAGGGAGCCTCGCCGCTCCTTAGGCGCTTGGTGCGCCGTGGGGATAGGTGTTGTGTCCATTGCCTCTTGTGAGGCGCCGGACATGCGCTCTTTCGAGCGAGAAGTTTTTCGGGAGAGTCTCACCTCGGAAGGCAAGACCCCTGTGCCCACCAGCCCGGAGGTTGATGGCGCTCCCTGTGGAATATGGCTGCGCCGGCTGTTGCCAGCGTTGGGAGGGGCCGGGGAGGTCGAGGCAGCCTCGGCTGCGCCTACCTTCGTGGCCGCTTTCGGTGCTGCGGGATCGCTGCGCTTAGCGCAGTTTGCCGCAGATAACTCTTGTGGGGCCGGCAACCCAAAGGTAGCCTGGCCTGTTTGCTTGCTGGATGGCGTAGGCTTACCTACTTCCACCCTGGGGGCAGGAGCCAAAGGTACCTGCTCGCTGTACGCGGGCTGGGCACTTGGCAATGGACGCTGCGACGCTGCCCCCCGACGCGCCGCATCAGCATAAGGTGTGCTGTGGAAAGGTGAGCACCGTTTACGGGCTTCCTGAAACGAAACGTTTTCCTTGAATTTAAGGGTGATTATATCTCTTTCTTTCTTCCGGTTCGGACAGGAGCGTGAGTAAGCTGGATGGTCACCACTGCAGTTCACACAGTGAGGTGTGCCACTGCAGTTGTCGGAGGGGTGGCCCTGCACTCCACACTTTGCACAAGTTATTTGACCACGGCCGCTCTGCGAGCCGTGGCCGAACCTTTGGCATTGGAAACAACGTCTAGGGTTTGGAATATATAGTCGGACAGTTAGCCTAATGTATCCCGCTTCAATGGTTTCCTGCAGAACGCTAGTTGCAAATGTTAAGACGAGGTGTTTGGTCAGGATTTCCTTGTTGTCTCTTCTAAGGGTAATACGTTTTACATTGGTCACATTTTGATCTTTCCACCCTTCCAGGAGTTCAGCTTCTGTCAAATCCTGAATGTTTGCCTCTGACACGACTCTGCGTGAGCTATTCATTGACCGGTGTGGTGTAACAGAAACTGGTATGTTACCAAATGTGACCAGACTGCCTAGCCTCTCGTACTGATTTTTCTGACGGATCTCAAGAAGTAGGTCTCTGCTCGCCATTTTCGTCACCTTATAACCTGGCCCTAAGGCTTCGGTCAAGGATTTTGAAACTATACATGTTGAAATGAGCCAGGCTTGTTTTGCAGCGTTCTCATTATGTACAACATGGTATTTCGGGTATGTCTCTTTTGTGCGAGTCAAACATGTACTTAAGCCATTGGTGCGTCCCCTCTTCTGAGGGTGACGATCAAGTAGGCGGGGAAATGCGGGTGTTCCCATAGTTTGTTACTTCGTTTTCGGCAGCAATGGCGGCCACCCACCACGGAGCCCAACTAGGGGACGCTGCAGCACTTAACGGGTAAGGCTGCAGGCGTCAGCCGTACATTACCACTATAATCTAATATATTATACCCAAGGGAGGGCACATACACGAGGTTAACCCTTGCCGCAGTGGCGAAAGGAAGTAAATGGAAAAGAGAAGAAGGCAGGAGAGATCAAAAAGTGAGAGATAAAGGCGAAGATTTGAGGAGAGAGAGTCAGGAAGAGGTTGCCTCTTCCTGTCTGTCGCCTGTCGCCTGTCTTCCTGTCGCCTCTTCCTGCCGATTTACCCCGGGTGGGTCAGTCCGGGGGTGCCGTCTACGTGAAGCCGAGGTCGAAGGGATGTGTTGCCTCCGCCGAGGGGCCTTAAAGGTCCTGGCACTCAGCATTGGCTCAATCCCCAGGATCCCCTTTTCCCCGGACACGGCTAAGCCGCGCACGGCTACACGAGGGAGGGCCCAACCCTCGTGTGCTCGGGTACGTGGTGTCGCAACACACCAAACGCCTGCTGACGCAGACGCCCCTGCGGGGCTATGCCAGGGTATACGTAGCGAAAGCTAAGGCATGGCATGGTTAGCCTCGGTTAACCTTGATATCAAGTCCAGGTTAGTCTGGTTGTCTAGCTATGTTGCGGCGTTTAGCCAGTCGTTCGGCAAGCTGTTGGTCTGTTTCCTGGGCGATTCGTTTCCTCTTTATCTCGTTCTGATGTCCATTCCAGGCCTCCTCCTGCTTAGCAGAATTGTCGCCGTTCATACTGCCACCTCAGCTGGGGTTGCGGCGCGCGCGACCTCTCCTTTTCAATTCTCCGGCATGTTATCAGGAATGCGACGCAGCTGGCGAAGCGAGCGGAGGCGAACGCAACGACGAGGAACGCGGTGTGACGTCATGTGCCTCCTCAGAGTTCGGCCACGGCAAAATCGCAAGTTTACGGCCAGTAAAGCTTTCGCTTTAAACAGAGCCTGGAACGACCACGCAACACAGGACCAGAATGCAGGCACCCAAAGGAGCTTGGGGCTATGCCTTACGAGAGCCAAAGGCAAGGCTTTATGGCAGGATATACAGGAAACAGGCCTGACCCTCAACACCGACCCCAGCTCCCCCACCAGAATGGGAACAGAGCTGATAAGAGACACCACGCCCGATCGCAGCTCCCCCACCAGAATGGGAACAGGGCTGACAAGAGACACTACGCCCGATCTAACATTAGTGAAGAACGCAAGAGGAGCGAGTTGGAATAACACATTCGAAGACCTTGGTAGTGATCACAGAATTCTCGAAACGAAATTATTGGAGAATTTAAAGGTCGAACCCAACAAAACCTTCAAATGGACGGACTGGGACCAGTTCCGCAAGAATCGAGCCGGCATGACGCACGCGCCCATCACACACTTTCAACAATGGGCCGAAAAAGTGATGGCTGACGTCAATGAAGTAACAAAGACCGTGAGGCCAGAACTTCCCGTCGAGAAGATCTACAGCCGCCTGGTGCACATGTGGGAGGCCAAACGATCGCTTCAAGTCAGGTGGCAGAAACAAAGACACAATAGGAAGTTGAGGAAACGCATAGCGTTACTCAACAAACAAATAGAAGAACACTGCAAAACTCTTAGTAAACAACAGTGGGATGAGATCTGCAACGAGATGGACGGACGGATTGGCACCGGTCACACATGGCGCCTGCTCCGACACCTGCTAGACCCGACCAAGACCAAGACAACACATAGGGAAACCATGCGCAAGCTAATACACACACACACCAAGGGCGAGGATGAAATCCTTTCCGAACTCTGCCACAGATACGCCCCGCACAGCCCTACTATTCAACACGAAGAATACACGGAAAATGCCAATTTCTCTCTGGACAAAGACTTTGGCGAGGCGGAAATCCGGGCCGCTTTGCAAAAGCTCAACACCAAGTCGGCCCCGGGACCGGACGGCGTAACTAATAAGACCCTTCGTAACTTGGACAACGAGACCATCTCCGAACTGACCAAGTACATTAACGATTGCTGGACCCGAGGATGCATCCCCGACCAGTGGACAAGAGCAAAAATGGTGATCATCCCCAAACCAGGGAAACCCCCAGATCTTGCCAACCTTCGACCGATATCCCTTACGTCGTGCGTCGGCAAGTTGATGGAGCACGCCATCCTCACCCGGATCAACGCACACTTGGACGACGTGGAAGCGTATCCAGACACCATGCTCGGGTTTCGAGCTCATCTCTCCACGCAGGATGCAATGTTGCAAATCAAGCACCAGATACTCGAAAAGAAGACAAGAGGTACCAGGGCCATACTAGGATTAGACCTCAAGAAAGCCTTCGACAATGCATCTCACGCAGCCATACTACGCAGCGTTGCCGCACTCAGTCTAGGAAAACGAGCGTACAGCTATGTTCAGGATTTCCTCACAAACAGGAAAGTCTCCTTAACGCTGGGCAAACTCGCATCCGAAGACAGGAACATAGGCAGCGTCGGCACCACGCAAGGCTCGGTCATCTCACTGATGCTCTTTAATCTCATCATGATCGGCCTACCCGAGCGCCTCAACGCCATCGAGGGAGTGCATCACACAATATACGCGGATGACGTTACGATCTGGGTGTCGGAAGGAAGCGACGGAGAAATCGAACAGCGATTACAGACCGCTGTCGAGGTGGTGGAAGAGTACCTAGTCGGAACCGGTCTCGTCTGCTCGCCAGAAAAATCGGAACTCCTCCTCTACCGCCCGACGCTTAGGGGATGATCCCCCAAGGCTTACATCCGGCATGCTGCATACGAAGAAATTTGCATACGCACCAAAGACGGACAAGAAATACCCAGGGTGAAGCAGATTAAGGTGCTCGGGCTCATCATAGAATAGAACGGCAACAACGGAGAAACGGTCAGGCACTTGGAGACTAAGATCACGAACACGATGAGGCTCATTAGGAGAATCACCAACAGACATCAGGGTATGAGGGAGGCCAACGTCGTCAGACTCATACACTCCTTCGTTATTAGCCACATTACCTATGTGGCCGCGTACCACAACTGGTACGCGGCCGAATATGCCAAACTGAACACCCTCATTAGAAGAGCACACAAGATGGCACTGTGCCTTCCAGACAGCACCAGCACGGAACTTCTGCTACAGCTGGGCGTCCACAACACGCTTGAAGAGTTAATTGAGGCACACCAAATCTCGCAACTCGAAAGACTAGCGAAGACACGAACGGGCAGGAGCATCCTGGACAAACTCGGTATAAGTTATCACAAGCAGCACGGCGACAAGACATCACTTCCAAGCGCGATCAGGGAAAAGCTGCAGGCGGCTAATATACCCAAGAACATGAGCCCCGAATTCAATCAGGGTCGAAGAGAGAGTAGAGCCAAGGCTTTACTCAAAGCCTTCGGTAGGGACAAGGAAGCGCTGTTCGTAGACGCGGCAGAATACGAGGATCGACGTGCTTTTGCAGTGGCCGTCCTCAATACCGAAAAACAAGTGGTCAGTTCTTGTAGCATACATGTAAAAAAACCCGAGGTAGCGGAAGAGGTGGCGATAGCCCTAGCCATCGTTAACCCCAGTTGTAGATACGTACTCAGTGACTCGCAGACGGCGGTCAGAAACTATGCACAAGGCAGAATTTCGCCGAAGGCTGAGGCTATACGCAAGGCCAACGCGAACTATGTCACCTCCGAGGAGAGGGAGGAACGACACATTATATGGTTCCCGGCTCACACGTCCCCCGACACCCCCGTACCCAACCTCAACGAGGTGGTCCACCGCGTAGCGCGAGGTCTCACGTTCCGCGCCCGAGAAGAAGGATCCTCTCTTGGGGTTGGAAATCCAACGGAAGCATGGACAGAGAGGGACAGAATGACCAGATACTGTGATATTACAAAATTTTATCAAAACTCAAGGCGGATTTATCCGTCACCCTAACCCCAAACTCGACAGGGCCCAAGCGGTAGACTGGAGGCAGCTACAAACAAAGACCTTCCCCAACCTCGTCCATCTCAGAAGGATATATCCGGACATCTACTCAGATGATAACTGCAAATTATGCAGCAGGGCTCACGCATCTCTTAGACACATTCTCTGGGAATGTGAAATTATATGCAAAGAAAATGCAGTTTCCCCAGATGAAGCTGCGGCGCGATGGACGGCCGCGTTGCGCAGCTCAAACCTCGAAAATCAACTATGGGCCATCCAGCAAGCCCGTGAGGCGGCGAGGACACAGGATCTCCGAACCTCCTCGGGGGCGGCATAGGCCGAGGCCACGAATTTGCCGGATTGTTAATAAAGTTGTTACCACCACCACCACCCAAGCGGGGAATGTGCCATCTGAACGGGGTTTAGAACCAGCTGTATTCGTAGAACCAACATTCAGTCGCTCAACACTAGATGCCAAAGTTCATAATCCCCGCAGTTGACCTGGCAGTGCTAGTGAAGTTCTGACAAATATTTCGTAGTTGTCTGATCGTCAAGAACACAAATGCAAATTTCGCGAAGCACTTCACATGTTACAAAAGTTTGTTATCTCACATTGCACACGCAACAAATTTATAGGGGAACTCCGGCGATTTTTTTAACATATCAAGGTAATGAGATCTTTATTTGCCGGAGATCTCCCTGACACGTATCTAGTCATAAAATTATTCCCGAAATTTGATAGCTACCTATACTAAATGAGCAAGAAAGGGCAAAAGCGAAAGGGCGACCTGACCGTGCAACCGAGCGAACACCTTTGTGTGACGTCATGAACGGTATACCTGCGGGGAAGGGGCGCAATTCATGCCGGTCCCGTCAGCGCGGAGACCACGGGTAGCCCTAACCAATGATTTGATACGTGATGCTTAATACTTCCAGGCGTATAACGCCTCCTCAAGGAAGCGTTTCGCACACTCCCTACAAAATGTTGTGGAACGTTGCTTTCTGCATTTGTATGTCATTTTATAGAGCGCGCTTGCTGCTGGAAAGAACGTGGCTGAGTATCCAAAGCACTGACCGTTGCATTTATTTACGTCGAAATGCTACGGCGACCGCTCGCCATGCGCTTGATAAATATGCAAAAGGGCGTCAGTGACACCAAATAATGTCAGAAGATACTAAAACACGCAGACTTTTGCACGTAAGCTCTGACGAATCACTCTGAGTCGCGCTGGTTTTAGGGACCCAACACCTTAGAAAACAGCGCGCGGGAGACCATAGTACGCGTTGGTATGCTGCCTACCGACCAATATTCGCAGTATTTTTGTGCACACAATTTAAGTACTCCATAAGGTATTGACATATTGAGGCATTGCGTGTATGAGCGTTTATTTGCAGACTATATAGTTCGCGCGCGGAAATGGGGATACCGGTACTGACACCTCTGAACAAGGGGGGTTGTTTGCGCTGCTGTAATAAAGGGGACTCCCCTTGTTGCCTATTTGGCCTACGAGGCAAACAGTGCATCTCGGAAGCTAAATAATGAGTCAGCATAACAATACCTAAATATACACACATGTGCGTAGTAATTTAATTTAGGGAAGTATCGAACCGGAACGTAGCGATGTTGCTAGGGCTCCGTGTCATCGTTTCTTGCTTTTTGTGTGTACGATGTATAAATGAGAAGTGGTTTATTACAAATCTGTGTGTTCAACACTAGAATACAAAATCAGTTTTCTTCATCCGAATGGCCGTATTAGTTCCAGCTCAGTCACTCAGTTCCGCCGGCAGTATAAACACGCCAACTCGATGACTGCGATGGGCTTACAGCTCGGCTTACAGCGGTTGACATCAGCTCAACCTGTGTGGCTGCTGGCGAAGGCTTAAATTCATGCAGCCAACAAAGCCACACCATTTGCCACTCTTCAATTGCCCGCCCACAAAGAACGTAACTTCTCGCGCGCGTGTGTGTGTGTGTGTGTGTGTGAGAGAGAGAGAGAGGGAGGGGTCAGATCGTTTTTGCGGTAAACATTACTTCACGAACGCCGCCTTCTCGACGCTGTCATCTGCTATGAATTCCCAGAGTGCTCTGCGTGTGCCAAGAATCAGGTCACGAATCAAGAGTGACGAGATCTTAAGTTTTTCTTTAAAATGCAATAAATGTCGGCAAATTTGGTGCCATGGTCGCTGAGAAAAATGAATTCTCTTTTTATATGCATTTAGATAGGAGCACACCAGCTAAGGCTTCCTCTTAACTCCAGTAAATTTACGTAATCAGAATATAAAATTGTATATTTCGGCATATTTTTCGCAAAATCTAAAATTGCGTAACCTTGAATATTTAAATAGGCCATTGGTAGGTCACGTTGCTCATGTGCAAACTGGTAACGTAATAGCTACAGATGCTTCAATGAGCGAGGAAGAAGTCCGTGTAGTTACTTTGTCCTCTTCATATAGGCAGTCATTTTCTTTAAGACTACGGAATTTGACTTCCCGTCATTAAAGCTGAGCTCCGCGCGATAAGTCTCTCACTGCGGAAGTATCTTAAAATGCAAGCACAGCTGTTATTATCACAGATTCTCTTTCAATTCGTCCTACCCTTACAGCCTCATCTAACTAACCGGTATTAGAATGGTTCCGGTCATTAGTTCCGTTGTACATAAGACTTGTTAGAGTGGTATGCGTACCTAGTCACAGTGTATTATATTTCAAGGTAGATGTCCGATTTCATAGCGCAATGATTGTTGAATGGAGCTGTTATTTGTACTCTCTGTGTGAATTTATACATGAATGGGATGGCGAAATTATTGAGGACAATGGAACGAAAGCGATGGGATCCCAATGAGTGCATGGCAATGACCTTATGACGTACGACGCAATGATGATGATGACATGACAACACCGGCATAGTTGCGATTGAAGGATACCGCATGATTACAATTACACGACTAAGAAGGAATTATGTCGATGAAACGAAGAATGTGCTATCGACAAAGGGATCAGGGCAGTGGCGTGACTACGAGTGTAAGACGACGACTGTATGACGATAATGTAGTCACGAAGATGATGTGTGGTGTCTTATGGTGCAAGGGCCAGGTTTGGCCAAAGCGGGCCATGACAAGTGGTAATGCTAACGATGTTTTATGGATGGCGTGCACAACGAATTCCTCATGGTAGATGTGACATGGCTGTAAAAGGGCCTAAAACCTGTCGCGGTATGTGGCGTAGAATATATAGGCGCTAAAATAATGACGCTGACTAGGGTAGTGATATGGGCTATGGCAATGAGCTTTAGTTAAAACATGATGCAATAAAACAAAACAGTGACACCAGATTTTCATGGATGGATTGAAACAACTTCATTCTGAATCCGGCAAATTTGATGACCCGGGCTCAGGTCTCCCATGAGGGGACTTCGAGGCCTTGCCTCGTCGCCGCCTCTCGGGCTTGCTGGACAGCCCACTCTTGTGTCTTGAGGTTGGAGCTGCGCAGAGCGGCGGCCCACTTCGACGCAAGAGCCTCCGGAGCTACTGCCATTGTAGCTGATGTAACCCGACACACCCACAACATGTGTGACAGCGTCGCTCTAGTTTCCTGACATAATTTGCAAAGAGCAGTCGGGTATTGCGCGGGGAAAATGTGCTGCAATCGCACCGGACTGGGGAATGTTTGTGTTTGCAATTGTCGCCACATGACTGCCTGGCGACGTTTCAGCATGGGGTGAGGTGGGGGCAGCAACCGCCTGCTTAGCTGGTAGTGCTTGGTGATGTCATTGTACCTGACCAGGCGTTCTCGCGTGTTTTGAGCCAGCAGTTCCGAACTCGAAGAGGCGGTCCCCGATTCTGCGCGGCGGGTCAGTTCTCGCGCAGAGCGGTGTGCTACCTCGTTCAAGTTAATCAGGCCCTCATCGGTGGGGGTGGCGACGTGCGCTGGAAACCATATGATGGTGGTGTTATCGAAGTGCTGTCGACCAGCTTTCCTTAGAATCTGGAGAGCTTCGGAGGAAATGCGTTCCCGCGCGTAGTTACGAACTGCGGATTGTGAGTCGCTAAACACTACCTCGCACAGGGGGTCGGTAAGCGCAAGCGCAATCGCTACCTCTTCTGCTGTTTCGGGGTATTCCGTTGCGACACTACACGCGTGCGTAAGCCTAGAGCTAACGTCTACGACTACCGCCGTGAACCGGTGTTCTCGTGTGTATTCTGCAGCGTCTACAAAGCGCGTAGTCCTCTTTCCACCCAAGGAGCGCAGCAGTGCCTTGGCACGGGCCTGGCGTCGGCCCCGATTAAATTCTGGGTGCATGTTTCGAGGTATAGGGGCGACAATCAGCGTGTCGCTGAGGTCAGGTGGAATGACCTGTTTCTGACCGTGTTGGACGTGGTAGTTGAAGCCGAGTTTCTGCAGGATGTACCGGCCCGCGACTGTCAGAGACATGCGTTCGAGTTGAGAGGTTCTTTGCGCATCCACGATTTCCTCAAGCGTGTTGTATACCGCCAGCTGTAGCAGACGAGCAGTGCTTGTGGACTTCGGTAGGCCAAGGGCGATCTTGTAAGTCTTGCGTATAAGGGTGTTGATTTTCTCCCTTTCAGTGACATTCCAGTTGTGGAAGGCAGCCACATAAGTGATGTGACTGATTGCGAAAGAGTGTATGAGGCGCATGACACTGTCCTCCTTCATGCCCGTGTGCTTGTTTGTAATGCGTTTGATCAGGCGGGTAGCCGCTGTAACCTTGCCTTCGATTTTGCGAATAGCTTCTATGTTTGACCCGTTGGCTGTTATATGCATGCCTAGGATGCGTGTCTTCGGGACTCGGGGAATGCAGGAGCCGTCTTGCGTATAGAGGATTATGTCGTCACATTGGCGCGATTCGGCTGTAGGCGTGGGCCGGCGGCGCGAGCGGTAGACGAGCAGCTCCGATTTCAGTGGAGATAGTCGGAGACCTGTGTCTTGGAGGTAGGTTTCGACTGCAGAGACCGCTGCTTGTAAGGTGCATTCTATCTGACCGTCACTGCCCTTGTTGACCCACAGGGTGATGTCATCTGCGTACAAAGCGTGATGGAGGCCATCGATCTCGTCGAGGTAGGCCGGGAGACCCAGCATCACGAGGTTGAAAAGGAGCGGGGATATGACCGATCCTTGAGGAGTGCCGGTGCTTCCTAGTGTATGTTCGTCGGATGTCATGCTGCCGACCGCGAGGGTGACTGTGCGGCGCGACAGGAAGTCTCTAACGTAGTTGTAGCTTCGCTCACCCAAGTTGAGCTTGTTTATGCGGCTCAGGATTGCTGCATGTGCTACATTGTCAAATGCCTTTTCCAAATCTAGGCCGAGGATGGCCCGGTTGCCACTAGTTGGGTCATTGATAATCTGGTGGTAGAGCTGGAGCATTACGTCTTGAGTGACCGGAAGCCCACCATAGTGGGTGGGTAGGCTCCAGTGTCCTCGAGGTGGTGGTTGATGCGGGAGAGGAACGCGTGCTCCATCACCTTGCCAACGCAGGATGTGAGGGAAATGGGCCACAAGTGATCGAGGCTGGTCGGCTTGCCTGGCTTCGGTATCAGGACGGCTTTAGAGCGTTTCCACGCCTCTGGGATGCAACCTGCTCGCTAGCATTTGTTGATCTATGCCGTGAGAGCGGTTATCGAGGCATCATCAAGGTTTCTTAAGGTCTTGTTCGTAACCTTGTCGGGACCAGGTGCTGATTTGCCATTAAGGTCGTGGAGAGCTGCGCGGATCTCTGACTCGTGAAATTCTTCATCGAGTGTCACATTTGTCTCTCCAGTGTAATCCCCGTGTTGAACATCGGGCCGTTGAGGGAAGTACTTGGCGAGCAGGCGTGTCACGAGCTGGTGATGACTCGGGGTAGCCTGTTCCTTGTGCAAAAGGCGTTGCAGGTTTGCTTTCTGAGCAGACTTGCTCTGCGTTTCCCCCAAGAGGTGACGAAGGAGACGCCACGTGCTGCCATTGTGGAGCTGCCCATCGACTGCATTGCAGATGTCATACCACTGTTGGCGGCTTAAGGTCCGGCAATGTTCTTCCAGCTGGCGATTGATATGTGCGATCTTCTTACGAAGCTTTCGGTTGTGCCTTTGCTTCTTCCATCTTGCGTTTAGTGACGTCTTGCTTCCCAGAGGTGGGCTAGTCGGCTGTCGATCTTGTCAACCTGGACTTCGGGTGCGAGCGTCTGCGTCGCCTTGTTCATGTCGTCGTTGAGCGTCTCCATCCATGCCTCGATGTCATCGATGTTCTCCTCACCTCTCTGTTCAGGTCGCTGTTTTCGGAATTTGTCCCAATCCGTCCATTTGAATAGCTTAGGAAAAGGGGGTGTACGCGCCTGAGGAATTCGTGTTTCTATGATCATGTGGTCACTACCGAGATCTTCAAAGATATTGCGCCACATTGCTTGAGGGATGTTACGGACCACCGTCAGGTCTGGTGTCGTGTCCCGTGCCGTAGAGGTACCCGTGCGGGTTGGCGCCGTCGGATCGGTAATAAGAGTTAATTCGGCATCATGTAGGTCCTGCCACTGGCGTCGACCTTTGGCGGTAGTGTAGCCATAGCCCTACGCTGTGTTCTTGCACTACTATTCCTTTCCGAATTAAAATTGCAAGTCCGCGATCAACGGGAATCGGCGAGGCATTCGCAGTGTAACCTGGAAGCTTTGGTACGGTACCTACTGTTTCTTGTATCATTATGATGTCGGGTTTGGGTTGCGCGTGTCGGACGTATTGTTGCAGCAGTGCTTGCTTCTTAGTGAAGCCCCGACAGTTCCACTGTCACACCACGAGCTCGTTAGTGGGGCTGTCCATTGTGGTGCTGTACTTGTGCGTTACCTGAAATAGGGCTATGGTGAATGACTGTAGGGCCCATGGTGGGCATCATTTCCATGCCTGCGCGAAGGCCTATGTGGGTCTCGATTTTGTCTATATGGATTTCAACCCTGTCTGTTCGAGCAGTGAGGTTATTGACCGCAACGCCAATTTTGCGGATCCCGGATTGAATTTCTGAAAGCAGCTTCCTCATTTCTTCTTGTTCTCTCCGCCAGTCATTTATCGTGACATGTGATTTGCGCCAATCACTTACTGCTGATTCGAGGTTCTCGAGCTGTTGAGACTCGGAACTGGCCGCCGCGCGTTTCTTTGTGGGTGGCGCCGCACTGTCGTTACCGTTCGTGACGGGAGTCGGGACTAAAGCAGGTTTTCAAGAGAGCCCTTGAATGCAGAGTTGTTAGTCGTGCTAAAAGCTGCCTGGCCAAATGACTTTCAGGTTCTCGATTTGGGCTATGAAATCTAAGAATATTTGCAGATAAAGAAGCGGTTCATCGCTAAGAAAAAATGCGGGGTGAACAGGTATATTTTGGTTATATACAGAAGGGAAGTACTTTTTCCTCTCTGTTTCTTTGGCAGGGCGCAGAATACGAACAAGGAGCATTGTCACACTATTGCCTGAATTACTACAAGTCGGACGATCACCCCCAGTCAAGAAATAAGAGTGAGTACCGTATGTGCAGCCTATCCTTAATTGGGAAAGAAGTAGTTCCTTGTACCGTGCCGTTTTACCACTTATTCCGTTCCCCAGTTTTGGTTTTAAGATGTGAAGCTTATTCATTGCTTGTGTATCCCACTCTTTTTGCCAATGATTCCTCAATTTACGGCGTAGAAAAGGCTTTAGGTCTGTGGCAGGGATGGGGTATTTTCATCTGTGTCGCTAAAGGTTACTGACCTAGCGCTTTCGTCAGCAGCTTCATTGCCTACTATACCTTTGTGACCAGGTACCCAGCATTTGACAATCACTTGATTGCACATATATAGGGAGCACAACAGACTGTACAACTCACTAAGAATTGAGTTCTTTATATTTTATTGGTCTAAGTAGGGCTTTGAATACTCTTGATGAATCTGTAAACACAATAGCCTTAGCAAGGTTTGTGAGCTTTATGTATTGAATAGCCGAGAGTGTAGCGTAGGCCTCCACTGTAAAGATACTTGTGCGTGGAGTTGGTGCCTCGGATACTGAAAATGAAGGTCCCAGAGCTGCGTAGGAGACTCAATTAGAGGACTTGGAAGCGTCTGTATAGTATTCTGTACAGGAGTACTTCTCCTGAAGTTCCCCAAAATGGAATTGTATATGTGCTCCTGGCGCCCGCTTAGATATTTCTACGAAAGAGAAGTCGCATTTAGTGGTCCACCATTCCCACGGTGGGGTCAGGTGAGTGGGTGCCATTAGGGCATTCTCTGGGACTTAGACACCTGTTTCTTCGGCCGGTGCTATCAAACGAAAGTTCAACGGAGCCCTATTAGCTGGGTGGTTACGAAATAGACTGGCAGTAGACACGTTATGAATAGATGAGTGACATGGATGCTGCAAGTCTGATTTAACCTTGAGAGCGGAGGAAAAGCTTAAATATGTCCTTTGGAGATGTAATGACCATTCATTACACCCCACGTACAGGCTTTCTATGGGACTTGTCCTAAAAGCACATGTCACCAGGCGTATACCCAAGTGGTGAGTTGGATCCAGCATCTTCAAAGCACTAGGCGCAGCAGAGCTATATAGTATAGCTTCATAGTCGAGGCGCAAACGTATAGGGCTTTTGTAGAGGCTCAAAAGGCATTTCTTGTCACCCCTCAAGATGTGTGGGACAAGATCTTCAGTAAATTCATTGTCTTCGGACATTTCGCTCTCAGATACCTAAGGTGACGAACAAATGTTAATTTTGAGTCTAAGATGATTTGTAAGAATTTATGTTCGTGGCTGACAGACAGCCGCTGTTCATTAAGATAGATAGCTGGGTCAGCTAATACCTTTCTTTTTCGAGAATAGAACGCATGTGCTTTTTGGGGTTTTAATTTAAATCCATTCTCGTCAGCCCATTTAGACTTTTTCTTTAGGCCAAGCTGTACATGTTGCTCACAAAGAGAAATATTGCATGATTTGTATCCTATCAGTACGTCATCCACATACACTGAATAAAACATTGTTGGTAGTGTGACCCTACATAGGGAAACCATTTTTACGATGAATAGGGTGTAGCTCAGCACACCACCTTGTGGCACACCTGTTTCCTGCGTAAATGGATGAAATAACACATTGCCAACCCTGACACGGGGCGTGCGATGTAGAGGTAGCTTTGAATCACATTCAAGAAGTTGCCTCTGTCACCCATGCCAGCCAGATCACGAAGAATTCCAAAACGCCAAGTTTTGTCGTATGCTTTCTCCATATCTAAAAATGCCGCTAATAAAAACTGCTTGTGCACGAAAGCATCTCGGATATTCGCCTCCATGCGGACAAAACGATGTTGTAGATTTACCCTCCCTGAAGCCCAACTGCAGGGTGTCTGGTACATTGTTGCTTTCAAGAGAAAGAATTAGGCATATGTTTACCATGTCCTCAAAGAGTTTGCATAGGTCAGCTTGTGAGGGCTATATGCCTGTAGCTGCTGGCCGAAGTCGGATCTTTGCTCTCTTTGAGAATATGAGCTATGACTGCTTGCTTCCAGGAAGATGGAATATATTTGGCCGAGAATATGGCAATAAAAAGCACTGTTTTGTGAGTTACGATGTGCAGGTGTTCGATCACCTCATAAGCTATTCGATTGTCTCCAGGAGCCAATTTATTGTAACAGTTCAGTGCAGCCTGAAATTCCACCATGTTAAATGGTCGGTTGTAAGGTTGATTTTCATTTCCTTTTTATCCGAAGGCTATCGTTCCGCTTGTCGCTGATATCTTAGGAATGTATCTGAGTAATGGGATGAACTAGAAATGCACGGAAAATATGCCCCTAGATAATCAGCTTGGTCCTCAGTAGTGTCTCTTTGTGTGTGTACTAAATGTAGCGTTTAAATTTCGCGGCCTTTTATTTTGTTCACCTTATCCCAGGCTTTCCGTTCGTCTGTGTATGAATTGATGCTACTGATGTATTTTCCCAACTTTCCCGTTTTGCATGGCGGCGTGTTCTTCTGCCTAGCGACTTTATTTTCTTGAATATAATCAGGTTCTCGGCAGTTGGAGATTCGCGAAAGTGACTCCAAGCGTTATTTTGATTTCTACGAGCTTCCTTACACTCCACGTTCCACCAGCGAACAATTCATTTGGAGGGCGATCTATTTGATTCAGGGATGCACAGTGACCCTGCATGAAGAATAAATGCTGTCAGATATGTCACTGGATCATCAATAGGAAGTGCAGAGATGTCTTCCCAGGTCATGCGGGTGAGTTTTTTATAACGTCTCCAGTCGGCTGACTCGACTTTCCAGTGGGAGACGCACGGAGAGCATTCATAACGTTTTCCTGATTTTATGATAATCGGAAAAGGGTCGCTCCCATATGGATCTTTAAGCACGTCCCACTCTAAATACGGTGCGAGTGTATTAGACGCAATGCCTAAATCGATCGATGAAAATGTTTTGTTTGCCCCGGTGTAGAAAGTAGGCTCTTTATTCTTTGGTAAGCATGCACCTGAAGTAAAGAGGAAGTTTTCTACTAAGCGTCCCCTGCCATCACATCGACAAGCTCGCCAAAAGGTCTTGTGTGCAATAAAATCTCCCACGCCAATATAAGGTTAGGGCAGTTCATAAATAAAGCTTTGAAATTTTGTTTTTGAAAGTTGGTAGTTCGGGGGGATCTATAGGGAGGTAATTGTTACCAGCTTATGAAACAGTACCGCACGGTGTGCCCCTGCCTCTAGGGGTGTTTTAATCTGTAGTTGCCGACAAGCAACACGCTTATCTACAACTATTGCCACACCACCCGACGAGGAAAGGGCCTCGTTTCGGTCTTTTCGGAAAATGGCATACTTCAGGAGAAAGTTTGTTTGTGAAGGTTTAAGTTGTGTTTCTTGGATACACAGCCCCTTTGGAGCGTACCTACCTATGTAAATGTTCCTTAATGTCGTCTAGGTTGTGGAATAAACCGCTGACATTTCACTGTAATATCTGTGTGTCCATATTATATGTGTTTTGTGGTGTGTCTAAAAGATATAGATTCGATTAGCACAAGAGACCTTTCCAGGCCCCATGATACGGGGTTTTTTTCTTCCCGGTGTGCTCGAGAGAGCTGCGCCGTTCCTTGTGTGTCTGAGATGCCGGAGCTGTATTCGTTGTGTCCGTCACCTCGTATGAGGCGGTGGATAGTGCCTGGCAAGCGGGAACGTTCGCGAGGGCGTTGGGCCTATCTGCACGGGCCGTGGCCCTGGGACTGGCAAGCACGGGGTCTGCTGGCCCTCCTTGGCGGGGGGCGGAACAGCGCTGGCTGTTCCAGCCGAAGGGGCGCATGGCGTGACCGCCGTCACACTCCGTTTGACTTGGGCGGTCGCCGAACGACGTAGCGCTGCCCCCCGGTGCGCAACATCCTTGTACCACGGACTAGACTTGTTCATCGAGAAGCGCTTGCGCGCCTCTTGGGAGGAAAGGTTCAGTTTGATTTTGATTTGTATGATTTGTTTTTCTTTTTTCCAGGTTGGGCCAGAACGGGAGTGCGCTGGGTGATCCCCGTCACAGCTAGCGCAACGGGTGGTGGAAGTACAAGTGTCGGATGAGTGCTCGTTTGATGCACATTTTTCACAAGTAGCGTGCCCTCGGCAGCTTTGCGAACCGTGCCCGAACCACTGGCACTTGAAACATCGGCGTGGGTTGGAAATGTATGGCCTTACACGGAGTTTGCAGTATCCTGTTTCTATGGAGTCTGGTAGGTTGATAGTTCCAAAAATTATCAGTACGAGTTTCGTGGGGACTCCCTTTCCCTCGCGCCTAATCGTTATTCTCTGGACCTTTACTATATTTTGATCTTGCCATCCCTCAAGTAGCTCACTTTCCCTAAGATCGAGCAGGCCATCTTCAGAGACGACCCCGTGGGCAGCGTTCAAGGATCTGTGTGGGCCTACTGAAACTAGAATGTCCCCAAAAGCAATTAGTTTTGTCAATTTACTGTGCTGTGTCTTGTGGCGAACTTCAAGAAGGTCGCCGCTTCCCATCTTAGTCACTGTGTCATCTGGACCGATTGAATTTGTCAAAGATTTTGCCACTGCAACAGGAGATATTGTTAGGACTGTCTTGCTTTCATGCTGAATGTGAATTACATGGTACTTTGGGAATGTTTCTTTCGTATTCAAAAAGAAGTTGAGGGAATCTTCGGTGCGCCCCCTCTTGAAGGAGCGATCAGGGAGTGGAGGGAAAGTTGATTCCATGAGTAATGATAATATTGTCACGTGGTCGTGACGTCAAAGAACACAGTAGCAATACTGTGAAAGGCAAAACTAGATTTTATTGGGCGAACCTGTGCAGACAAAACAGGCTACACTTATAGCACAACGAGAGCGGCGAACACATTCGGCGATAGTTGAAAATCTGATCAGCGGGTCAAGCGCGTCGGCGTTTATACAGCAGTCGTCGAATCTTCCAGACTAATTGTTCTGCACCATTCGCGTCAGGTGATGAACTCAGATAACATAAGGTTCGGCGACAACAGGCAGCCGGGTAGAAGCATCGATAATTTTCCAGAAACTTCGGATACATGCAGGCGCGTCCCGCGCTGTGCGATAACTTTTTTTAGGCGGCGAAACGTGGTCGCCCGATAAAGATAAGTACACGTGTCAATATATTCGGCAGGGATGGCCACCACCCACCATGGAGCCCAACCAGGGGACAACACCGGACGGGAAGTATTCAGTTCTGCGCACGCTAGTGGTACATCCCCACTATAACCAAATACCTGTACTCAAGGCTGGGCATAATGCATACGGAAGTAATAAGAAGTGAAGACAGGAAAGATGAAAAGGTGAGAGAGAAAGGCGAAGATGGAGAGGAGGACAGGAAAAGGCGACTACCGATTTCCCCCATGCAGGTGGGTCAGTTTGCAGGTGCCGTCTATGTGAAGCCGAGGCCGAAGAGGTGCGTTGCCTCCGGCGGGTGGCCCAAAGGTGCGAACACCCAGCGTCGGCTAAACCTCCAGGATCCCCCTTTCTCTAGACACGGCTAAGACGCGCACGGCTACACGTGGGAGGGCCCAACCCTCGTGTGCTCGGGTACGTGGTGTTGCAACACACAAAACGCCTGCTGACGCAGACGCCCCTGCGGGAATGTAGGGACGAAGACGGCATGACGATGTCACAATCTCAGAGGCATGACGACATACCTATTGCCATATACCCATCAAATCTGTTGTCCGCACACTCTCCGACAGCGGCCCACCCCTGAGGAAGGCGCCAACGGTGCAAGCCTTATCAACGAGCCAAGAAAACCTAACTCTTTATTACCACCATTGAATTCTGCATATGTAGTGTAAAAATAAAGACGAATCAAAATTAGGGATCCTTGGATGGTAAACGTGCTAAGTTGCGAAACGTAACTGCTCCAAAATTATCAACGTACTCTTCCACGAAAATTAGCTGTACTTCGACAAGAAATATTGCATGTCCTTTATGTAAAAAAAGCATGCAGAAGCATTATTGTCAGTTTTTTTCTTGAAGGAAGATTCTTTATAATGGCTTGTCAGCGTGTAATATTTCGAGTATTTCTTGAAAGAAGAGGGCAACCATTTTCTTTGTTTTTTTGGGGGGGAAGGCGCCGTTTTCAGAAATTAGTACCGTCACAGGGGATTCTGGTTTAGTTTTTATTGTGAGTGCAGAAGACAGCGCAACTTCAAACTCTCCCCATTTTCACGCTGCAATGAAGTGCCGTGTTGCAACGTACAAACACGTTGTGCACGAGATCATGGCCCCACAATGCACCAATTATCGCGTCAGGGTCCTGTTTAAAGCGCAGCGCTTCATTGTTGCTGAAGCTCAGACAAGGCGCTCCCGGTAGCGTGAATGACAAGCTGGAAAATCGTATGTCGCGTTTTTTATCAATCTCCGAAGTGCCATCGCCACGGAGCGATATCAGTACCGGCTCAATTCGTGGCCCAACATCTGTTGGAGCTCGGGGTAGACGAATGAAATACCGAACTCACGGGTTTCCCAATCTGAAAATGCCAATCCGTGAGGTTGCTGCGATACAGGGCCACGGCATTTTCGCTGAAGTTCCCGCCAAATGGAAGAGCCAAAATCTGCCAGCCAGTTACAGCTTACCTAACCACTAAATTCGGTGGTTACGTCTGCATGGTTATTAAAGAAAGTAAGTCTATTAGAGTTAGCATTACCGAGTAATAATTGAAATCGGTCATTTATTAAAGTAGCAAAGCGAAATACAAGTGATTTAAATTAATAATTTGCATGTGGTTCATTACGTAGAAGTCCGCACCTCAAAGATAACATTAAGTGCAGTGATAACTAATATGTAGGCGTGTATTTCGCCTCGTCGCATTTCTCGGCAAAGCTCGTCTCGTGGTTGACGAATACCTTCTTATTGCGCACCCACCACTTCACGCGAAACGATGTTCACAGATCTCTTGTCCATAACTAACAGAGCTAACGAATAAGGATCCCCGCAGTCTATTTCAGCGGAAGTGCCCAAAAGCTGTTACTTCGTTTCGAATCTCGTCCTCCCGGGGTTCTTGCTAAGCCACTCCCTTTAAAGCAAAGCAGCTTTATATTTCAAGACTTATTATACTTCTGCCACCCTACTGGGTTGGTGCTACCACATTGCTACCCATCGGCTATTGGGTTTACGCACTCCACATATGTGCCCATTCCTGGCCGATTCCACAAAGGGGCGTTTTCCACTGGCGTATCAGCGGTATAAAAACCCAAAGGTATTAAAATAGCTGCCGTAGTTCGCACATAAACCTCTCATCACGAGTCGTTCTTCGACGTGTAGCGTAAATCGCTTTTTGACTCGTTACATTACCCCGTCGGACTCTCGCAGTACGCATCCAACTTATTTGAGGTTTGTCTAAGAAGCTAGTAAACTGTGTTGCGCGTAAGCACATCATTTACGTGAGAATGAAGTATACACATGTGCTATAATTAAGCATGGGCTTTGCATGACGTTACATGCATCGTAAGATGAAACGAAACACTCAATTAAACGAAGGACTTCGTCTATGGCGTTTATTTTACCGCTACATGAAATGGTTCTCTTCGTATAGATATTGACAATCCCGTTAGATCTGCATGGCTCTTTCGTTATCAAATGAACTGTATAGCAAGAGAGAGGTTCTAATGCATTACTGCCGCAAGGTAATGCCGGAGTCGCGGGGCAGTGCCTTGTTATTTGAGGCCCAAGCTAGCTGCATAGCACAAAAAAGGGTACCGGAACAAATGGTGCCGCAGAAGAGGCATGGATGTGCTGAAATAAAAACCAGCATACGTGGCACGTCGTATTAGAATGCCAAACTATTCACCCAGTGAGACCCCTAGGGAGCGTCTACCTTCCAGAAGGCGGAAGTATTACGTGGTCAGCAGTCGAGACAAGTAAAAGGCGGTTAGAGTATCGGTGGAGCAGAATCAGGAACAAATTAATAGTACAGGAGTCATTGCAAGCGCACGTAATAGCATGATCTACCGATAGAGGTTTTACATACAAAACTGAAGATGGAGGTCAGGTAAGCAAAAAGCTAATTGGCGGTAGTTGTAGTAAAATATAAATTAATCAAACAGGCTAGGTGTCTATTTGTCTCCGCCCCAATTTAAAAGGGATCCTTAAAAACCCGATGGTTACCACCATCATTGTAGAGTGCTTTCTCTTGTTACTTCACGTCGTAGCGTAGTGGTACAGCACGAACTTGCAGGTTTGATTGTCGGCACCAGCAGCCGCTTTGTAATGTGCATGGTACGCAAAAAAAGAAAGTTTTACTAATATTTAGGTGCATGGCAATATGCCTCAAGTGGTGAAACTCATTTTAATGTAAATTATTGCAGCGCGCAAAATGCCTGTGGAACAGCAACATATGAATACACATGTCCTTATGGCGTGGTGAGCTATATGAACTGTACTGAGGCAGGCCTAAATAACAATCGCAATGGGTCCATTTGAGGCAAGAACACTTTGTAAGATACTGCAGAGCAAAAAAAAGAAGAAAGTGCCGCGCCACTATGAAATATCCCTCCCGCAGAGATGCAGAAAGGGTGCAGGGTGCAGAAGATGCAAGAGGCACCACCATGCCGAGTCGCCAATGGAAAATCCGAGTGCTACTACATGTCTATGCAAAGGATGTTAGACGAGCGGGATCAATGTGTACAAACTACCACAGCGCGCTTTCGTGGCGAAATTATTAAATTATCACAGATGCTTGGCAGGTTGTACGATAAACGATAGAAGCAATGGCGCCATGTCCATAGAAAAACCGAGGATTGCTATTACACGTGTTTGCAGAACACGCTAAACAAGTGTTGTCTATTTGTACAAAGTTACAACAGCCGCGCCACCGTGCGCTGTATCACTGAGATATTCCAGGCTTTCGCCGAGATCAGAAGAAAATTTATTCAGCCGCAGGCGTATTCATATCACAGTGGTATATTTTGATAGAGTTGTATACCTTGAGTGCAATATTGACACGCGTAGTTCTTTACTTTTTACCGGGGACTTCGTTTCACCGATAAACAAATGTAAAAGTAATTGCTCAGTGTAAGGCGCGCCTCTTCTTGTCTGAAGTTTCTCGAATGTTATCGCTAGTTCTATCCGTTGTCGGTTGTTGCCAAACGTAGTGTAATCAGATTCTATGCACGACACGTATTCTGTAGAGCTTTATAGAAAGCACGAGCGTGCCCTTACACTAGGAGCTTCGACGAGATCTGCATAAACCCGACGCGCTTGATCTGTTGATCAGATTTCGACGATCGCTGATTGTGGTCGCCGCCATTCTTTCGCTATGAGTGCCACTTGTTTCGCTGGGTACAGGTTCGCCCAATAAAGAGTTAGCATTTCAATGTCACACTTCTGACAGTGTCTTGCCCTGCGCCGTCCCTACAAGGTAGTAATATGTAGTATGGCACATGAAAGACATCGCACTCCATATAAACAAAACAAGAGAGCGAACAAGAGTAAATTCGTTTGCTCGACACCCCCCCTCCCCCAGCTTTGCCACTTCCACTTCAAAAACACTATTTCAGTCTACATTATATTATGTAGAACAACATTTCAGGGTATCGGATTCATGAACGACACTCGGGGAACACACAAGTACAGAGTGTCTATTCAGGAAAGCAGAAACTTGGTATCACTCTTACTATAGGAAAAGCTTGCCCCGAGATACGGTTAGGGGCAGAGTTCTGATTGGTGTGGTAGAAGCCTGTTGCCAGCTTTGGGGGTCAATGTTGCCAGACTGCCTGCAAAATTTGACGGGGAAAAACATCGTCAAATGTAGCGAATGCAACGACGCTGTTTCCTAAGCGCACACAGTTACCACATTTCACGCGCGCAGGCTCCCAGCTCCCGACAGTACCGGAAAGTTGCTGCATAACCCGCGCGCTTTCGAATCGCTTGTTTGTTGCGGGCCCTGTTCTCCGACAGTACGAAGCACTTTCTTTCGCAGCGTACGCTGTTGCTGGCCCGCGCGGGACAAGGCTTTCACTGGATTTGAAACTGAGACGCGTTGCATAACACTTGGGGCGCTCTATATCGCTGCGCGCTCTCGCTGAAACGTTAGAAAATGGTTGCATCGCATTGCTTTGCACAGGCAGTCTCCTGGGGCTTACGCTGCTCGAAATACACTTTTCGGAAACAGAGACGCGTCACATAATACTCGGGGCGCTTCATATCGTTTCGCGTAATCGCTGCAACGGAGCAAAGCGTTTGCTGTGCCTTTATATGCGTAAAGAACTTTCCTGAAACGCGACTAATCATTTAGTTTCAATCATGAGAGGTAGTCTCCTGACAGTGTGCACATGTTCCCCTTCAAGTGTTCCTTTTGCAATATTGCGCCTCCTAAGCAATTAGTGAACACTTGGAATGATCTGGAATGACTGCGGTCCGATCTTGAGGGAAGAAGATTGTAAATTTCAGAACGTATACTGCTTGTGCCTAACATTGTCACGTTTTCATGAGTGTCAATAAAATACTCATTTGGTGATTCAGCGGTAAATGCGAAAGAAATGTGTTAGCACCCCGTCACACCTGTTTCAGGTCCCGGATGCATGATTTAAACGGCATTCACTACCTTGCAGAATTTTGTTCAGGAGCCCACTCGTCACGCGTCCTGCTTTTTCGGTGAGCAAAGTGCAACTGATGGTGGTTCGGTGCAGGCCACGATGAGCTTCACTAAAACGCATCGTTGTAGTGACGATGAAGAAAACTTTAGCACAAACTGTGAATCACGGAACTAACTGTTCGTTGGGTGAACATGTGCCCACAAAAGCAAGTGACTCTCCAAGCTCAACAATACCGGCGACCACAATCGTTGATCGTCGAAATCGGCTGTGCGGTTCAAGCGCGTTGCCTTTTATACATGACTTACCAAAGTTTCCAGCGTAATCGATGGTACTCGTATGCCTTCCTGAAATGCACCACTATTCGGGTTGTCCATTAAATCAAATTGTGCAAGGTTCGGAGAGAACATAGACAACAGCTAAAATTAACAATCAGATTCGAGTAGGTTACGTCAAAATAATGCAGGTATGTTTTGCACTTAGTGATAACGTGGACTCCATGGTGGTCACTGTGTCAGCACGCTGGCTGCCAGCTTCTTGGTTGACGTAAACAGAACGTCATCTTAAGGGTCGTTGAGGTCGGCTTAACCCTTGAGATAGCCTTCCAGTTTCGGTTTCGCGCCCTCTGCTAGCCGTAAGCTGTCGTGCCACATTTCTGCGGGTAACTCCATTTTGGTGCCCAGCTCTTAGGCGCCAGTTCCTCGGCTAGCGTCGGCGTTGTCCCTCGTAACGAAGGCGAAGTCAGCGAAGAAAGCGTGAGAAGGAAAGCGGAGGAAGAGGCTGCAACGGAGCCGTGACGCGCAAGGCGGATGAAAAGGATATGGCGAAAGCGTGAGAAGACAACTGCAGTGAATCGCAAGACAGTGTTTGCAGTAACAATGCTGGGATAAGGCGCCAGAGTAGCGACCGTTGTTTGTATGGAAACAAAGCGCTGCATGAGCGGAGGTCTGTCTGCGGCGGCTTCTGTGAATCGCGCCCACGCGTCACCCTCGCGCAGCCTCTAGCGATCTCCGGATGAGTGACACAGTAACGCCATACTTGGCTCCGTTTGTAACGTAATCTGGTAACGTAACCTTGCAACGTGTAATCTGGTCGAAATTTGGAAACATATGTAAGCTATGCCTGGAAGGTGTGGACCACTTATGTGTAGAGGAACTGGCCAGCTACATCATGAACACATCCTCTGTTCTGCTCGAAATTGCGTACCTGAGTCCTGCACTATCTATCTATCTATCTATCTATCTATCTATCTATCTATCTATCTATCTATCTATCTATCTATCTATCTATCTATCTATCTATCTATCTATCTATCTATCTATCTATCTATCTATCTATCTATCTATCTATCTATCTATCTATCTATCTATCTATCTATCTATCTATCTATCTATCTATCTATCTATCTATCTATCTATCTATCTATCTATCTATCTATCTATCTATCTATCTATCTATCTATCTATCTATCTATCTATCTATCTATCTATCTATCTATCTATCTATTCGGCTCCCAGCCAGTTTTCGGGCCTACTTGGGTCACTAGGTGGGCCATGGTGCAGGCAGTAAAACATCGGGCTGCTCTGTTAAGGGAACCGAGTTTGAAGCAAACTGTTGGTCCAACTTGGCTAGCTGGTGCAGTGTGGCTGGGTATGTGTCGCTGGTCAATGAACCTCTTTGATGCCTGCTTTGTGTTATGCACGGTGCATATATGTCGCAACATGTGAGCAATCATATCGACGCTCGAACTGCGCATGCTCTGCTCCTGCCCAAAGGGTTAGGCCGATTCCAGAGATGCCTATTACATTAGGCTAGAAGAAAAAGTGACACTCATTTAAGTATGCTTACGTGATTTGAATGCGAAAGCATTGTGACTTCTCTACGTTATTGCAATTAAAGACTTTGTAAGTACTAAAATGGTTTTGCGTTCCGTTCTTCGCTTTACTTCCTCAACGCTCAATGATCACCAGACTGCAACCAAATCAGAACTTATCGCCGAGTAGCAAGAAGTTCATATTGTGATTCCTTCATTATATGCTGCATGACGTATCACCTAACGTGACGCCATACATGAGAATATTGGAAACAATTTCACTTTCAATTATTACGTGTGAATTGTATGTGACGTCGTACATTGTCACGTGCCCTTAGCAACTCTAACTTAATCCTCCTTGATCCACCTTTATCCACTTTAGTCAAGTTTTATAGACTTTATTTCAACTTCATTCACTTTATCCCACCTTAAGTCACTTTAGTCTAACGTCGCAGCCAGATGTCAGCGACGTGACATGTGCAATGACGCAGGCACATCGCACATTTTTATTCAGCCAGAACTGTGGAGCCGCTGTGGCTTCCTGAAAGTGTGCTCAACTCGCAACCCGGGGCCCCGTTTCGATTCCCACGCAGACAGAAATGTGTCAAATTTTAAAGACATGAACGTAATTTGTTTACAAAAACCTCCCTAGGAAATTCGACGTCAATCCGATAATTTTTAATGTGTTTTTGCTCTTTACATGTGGGCCTATTTTTGGCGCCATTAGTTGATCAGGCCGGATCTTCTGCCTCATGGGGCAGACAATGATTTCGAATTAATTACGTACCGAAAGGAACGCACCACCTACGTTTCGCTGAAAACACACGATGGCACAGCCAAGACAGCGTTCTGCCTTTCACTTTCGGCACGAGCGTTGAGTATTCGTTTTGTCCTTATGTGTGTATGTACTAGTGTGACCTCATTGAACGGCTAAGATTAAGCTACAGCTACCTAATATAAATTAGTACTGACTACTACCTACGGTATATGTCCAGCTCGTCTGGCGCGCAAGCCAGGTTCGAGGGCTCTGACACCACAGGTCCCATCCGTCAGTACACACGTACTGTGGGCCGACTCCTAGATGCTGGCAGCTGTTTCCCCCACCTAACAAAAACTATGGGCGTGCTGCACTAAAGTGGAAGCTGCCGGTGGTGGCGCTGATTGGCGAGTCGCCTTGCGACGTCCAGTCTGCCTGTAACTTACACTTCAGGCTGTATATAGATTCGACATACTTGCAAAACAAAATTTCCAAATGTATTTTTTACACTTAGAAGTGTTCTATAGTAGGTACTCTTACTTGGTGACTTTAATCCAGTGTCTATTAGAAACATTTTGTGAGAGACGCACTGGGACCATGACCATAAACCTTATCTCAATTACCTCAAGAGACAGTGGGAACATCCAGAACAAGGCATCAGGGCCTTATTAACCGAGCCAGCACACGTCTTCGCAATAAGCAGTTTCGTCGAGCCAATAGCGGGCCCACAGGGCGAATGCCAATGTGCAAAGGACACTCACGGATTTGCTTGGAGGCGAGACCAAGACGTCTGAAGATAGCGGGTTCACCGGAAAAGCTAAATGATATCTGGCAGCCCCTGTCAAAGCGATGGAGCTCACGTATCCCTTAAACTTCCCACAGTTTCTTCTTAAAAAGGATGTCATGCCTTTCATGCCGCCAGCATTAAATGCTCTGACGTCATCTTCTAGGCAGAGATCGAAAGGCTTTGGCAACTCTTGGTGGTTTCCTAGGCAACAGTGTTTTAACTAACAATTGTTTTGAAATATATCGACAGAACATTGTCAATACTTTGTCCTCTGCATGAGATCGTACAAAGGAAAGACTGATCATCTTTATCATTTCTCACTATGGCTACGAAACTCAAGCTGCAAGAGCGAAATCCTAGGGAAGCTGGCGGCCTGGATGCAGGCACGTTGTTACGCAACCACCGGTGACTGGTGGAAACCACCACGCGAACTTCCGCCGGACGAGATGCGCAATTTCTTTTACTTTGGCAAAAAAGTCATGCCAAACTAGGGCAAGGCGAGAAGCGATGGCTGTGTATGGAACTCCGCAAACCCAAGCCAGTCGTTTGACTTTGTCACTGCCGTTCAAAAATTACGTGCGCTTTTTAGTCAGTGAAAAAGAAAAAATATTTCAGTAAAACAAAAGTTAAACTCAATTTCTGGGCGCTTCCCCCTTGGTGCATAAAGAAAATTATTTGTGTTGCTGCTGTCAATGGGTACAACGGTGGCGTAGAGGTAGAGCATCCGCCTCACGTGCAAGAGGACTGTGGTTCGAATCCCGGTGCCACGCAATTATCCACCGGATTAAAGAAAATTCTGCGTGTTGACCAAATTGCATAAGCAGACCTGGAGTGAGGCCGGATCCCGGGGACGAGAAACAATCACCAGAGCACACTCATCAGAGCAGGATTGGTCACCCTGGTGCAGTACTTGGCACAAGCGTACAAGCGCGCGACAGCTGACATAAGGAAGTATAATATGGATAGAATTGAACATGCTCTCAGGAACGGAGAAAACCTAAAAGCAGTGAAGAAGAAACTAGGAATAGGCTAAAATCAGATTCATGCGCTATGAGACAAGGACGGCAATGCCATTACTAGCTGGATAAGATAGTTCAAGTGGCTGAGTGGTTCTATAGAGACATGTACAGTACCAGTGGCACCCATCACGATAATGGAAGAGGGAATAGACTAGAAGAATTTGGCATCCCACAAGTAACGCGGAAAGAAGTAAAGAAAGCCTTGGGAGCTATGCAAAGGGGGAAGGCCGCTGGGGAGGATAAGGTAACATCAGATTTGTTGAAAGATGCTGGGCACATTGCTTTGTAAAACTGGCCACCCTGTATAGTATACGGAATGCCTCATGACCGTGAGCGCACGGGAATCTTGGAAGAATGCCAACATAACCTTAATTTATAAGAAAGGGGACTCCAAAGAATTGAGAAATTACACACCGATCACCTTACTGTCCGTTCCCTACAAACTATTAACTAAGGTACACGCAAATAGAATCAGCAACACCTTAGACTTCTGTCAACCAAAGGTCCAGGCAGGATTTCGTAAAGGCTACCCAACAATAAACCATATTTTCACTATCAATAATGTGAGACAGAAATGTGCGGACTATAACCAATCGTTATATGTAGCTTTCATTGATTACGAGAAAGCATTTGATTCAGTCGAAACGTCAGCAGTCAAGCAGGCATTACAGAATCAGGCTGTAGGCGGGCCGTATGTAAAAATACTGAAAGATTACTATAGCTGCACCACAGCTACCGTAGTCCTCCATAATGTAATCAACAAAATTCAAATAAAGAAGGGCGTCAGGCAGGGAGATAGGATCGCTCCAATGCTATTCACAGCGTGGTTACAGGAGGTATAGAGAGGATTGGGGAGAATTGGGGATAAGAGTTATAGGAGAATACCTTAGTAACTTGCGATTCACTGATGATATTGCGTTGCTTTGTAACTCAAGGGGCCAACTCAGGGGACCTGGAGAAGCAAAGCAGAAGGGTGGGTCTAAAAATTTATCTGCAGAAAACTAATGTAATTTTTAACAGTCTCGGAAGAGAACAGCCGTTTACGATAGGTAGAGAGGCACTGGAAGTGGTAAGGGAATACATGTATTTAGGGCAGGCAGTGACCGCGGATCCGGATTATGAGATTGAAATAACCAGTAGACTAAGTATGTGCTGGGGTTATGTTTGGCAGGCATTCTCAGATCATGAACCGCAGGTTGCCAATATCCCTCAAAAGAAAAATGTGTAACAGCTGTGTCTTACCAGTATTCACCTATGGGACAGAAACCTGGAGGCTTGCGAAAAGGGTTCTACATAAATTGAGGACGACGCAACGAGCTATGGAAAGAAGAATGATGGGTGTAACGTTAAGGGATAAGAAAAGAACTGATTAGGGGAAAGAACAAACGCTAGTTACTGACATCTTAGTTGAAATCAACAAAAAGAATTGGGGGGGGGGAGGGGCATTGGCAGGCCATGTAATGAGGAGGGAAGATAACCGATGTTCATTAAGGGTTACCGACTGGATTCCAAGAGAAGGGAACCGTAGCAGGGGACGGCAGAAAGTTAGGTGGGCGGATGAGATTAAGAAGTTTGCAGGGACAACATGCCACGATTAGTACATGACGGCGGTAGTTGGAGAAGTATGGGAGAGGCCTTTGGCCTGCCGTAGGCGTGGCGTGGCGGGGCTGATGCTGCTGCTGCTGCTGCTGTTGCTACTGATGATGATAATGTCAATGTATATCCGCAAGTTGTCGAAAATTCTCGTTAGTCAGGATTCCATCGCGGAAAGCTGCAGCCATTTAACGTAAAGACGGGGCTCTGTAGTCTAGCAAAGTAGATATTTTCATAATACCGATAAGCCGGATCATGTCGATAGGAGAAGTTGCACTGTGCGCTGTTCATGAGCGTCGCAAATGCCACAAGTTGTGTGCGGCTACATGTCAAGGTATTGGACTATCTAATGGCAGGCGCAAGTGCCGTAGCGGTGAACTAGCGGCGGTGTATCACGTATTCCCGATTTCGAGATGCAGAAGGGAGTGACTAATGACTTTCAAGCAAAATCTGTTGCAGTGCAAGCACTCAGTGCTGTCGGGGTGGCAGGCGAGTATCAAGAAGATCCACTCAAACCGAGGTGAACAGCTCATCGCTCAAAGTGAGGTCGATTGCCGGTACCAAAGCTGTTTAGCCTGCAGCGAAATGCCTCGGCTACCTTACTCGAAAATAGATAGCTGACGCGGAAGCGACAACACCCGTGTCTAAAGGCGTCGCAGTAAAAATACCGTGCTGGTGAACCGATGTCATAAATTTGTTAGCTTCGCTCATGTGAGATGGCAAAGTAATTCGCATGAATCAACGAGACTATCGATACAGACGTTTGCCGTAAACAGGCACTATACTCGCGCACAACTGTGTTTAGCTATGAAAGAAAGGCTACGGAGGAAAGCGCGCACAAATCAGAGCGCTTCTTCAAAGAGTCCGGCGTTTTAATCTACGTTTGTTTAAGCTGGGGAAGAGAAAACAGACACTTTATTAGCAGCAGCTAAATAAGAAAGAACACAACAGTGATAGTAATGGTTTACTTATTTTGCGGCTCTTCCTTTCCTCGTCTGAGGAAACGCTAAACCGTCACACCTGGAACCTCCGTCAATTCAGCGTCTGTTCCCAGCCCAGCAACCAAAATCACTGTCAAACGCTGCCAGACAACCTGGCGCCGTAACATATGAGCAGAAGCCATGCGCCCGCAGCATTCCCTTCATAGCCACAGTATGTTATCCGCGAATATAGCCGGACTTTTCAACTCCCAGCTAAAATCGAGCCGCAGGAGGCAACTGCGCTTCATTGCACTATGCGCGGACGTCGCCTTCGCATGGAGTTGCACCCATCTAATTGACCATGCGGACAGCTCGAACTCTGAACGTTGCCAAGTGCCTGAGATTCAGCATCATGTGTTTTGCGTCTGTGATCAATAAAGGCCACAGCGGTAGGCGCTGGCTTCTACGGTGCCTTGAAATGGAAGCAAGCATTGTGGTAATAAACCACTTTGTCAGCAATGTGGGAGCACACAGTAGGAACAAGAGCTGCTAGGGCAGTTTTGGACTATTTTAAAGGCGAGAGACTAGACCTAAAGAAAACCACTGCGTTACGTGGTGATCGTATATGCGCATGTTTTCTTGCTGTCCTCATTATCGTTTATTACTCTTTTTCGTCCCCTTTACATTCTTTCCCTATTCAGCATAGCAGACCAGAGCATACTAGTTCAGGCGCACCTCTTTGTCTCTCCTCAAATAAATAATCTTCTCTCTCGCTGTAATATGTCTCAGCCGAAGGGCCATTTAGCCATCGCCTAACTTTCAAAGTGACTATCGGATTGTTTATTCTCTGTGTTTCTTTCAAAGGAAAGCAATTATTCAGCCGTCGTGCCGCAGAAGATTATCACCCACAAAGCTGCAAAGGGAATAAGCAAGCTGTAGAAAATGTGAGGGGCGGAAGCACAGCGAATTCCGAATCGAAGAACCGAGGGTTAACATTATATGACGCAGCAAAGCACGTTATAAGGTTGGTCAAAACATGTATTAGGCAACAATATTGTGTCATTGTGCACTGAAACATTTAAGTTGTCGTAGGAGACTGTCATTGCGTAATTTGAAAATGGTCTCCTTTGAAATGCGGTAAATAAACGAGTTTAATAGACTGTTAAACGAATGTAATGCTACGGGAAGAAAAGACGCTTGACAATATATGTACCAGACATATATGTAATAATATATGGTACGCGGGAGTGGAAAGTATAAACATAGGAAGGGCAGTGCGCCGTGCGGGGGCGAAGAGAACACCGACTCTTTGCAAATACCCGCGAGAGAGCCATCATCATCATCGACGCCGACTTGGGAGCGTCGGCCGTGGCGCCTCAAAAAGCGTGGCGCGAGAGTGTGGCCCGTGGCCCGTGGCGTGAGCAGTGCGCGAGGTTCGGGGTTCGACGGAGAACAGCTTCCTCGCTGGGGTCTGGCCCATAGGAGCTATCGCCACCCGCGCCAATACGCCACAACAACGCTTTCGCCCGCTGGGAGGTTACCTCGCCCCGCTCGTCCTCTGGGCACTGGTTCAGGAGGGCTGGCGGTCCTGAACCGGGGCGGTCGAGCGTTCGGGTGAGCGGCCACAGGGCTACCCCGCCAGCTGTGGACGCGACCCGGTGACTGCGGCCGGCCACCTAAGCCCCGCGAGGCGGTCTGACCCGGCCGTCCAACCCGGCCGTCCGACCCGGCTGTCCGACCCGGCCGTCTTACACGGCTGTCCGACCTGCCGGTCGACATTGCCATCCGACCAGGCTGGCCAACAGCGGTTCCCCGAGGTCTCAGACACGGCGACACACGCTTCCGCAGGAACTGTAGGCCTATCACAATCCACCGATCCATAGATATAGTGCATGTCGTCTGAGGCATTTTGGGAAACTGTCATGTCTGTGTGCCGTTATCTGTGTTGTGTACGTCAATACAAGTCTGATGTGTGTCTGTGCTTTCGCGTGCTGCTTCTCCCTTTTTCTGGAGTGATCCGGCCCCAATAACATCACAATATATAACCGGCAGAATACAGGCGTACAAGATGTAGGCCGTGAGCAGAACTTTCGACGATCGTCGCCTTCGTCAGTCCTCTCATCATCATTCGCTCCCGCAGCGTCTCGTAACAATATGAAATTACCCGAAGTGAACAATTCTCGACTTCGACGTAAAAACAGAATCAGAAATGACTCTGTTTGACAAACGAGAGCAGAGAAGGACATTTAGCAAGAGCGGAATGTCCTTCTCTGCGGACACTCATGGAGCCCAGCGGCCGAATTGACTGTAGCGCACTTAGCCGCCGGCATTAATACCTGAACAACACTAGCGGTTTCGGGCTCACGCGTTTTGAACGCCAGCTGACACACGTCACCCTGGCTGCGCTGATCGGCGCGGCATTTGATTGTGTGCTTCTACTGATGAACCGTGTGGGGTCTTGATGGGAAGTTGTTTTATTATTTAGGAAAAAAGGATTCTGAACGATCTTTAGAAGACTCAATCGAATCTGTACCACATGCAATTAAGTAAAGTTTACGCAAGACGTCTTGTGAAATGAGTAAAAGTTTATTTTGCTCTCTATAAATGTTTGTTCCAGACTTTTTGTGCATTCATCCAATGTTGTGGCACAAGGTAAGCAGGTGTACTTCCCGTACGATGCTCGAGCGGAAGGCATCAGCTGAAAAGAAAATAAATTACGATCGTGTGTTATTTTGGTATTTAGAACTTATAGAAACAGTGCGGGTAGAGGCGAAACACGCGAAAGTGGTGACTAGACGGCATTCAAACAAAACTAATTCGCTTTTACATACATGGCGTGGCATATACCAGACTCGCCCCAAATACCACAAGATATAAAAAAAACTTATTTTGAAGTATTCTTCCATTAAAAGCCCACGAGCGTCTGCGCGTCTCCATACAAACTTGGCTCCAGCCGACGCGATGGTACGCTACATACACAGAGTTGGCCCCAACACAAGCTCTCCGCCAGACCATGCTAAACAATCACAGAATAGATTCTACTCGCACTCAAGACAAGTGCGCGGAAGAAAAGCCTGCTTTCAGTCTTTCGAAAGACATGATTTTCAAGTTACGAGTTCAGCTATTTGAGCCCCTTGGCATTATCTATCGCGCGATCTGCCGGCGGAAGCAACCTACTCCCGCGTTAATAATCTTAGCAATCGCTCGCGGTGTTTTCGACATGCATGTCTATTGAATGAAGGTATATTATTGTTGCGGAACCATAAAAAGCGTCACAAGCTTGTCTCGTTAAGATTCAGTATATGCCACACTAACTTTATCAGCACGGCCGAGCTGCTTGCCGATAACTACTTCACAACGCCAGGCGAGGCAAGCGTGCCTCAAGAGCGCCCAAAAACGTAACGAAATTAACTGCAATAATGTTGGTGCTCAGAGAAAGCGTCAAGAATTTGTCCTAGTAAGATTCTCTACACGAGAAGCTGCGTCACGCAGTCGAGCTGCTTTTCGCTAAATGCCTCACAAAGCCGGATGCCGCGAACGTGCCGAAAAACTACCGCAATAACTTACAATAATATTGGAGCGCAAAGAAAGCGTAGCAAACATCTAGTCCGAGTCAGTAACTAAAATAACCTCGCCAGGACGGCCCAGCTCTTTTTCGCTAACTGCATCAGATCTCTCGGTTCTGTGCCGTAAGCCTAAAATTGCTTGAAATGGTTTGAAGACTTTCAAACAAAATTTCTCACCTTGCCGTAGTCCAATAGTACAATGGTGCCGTGTCGAAGCGCTAAAGGAGCAAAAGAACACGCTGGGAGTCCAAAAATCAGGCTACGTCGAAAAAATATGAAAATGAGACTGCTTGCCAACCAGGCGAACTTCACACCCACAGGCGACCTCGCTCGCTTCGGTGGGGTGTCTGGCGCATGACATGTGCATCTGGCGCGTATGGCGGGCTGTTAGCTTGTTGCTAGGTAACGCAGGAAAAACAAATTCGTTTACACGCAAAGCTTCCTACTTTTAGCGGGGAAGTTTCAAAGAACAATAATTGCTAAATTCATCTACCATAGCTTTTTTTTCCGATGCTCGCAGCATCTAACGGACGATATTAATGCTAACGTGACGTATTTCCTGCTGCCAGCTTTCGTTGTTGAATTTCTTTATCTATGAAATGACCATAAAGATCAATTCCAAATACCGTTCAGGAAAGATATTTGCGAATGCCTTTATAAAAAGTTTATTTCACTTAGAGACGATGGTATACAAAGTACGGAGCGTTGTATGCACGGCACGTTTTGAAAAAAAGTGTCTGAGTCTTCAGTCACTAACACAACCAAATAGACCTACGAAAACAAACAGTCACACAAACTTATTGTCACATTATATAAAATGATGTTGATATTGTCACGTAGTGGTGATGGCAGTCGCAGGAGCGATGAAGACGGACAAAAATTCTTCAGCAGAAAGCTGTGTATTGGGCTGACTGCGCCCACAATGGACTGAGTCACTCGGCGGCGGCGAAGCGACCAGCGTGCTCGGCGGCCGTCGGAAAGAATGCCCGCCGCAGTCGTCCGCGCTCAATTTAGAGCTGATAGCGAGCTTGGCAGATAAAGCGTGCAAAGTTACTAGGACATTCTGGAACAACCTAGAATCAGCTCTGTCTGGATGCTGTCAATCGAGATAAATCTGGGCGCGTCTTGTGGCGCAAGCAAAGCGATAAAGCGCCGTGGCGGCGCAATTGTTATGGTTATGCACGCAATGGTTATGCACCATAATCATGTAACAGATACACTTTACATGAACTTGTAGTGATGCTATGAGAAGTGTATATCGAAAAATGATCATGTATACGAGAGCAGACACATACAGAAACCACGGGAACCTATATCCTATGTTCATTCAATGAGTGCTTTTGATGGCCTGCATACAAGAACCACGCCGGTCGAAAATTAAGCCACACTCGTCCATCAGCCACCGACAGGAAACGGCATGACCACTGTCCAAGGAACTCCTCTATCGCAAGGAAGAGCAACTCCTCTGATAGAAACGGTCATAGCTGAGAATAGAGCCTCCCCAGAAGCGGAAGCAGAGCGCGGCGACAATGTCCCGCGGCGAATGCCTCGCACCGGTTAGCCACGCGAGCAGCGACGAGATGTAATAAAGCAGCTAACTCCAAGGTAGCACAATTCACAATGCACGGCCCTCCAAAATAAACCCCATGAACGACGCATTTCAGCAGCACATATTCCTTGGATTCTTGAAGGGGCAATCGGAACACAGGGAAGATGAGACTACGCCATTTGTGAATGCAATGTTGTCATTTTGCCCAGAGCTGCCATTTGAGCCGAAATTTCTATTGCTCAACGCTACATGTCATCGTTCAGGATCTCCAAAGTTGCTCTGGCACATTTTATGAATTTCCAAAGAATACTTCGTATTTGTTTGGCCATCAAAAGCAGCAATGCAACTTTGAGAAGCTGTTGCGCAAGATGCAAAAGACTGTTATCTCAACTTGCGCGCTCAACACATTTATTGGGAAACACCGCCCATTTTTTTAACATCTCAAGGTAATGACATATTTATGTTCCAGAGATTCCCTCCCCCCCCCCCCCCCCACTCGTCAGGCTTCTATACTGGAAGACAAATTTCTGTGGCTGTGAATGGAAACCTACCAAGGAGGTTAGAAAAGCACTTGTAAAGGTGATATCCTAAAGGTGAAGCCGGCCACCTCCACCTTATCAGAGGAACCGAGTAACGCTGTCATTTCGCGGAGAACACGAAGCGTGTTCTCTTCGCTCCCAATTACTTTCACAAGGCCATTATTGCCCAGCAAGACTTCTCGATGTGCGTGGCTGTGTCGTTGGTTTTAGGTTCAAGCTTGATAGTCTTGGTGACTTGCATAGGAGATAGGGGTCACTACTGAGCCTAAGGCAACATTTTGAACCGAGATAACATTAGATTATTTTACAATTAGTCCAAAATTTATGTTAACATATCAAGGGCACTTGAACTGCGACCGTTTTCCTTGTAGTTCAGAACGATTTCATTGGGCAAGTAGGGGAAAGCACTGGCTTCACCTCTGCTTGTAAGAACCTATGACTGCTGCCACTCCAGAATTTCTTTTGATAACCGCCTTGAACCCTGCAGAAGCAAAGTTCACACAAGTCAGAGCGCTTGTGAAAATAATCCCGCGGTTTAATCTACGCTAGCTTAACCTGGGAAGCGTAAACGTAAAGAGAATAGCAACAGGTAAATAAGACAGAACGCTCCAATGAGTGCAAAGGTTTACTGATTTTACGGCTTTACCTTTCGGTGTCTGGGCAAACGCAAAACTATCTCACGTTGAAGCAGAATTGATATTTATAACCTCCCTTAAAGCTGCATATGCAAAGCGTGCACTACTGAGAGCTCTTCTGAAAAAAAAAAAAACCCCATGCTTTATAGCACATTCGTTCAGACTGAGAAGAGAAAACATCGACACGTGACATGCAACAGTTAGA
Source organism: Dermacentor variabilis (assembly GCF_050947875.1). Taxonomy (NCBI): domain Eukaryota; kingdom Metazoa; phylum Arthropoda; class Arachnida; order Ixodida; family Ixodidae; genus Dermacentor; species Dermacentor variabilis. The sequence continues at coordinate 61,184,499 of NC_134576.1, forward strand.
TAAGTCAGAACGCACGAATAAGTGTAAAAGTTTGCTGATTTGGCGGCTTTTCATTCCCACGTCTGGATAAAGACCAAGATAAAGAGGAACCTGCGTCGGCAAAGACGAAGCTGCGTCGATTCAGCGTCTGTTCCGAGCCAGCAACAGCACTGTCAAACGCTTGCGGACAACTTGAAGCGGTAGCGTGCATGTGCAGCACGCTACTAATGAAGAACAGTTTATTACAAATCCTTATGGTGAAAACTGAAATAAAAAGTAATTTTCTTCATCCAAATGACCTAATTAGCTGCACGTCAGTCACTCAGTTCCACCGATAGTGCAAACGCGCGAACTCGGTGACTGTTATTGGCGTAACATCGGCGTAACGCGATCGGCATTAGCTCAAACTGTGTGGGAGGCTGGCGAAGGCTCAGTTTCATACAGCCATTAAAGCAATACTATGTAACACTCATCATTTGCTCGTCCTCAAAAAACGTAACTTATTGCGACAGCAATTTCTCACGTCAAACATTATGATCGCCGACTCCTCGGCGCTGTCATCTGCTTTTATTTGCTTGAATGTTCAGCGTATGCCACCTTTCGCGTCATAAAAGAATGCGCTCGGTAGCTTAATAGCAGGCGAAGGAGCTAGCTTCTGGCTTTTCTCGGCGGTGTAATCTTCCTTGTGAAATTGTTTGACACTTCGCTATCACTAATATTGCTTCGCCCTTCCTGAGGAACTGCAGCATCTCTCGCTTCATATTTATTCTTTTTTCGTTTTATGAGTCCGAGTGTTAACGCTGCTGCTCATCACTGCTCTTTATTCTTATTTTGAGTGAATTCGGCTTGCCTCGTTTCGGTTACTGAGTGAATCTTATAGGCTGCCCCAATTATCATGCACCAATTAAGACTTCAAAAAGGACCAAGCGCGTTGCTTGAAGAAAACCTAGTGTGTATTGTTTCCAGTACAGTGGAGTAGCCGCCTGCAATTCTTTTGTTATGGGATTTCGTTAAGGTAATCATAATTGTCTAAACCGACAAGTGCTGTCATGAATATCAGTGCAAATGAGGCATTTGTAGGTACTACCTAATGACATCTAACTGCGGTGTTTTCAGCGACGTACTTATTGCGCACAATTTTGTCCGACTGGTAAAAAAACCATACCAAAAATAAAGAATACCACGTGACTGCGCTCCCACCCCCCCTTATAAAGCAGCGCTTTCAAATAAGCTGATTGAAATCAGCTGGTTTGGCTGCCGCAAACACGAAGAGACTGCGCATCACCTTGATAATGGTACGGAAGGAGCACCAACAGCAGGTTTCGCGTCTTCACAGCTATTCCTTCCTCTCATGTCTACGTCACACTTATTATCCGTCTCTCAAGGCCGACTTATGCCATGGTTAACAAAAGCCCCTTGATAAAGCGCCCGAAGGGCAGCTCTGACTACGCACTAAATGCGAAAAGCATTGGAATAGGCATAAAATGACTGAAAATCCCGACTCTGCTACAACGGCACCAAAAGAGTGCGTGCGCAGCAAAGTTTTTCCCCAGAAACTCGCTTCGGACCAAAGCCAAATTAAAGTGACAATATTATTTTTCATGAGAGCGTGTACGAGCTGCAAAAACCGGTTCGTGGTAAAGAATAGAAGCGAAAAAGAAAGATCGGGAAGCGACACGCGCATAGAGAAAAGGCAAATCCGATGCGTTCTGGAAAGTAAACGCACCACTTCGAAATGAGCCCAATTGGCAGTGGTAACGTCTGCACACGCACAAACAAAGAAAGAAGATAAAACTATGTCCGCACAAATGTTTTCTGCGAGTTAGCTGAATGATGCGTAAGCATTTCGTAGTACTGACGCGACGTTAAGTGGTAGTATATTGACTTGTTTCGTTTAATTGCAAGAACGCCCGCAAGAGAACCGTGGAATGGAGCAGCGCGGTTGCAACACCGAACTGTTAAGTAAGACCTATACTTGATGACATAGAGGAGGCGAGTAGAAGCAATGTCCACTGGTGTTATAGATAGCCCGCAGCGGATGTGGACGTAGGATGAAAGGACCAGGGATGTGAAGCAAATGAAGGAAATATGTACAAGATTTATAAGTTACGCTCAACCATTATCAACCGTTATCAAACGTTCTCCGGTGGCGCGGCCCGCATCTTGAAAGCGTTCTGCGAAAGCGGCAGAGTACTTAATGTGCTGAGAGCTCCGTGAGCGCTGTGTTCTCGCCGCTTCATTGGCGGTGAAGCGAGAGGCAGCACGTCGGTGAATTCGCTCCCTCGTGGCTCCTGGCGCTGTGTTGAAAACTATCGTCTTACGGAACGGAAGGAGGAATTGTTTTTTCTGTTGGGTAAGGATAGAAATCCTTACACATGTAAAATTATCAGATTCAGTCTGCCCTTATAATTTATGAAATCGTAAGCGCCATTGAACACCAGGTGTCTGCCTAGAGGACACGTTCGAATAGGTCTCGTTTTACAGCTACGCAATACTGAGACCATTTTATCGCATCTGTGGTTTTATCGATGGACGACGGTGCAATTCTACAGCAGGCGTCAGTTATCCTTCCATTGAGCTCATTTTACGTTCGTACAAGTCACGTAAACACGATCTTTCACATGACCCCAAGGAAAGAAATCGAGTGGTGAGAGGTCAGGTGACCTAGAGGGCCTAGTTACAGGCCCGTGTCTTCCAATATATTGCGCATGAAAAGTCGCATCCAGCCACTCTTCGGGCTCGGCTGCTGCTCTGTGCTGGTTCCCCATTTTGCTGATGCCACAGAAGAGAAAGATGTGACAGCGGGACTTCGCTGAGAAACTCATCCACCAGTCCTTCTAGGATGTCGTCCACGTAAGGCTGTTTAGTCAGTGTGTGATCCTAAAAGGTGGGACTAATTTTAGCACCGGCATAAATTCCGAACTACACATCAGCCGACCGCTTCTACGGGTGCAGAGCGCGCTTTACCCAGTGTGGATTCGAGTCACTCCAATAATGTGCATTACGCAAATTGACCTTGCCATATTTCTGCAAAAAATTGGCTTCATCTGTGCACATGCTCTTACCAAAGAACCCGGTGACGCATCGGCCTTTGTGAGGACTCAATGGGAGAAATCTAGGCGATTCTAGAGGATCATGATCGTGAGACTAAAATAACCGGAATAATAAGAATTGGTTGGGGTGCGTTGGCAGGCATTCTCAGATCATGAACAGCAGGTGGCCATTATCCCTCAAGAAAAAAGTGTATAACAGGTGTGGCTTACCAGTACTCCTCTACGGGGCAGAAACCTGGAGGCTTACGAAAAGGATTCTGCTTAAATTGAGGACGATTCGACGAGCTATGGAAAGAAGAATGATGTGTTTAACGTTAAAGGATAAGAAAAGAGCATGCTACGAGAGAGAACAAACGCGAGGTAATTGCATCTTAGTTGAAATCAAGACAAAGAAAGGGGCATGGGCAGGACGTGTAAGGAGGAGGGAAGATAACAGGTGGTCATTAAGGATTATGGACCGGATTTCAAGAGAAGGGAAGTGTAGCAGGGGGCGGCAGAAAGTTAGGTGGGCGGATGAGATTAAGAAGTTTGCAGGCATGGCATGGCCACAATTAGTACATGACCGGGGTTGTTGGAGATGGAGAAGTATGGGAGAGGCCTTTGCCCTGTAGTGGGCGTAACCAGGCTGATGGTACATATATATATATACATATATATATATATATTTTTATATATATATATATATATATATATATATATATATATATATATATATATATATATATATATATATATATATATATATATATGTCACATTTCAGGCTCTGCCGAAAGGGTCACTCAAGCCTGGAGATTCTGTTCAGGGTCAGAAAACCAAACAAAGCAATTTGAAGTGAGGTGAACACTCAGTCGAGGTTTCAGTCTCGACTGGCAAAAGGCTTATGAAACTGAAGGCTAACAAGTGTAAATCGATGCGAATATCATGTATGACGAGCAATGACAATCAGTGCACATGTGTACTGAATGACAACTTGCTACCATATCTGCTAACGCTCACAAATGTCTCGGACTTGGCTTAACTAATAGTTTGTCATGGAATATGCATACTGACTATATTACTGCAAATAATAATCGCGTGTTAGGATATCCTAATCGCAATTTGTCGTAATTTTTCTACTGTACCTGCTTGAGTTAAATTAAAAGCCGTGGACAACAGCGCCAACAATGATGCTGTAAGCAAGCAGCCACAATAACATTTTGCGATCGTGTGCGACTCGTGTTCAACAAGTTGTTTATTAATAATGACGTTTATATATGAGATAGCGATCAGAAACGCGCGAAGCGAGTGTCTGAAAGAGCTACAGAATGACGAGTGTCATGTGATCACACTAACCATCAATCCACTGGACCGATATCGAGGAAGAATGACGCCCAAGACCGCATTCCCTTTCTTTACACAAACATAAGAAGTGTCATTTCTAAAACAGTACAGCTATCATCCATCATTGACTCATGTTCAGCATCGATAGTGATACTAACTGAAACATGGCTTACCGATACTGTCCCCGATACCTGCATTCTGCAAAGCGGGACTTTATTTAACTACTTTCGATGTGACAGGACAAATCGAATAGGTGGTGGCGTTTTGGTGGCAGTGCTAAAAAATCTTTTCGCTACACGTATTCACCTTTACACTTTTTTAGAGTGTGTGTGGGTTTCCGTAAAACATAAAGCAGGCCTTATAATCATTGGTGCTTTTTATCGACCTCCTGACGTGGGCAATACGTTTTCTCGTGAATTCCAACGGCTCCTTGAAATCATTACTGTTAGTTTTTCTAAATCTCTAGTACTAATTTTCGGTGATTTTAATTTCCCCGAAGTTGATTGGGCGAACCTTTCAACAGCAACCTACCTATCTGAGGCACAAAGTTTCCTGCAGTCATGTCTCGACTTTTCTTTAACACAGCTTATCACCCGTCCTACGCGATCTTCGGCTACATCCACTAATATTTTAGATCTAGTACTAACCACTGATGCTGACGTGTGCTTCGACTTAACTTATCAAGATGGGCTATCTGATCATGATATCATAACGGGTAGTCTTGCAGTTTCCCTTCCAAGACGTCCGTGCTCTGATAAGCACATCCGATGTTACAATAGAGCGGATTTTGATAGCATAAACTCCGCGTTATCTGACTTCTCTTTACATTTCCTCAATAGATGCAAATTTCAAACCATCGAACATAACTGGGCTGAACTTAAAACCACTCTTACTGAACTAATTAATCGATTCGTCCCTCTAACAAAAATAAGCCTGCACCCCGACAGCCTCGTGGTTTACCGTAAAGCTTCGGCGCCTTAATAATAAGAAAAAGCGTTTATATCGTAAAGCCGATAAGGCCCGCGACTCAGATTCCTGGCTCCGTTATAAGACCTGCGATAAGCAATATCAGTCACTGCTAAAATCATCTGAACGACATTTCTTTGCCCATGACCTATATTCTATGCTCACTAACAATCCTCAACGTTTTTGGCGCGTAATAAACCCGAAGAGCTATCGCGATTTAACGCTAGTTGATGAGCACGGTGATATGGTCCACCACTCGGAATGTGCTGATTTATTAAATAGCCCATTTTCATCTGTATTTACACAGGAAGACACCATATCTTCACCAAACCTTGACAATCTCATTAACATATCAATGCCAGAAATAATTGTTAGCGAAGCAGGTATTTCTTCTTTACTAAATAAACTCAAAGTTTCTTCCGCCTCTGATCACACTGGCATTAATAATAAAGTGTTAAAACATTTGTCACCTATTTTATCACCTATATTATGTGCACTCTTCTCGCAGTCTTTATCAACTAACACTATTCCGCACGAGTGAAAGGTGGCAAAAGTCATACCCATTTTAAATCCGGAGAACGAACTCACCCATTAAATTACCGCCCCATCTTTTTAACTAGTACTATTTGTATATTACTTGAACATATCTTGTATACTGAAATCATTAACTACTTAGAAGAGCACAAAATTATTGTTGATTACCAACATGGCTTTCGTCGTGGTTATTCATGCGAAACACAGTTAGCCGGCTTTTTACATGACATACATTCATACCTAGACGTAGGGTTTCAAGTTGATGCTATCTTCCTGGATTTCTCGGAAGCTTTCGATCGCGTTGCTCACCATAGACTAATACTGAAGCTAATGAACCTTAACATACACCCAACCGTTATTGGATGGATTAAGGATTTCCTCTCATCCAGAGTACAATATACGTCTGTTAACAACAGTAATTCCTCTTATACCAAAGTAACCTCAAGTGTTCCGCAGGGCAGCGTTCTTGGCCCTTTACTTTTCTTAATCTATATTAACGACCTGCCTAACTGTGTGTCTTCCCACATCAGGCTTTTTGCCGATGACTGCGTAATATATCGATTAATTTCATGCGACAATGACAAAGATATTCTTCAAACCGATTTTAACACTAATAACACATGGTGTTCAACATGGTTGATGACTCTTAATACAGCTAAAACGAAGTTATTATCATTTACTAGGCGCAACCACCGTATTCCAACATCGTATGTAATATCTAACAACATAATTGAACTTACAACTTCATATAAGTACCTTGGTGTTCACTTACAGTCTGATCTAACGTGGCATCATCACATCCGCCTGACGTTGGCATCAGCTAACCGCTCTTTAGGCCTCCTCAAACGCAACCTTAAGCATGCTCCAGCTAAGCTACGCAGACAAGCATACATCACATTAATACGCCCCAAAATCGAGTATGCATCAGCTATCTGGGATCCTTTTCAAACATATATCACCCAAGAAATCGAATCACTGCAATACCACGCGGCCCGTTTCATTTTTTCTGATTATTCACCCTATACTAGCATTTCAGCACTAAAATCTCGCGCTCAGCTTGACGACTTATCTCATCGCCGCAGAATTGCCCGCCTCTCACTGCTGCACAAACTTTATCATCATCCGCACGTTCACCATATCTTCGAACAAGCGACAGCCTTCTTTCCACGCACAGACCATATCTTCAAGATAAAACGCATCAGTTGTCGTTCAGCTAACTATGCTAACTCCTTCGTTCCCCGAACAATTGTTGCATGGAATAATCTTCCATCACACATTGCTACTCAAACCGATTTCGCAACCTTTCAGGAACCTTTACGCAATAGTTACGTGTAAATATCCATCATGTACCGTTTCTTCATACGTTGTTCAGTGTATATATTGTTTTGATCCTTTGTCTTACCGTTCTGAGTGCACATTGTACAAGTGTATTCACGTCTCATTAATTTGTTAACGTGACAGCTGACGCAGTTTCGAGCAACACCCCGTTTTACTTCCTTTACATTGTGCCTATTTAATTCCCTTAATTTATTTTCTCAGACAGTTTTGTATTTTCGGAGTTTCACTTGACTAATGTATTTCGTATATTGTTTTACTTGTGTATTTTGCTAGATATCTTACTTTTGTATAAATTTCGTGTTTTCTTTTGTAAAAATTTTGTATAAATTTTGTGTACTTCAGCTATTTTTTCCGTAACGCGCAAAGCTCACATTTTTTCATGTATCGGTTCCCCCTATGTAATATCCCTTCGGGAGCCTTTAGGGGTAATATGAAATAAATAAAATAAATAAGTGACAATGTCGATGCAAGTCAAAAGAAACGTGAAAATATGTGGGTGACTACACTCTGGTAATACCATTTCAGGTGTGTGTGCGTGGCGGGGGGAGGGTGGGGGGTGCGCAGGCTTCGTCATTGCCGGTGCCGGGGGAGGGGGAAGCTCTGGAGCGTTCTCGGCCCCCGGAGACACCCCTCCCCCCGTAATCGGCGCCTATGTCACAGGTTCTCTTTTACTTTGTTCTTTCTTTACTGCTTCGTCAAACTACCTGATATTAAAAGTGTTCCTGTCATTTGTTCCGTCTCACTTCAAGCGGGCTCGATTACTGTCCGTGCCGGCTCACAGTCTGTTATATTTCAAAGTGGATGACTGATTTGTTAGCGCAATGATCACTGAATAAAGATGCAATTTCTACCCTCTCCGTAAATTTCTACGTAAAGTGAATGGCGAACTTTTAAAAAAAGTATGTGGGTGGCAAAACCCTGGTAATGAAATTTGTCTCACGTTCTCCGCTCTGCGAAATAGTAAAAGCTGCGATATTGATGACCTGCAAATACGCCCCGTAAAACACGTTTTAGATCTGATATGCCCAGTTCTTGAGCATGTGTATAATCTGTGCTTTGTAAACGGTATATTTCCCAAGCGCATGCAGCTCGCAAAGGTTACAGTGCTCTTCAAAGCCGGCAATAAAAACTACAGACCAATATCCATTTTGCCTGTATTTTCAAAATGCCTAGAAAAATTAATAACACTGAGAATGACTGCTTTCTGTGAAAAACACAATATTGTTACTGACTGTCAGTTCGGTTTCCATAAGGGTCGGCCGACACAGTTAGCTCTACTAACACAAAAGGAGCTAATACTACAAGCTTTTGAGGAAAGTTTTGTGACACTAGGCATTTTCATCGATTTTTCAAAGACCTTTGACACAATTAGCCACACTACTCTGGTAATAAAACTGCAAGGGACTTGTTGGTTCTTGCGAACGCTGCTTTAGGTGAACTTAATCGATGGAGTTCATTGAATTCACTGTCTATAAATAAAAACAAGACAAAGGCTGCACTTTTTCAATCTAAAAACAAAAATGTCCACATTAACGGCCATTTGCAAATGGGTTCCTCGATTGTCAGCTTTGTGTCATCCATTGAATGCCTCGGTGTAGTATTTCAAGAAAACTTACTTTGGAATCTTTATACAGACTCAGTAGCTAAGAAGATTGCTCGTGCTGTGGGAATACTAACGAAACTTCTATTTTTTCTTCCCTTGAGCGTCAGACAACTGCTTTGTAACTCTCTCTTCCTGTCCCATCGGAAAACTGTCATTTAGTCTGGGGAAACACCACGATGTCTAACATAACAAAACCTCTTCTTTTGCAGAAGAGAGCAGTGCGCGCTATCACCAATTCTTCATATGACGCTCATACGCAGCCTCTTCTCAGCGCCCTTAATTTACAACCGGTCACCTCCGTATGTCGTAGTATTTTTACTCAAGCGTTTCACTACTGCGAAAAAACAGAACACGAAATTTTTCGAGCATTTATCTCTTTTGACAATGAATTCTAACATTTACAACACACGCCACAGAGAAACATGGCACGTTCCTAAGGCGCGCACTAACTACGGTCAACAAATGGTACGCCACGTACTGCCATCTTTTTTAAACTCATTAGAAACTCAATGGACACCTATCTCTCCTTTTAATGAGCTCATTGTGGATTCCTTTTCTTTCTTTTTTTGTTTCGCTCTGGTATACACTGACGCCATGAATGCTTAACCAATTTTCTCTGCTTGTCAATAAATTATAATTTATAGATGTGAATTTCAAGGCTGTATTATTTGTATCATTTTATACTACTCGCTTTCTGTAATATAATTTCTTGCAGCATTCTATTGTTGATTTTTTTACCCGTATACGTTTCTGTTATACAATGTTCACTAATGTTCTATTTCTTTTTCTCGTTGATTCATTATTGTATGTTCGTGTTCACTTGATTGTGCACAGTGCCGTTTTTGTAGGGGGCATAGACCCCGTCAAGCCGAATTCATTTGGCTTTTTGTCTGTACTCCTGTCATCTGTACATGTATAGATGCGAATAAACTTGAATTAAACAGGTGTGTGTTTGCGGCTTGGTGTGTAGGCTTCGTCATCTCCGGGGGGCGCACTGATCCATCTTCCTTGCGCACGATGGTTATGGGTGGAGCAGTTGGTAATGTTGATGGCCTAATGATACCACAATCGAGCATTCCTTCAAGCTCTTGTTAAAGCCACAACTGTTTCTCTTGACTTAGAATTTACTGCTTTTTCCTCACAACGGACACGTCCTGCAACTCAAATAGAATTTCTATAGCACTGGTAGGTGGTGGATTTGTGCCTACACATAATACTTCCGGATATTTAGACGCGACATCTTCAAGACATGACACAGTTCTTAATGTTTTCGTGACGGCTCTTTCGCTTCTGCTTTATATGTCATGTTATAACAGTTTCTTCTCTTCAAATCAGCATGGCTTTGGAAAGTTTATCTCGTGTGATACTCAAATGCTACCCTTCACTAATGACTTGCACTTCTATTTCGCCAGTGCTTTTTCAACTGACTGCATATTTCTTGGCTTTGCTACAGCGTTCCATAATGTAAACCGCTGACTGTTATTATATAAACTAAGTGTTCTAAAAATTGACCCCGCAGTTCTTAACTGGATTGGCGTATTTCTATTTTCTCGAGCTCAATTAGTCAGCACTAATGATGTTAATTCCTCTGCAATACCAGTTGACTGTGGGGTTCCTCAAGGATCTGTACTTGGTCCTCTACTTTTCCTAATGTACATGAATAATTTACGTAGTGCTAGTACCTTCAGAAATTGTTTATTTGCTGATGGCAATGTGATTCACCTTTAAATAATAACGATGCCGACATTCACTCGCTCCCGGTCGATCTCAACAGCATACCTGATTGGTGTCATATTTAAAAAATAAACTACACATTACGAAGTGTAAGTCTATGAGGGTTTCCCGTTCAAATGCAACTTGTCCAACCTATTATATTCACAGTCATCCTCTAGAACACGTAACATCCTACCAGTATCTCGGTGGCCATATCACTCTCTATCCTGGAAAGTACATACAGAACATATAGCATCAAAAGCAAATGAAACCCTGGGTTACCTTCGAAGAAACTTGTTCTTGCTCCATCATCACTAAAAACAACATTATACACCACCTATGTGCCACCACAAGTAGGATATGGTTCTTCTTTATGGGACTGAAGCGTAATCACACTAGCACTCATGCTGGAAACTGTACAGAATCATGCAGCTCGATTTATCTTCGCTTACTATCATTGTTCGGCTAGCGTCACCCAAATGAAAACGACTTTAAATCTGATCCCACTAGCTACCGGCCGAAAGCGCAACCACATTTGTCTGTTCCATAAGAGTTTCTACCATTACTCTCATTTTCGCTCCCGATGAATTCAAACAGCACCCTTCATTTCTCATTGCCGAAATCACCTACAAAAGTCTACAAAAATTCACCTACAAACACCGTAACATGTGCACAATCATATTTTCCAAGAACTTGTAAAGAATAGATTTCCCTACCCGCATCATTGACAAGCATCACTGATTATATTCAATTTAAATACGTACTTACAACGCTGATTACCCAATTACCGCTATTGTGTTTTGTACATGTATTTATTTTAGTATCCTGTTCTGGTTCTGCGCCTAATAATATGAACTGTCTTGTATAATTGTAAGACAATTTATAGGATTTTAAATCCTTCTTCTTCTAGTGTTCTATATTCTCGTATGAAACGCGCTTTGTGTTCTTTTTCATTGTTGTGAATTTCCCTTCCCCTCTGAAATGTACTCTGTACCCTGAGTGTAACATAAATAAATAAATAAATAAATAAATAAATAAATAAATAAATAAATAGTCATGACGTCATTCCACAATATATTAACATTTAAAATCTTCATGTCTGGTCTTGATAAGAGAAAATCAAGCTCAACCACTGATAATACCAAAGGATATTGTCGTGATCTCATGGTCTATAAACTGAATATTTGCACCTGTCCATCGTTTCAACTCCTGGGAGGCTCCATCGGAACTGTAACTCGAACTGAATTTCCAGCGATAATGTTCGGCTACTCAACAATTTCTTTATTTAGGGCGCTTATTGGCGCGCCAGCACCTACGGGCGCTGTCATTTAACAGGTCAAGGACAAAAAGAATGTTTTCTTTATGAGAAATATACCCTGCTTTCGTTTTACATTATTCATCGTCAATGCAATGTGACTCAGATACTAGATCCTCACATTGAGTCCATCTCCTTTGTGAAATCGTGGTCTCGCAATGATGCATACGCAATGTGTTACTTTGCACTTCTCTCATAACCGAGTTCAATCTCCTCTGCGACGTTGTCGGACATGTAGTTTCGACAGCAGGAGGAGCGCCTTGGTCCTCACCATGTGGCTTGTAGCCAGTGATGACTGGATGACCTCCTCGCTATCCCAGGAAGAGCATCACCCCCATGTACAGCTCCGTAGCCGACTACGTTAAAATGTAGAATTCCCGATAGCTGGGAGCCCTCGTACATTTATTAGGATAACTTAATCGCCATATTCATCTTTTTCTTCTAGTTTCCTTCTTCTTCCCTCCTTTAACAACCTTGTTATCCGTCAACATCTTCATCTGCTTCCGTACCTCAAGATGGAATCTTATAATAATTTATGATGATTTATAGATCACAAGCTGAACGGTCGCGGCATGTAATAAATTCCCTCACGTATATTTATCTGGAGGGCCTTAGTGCGTAATTTAAGTCTGCAAAGTGCCAAAATGATTTTTGCCAACTTCGAAAGTTACTTATGTAAAAGTACTACAATTAAATTTACCATTATGTTTATCATAAGTCACAGCAACGAAAAAATACTACAGAAATATTATGGATGAATGGTTGTGGAAGTTTATGTAAAAAACTTTTGAAGGCTCACAATTTCTGCCTTTTTTACTGAGCCAGTCAAACGTAGAATGTAATAAATGTGCTAACCAATGACATTGCCTGCACGAACCACGCCAGTAGAAAATTATAAAGTAGGATGAGTCATTCTACAGAATATCGCGCTAGCTTAAGACGAACTTTTTCCAACCAACTTTCGCTTCATTGCTTAAAGTTCCAACATCCATTTACGTCAGCGAAGTTTTTTTCGAGAAATATAATTTCCTAAAACCACATTCACACAATAACCAACTAGCCCACTTATATTCAAGAGAATCGGCGATGGTTACTGTTGGAGTACGTTACGTTTACCATGGAATGACCTTATGTTCATACAGCGGTAAACGCAATAGCCCCCACAGTCATCGCGAGATGGGTTCTGCCGATTGTTTGCTATCAGTGAGCTTTCTTAACATACCTCACACATACTCCGATATCTATCTATCTATCTATCTATCTATCTATCTATCTATCTATCTATCTATCTATCTATCTATCTATCTATCTATCTATCTATCTATCTATCTATCTATCTATCTATCTATCTATCTATCTATCTATCTATCTATCTATCTATCTATCTATCTATCTATCTATCTATCTATCTATCTATCTATCTATCTATCTATCTATCTATCTATCTATCTATTAGATCAGCAAGCAGTTTGAAGAGCCAAACACGTGGGACAAATCTTTATTGTCAATCACAAAAGCTACGCACAGGGATACGTGCGTTGTAGTGTGGCGCCAGTGTAGCTGCCAAGTTGGGTGTGCTGGCAGTCACATTATTATTGTTCTTTATTAAAACTAAACTTTCCTTGCTCTTTTCTCGCTACTTTCCGGGCGCTGGGATGGTTTTGAAGCGCGTGCTGATGGGTTTCTTTAAACACCACCAGATGGTGCTCACCTTCCCGCATCCAGTATGAAGAACGTCTGAGGAATATTGAAGAAAGTAAATGGGCTGGGAGAGTGTTCAGGTATCTGTACAGGAAAAACATTGATTCATAGTAGAGCAAAAGGACTAGGAAGCTTACCATCAAGTAGACCGCCCGTAGGGCTGGCAACACAGCAACAAATAAGGTCAAGCGGAAAGTCATAGAGGCCGCAATAATCTCATGGGTAACTGCAATGGAAAAGAAACCTGCCATGAGTAACTACTTAAGAGGAAAAAACGAAATCAGGAAACAATCTATGATAACTCAAAGCGAAGCTCATTACTTTTCGAAGCGAGATTGGGATGCCTTAGAACACGCACCTATAAACTGTGATATAAGAAAGAAGAAGAAGCACGTGCTTGCTGCGGTAAAGCTAGAGAAACAATGGAGCATGTTTTGTTAGAATGTGAAGACGTCTAACCAGCGGTTCATTTAGGCACCATTGGCCTCCTTGAAGACCTTGGGTTCAGCTAGAGCAGTGGAAAATTAGACATGTCCGCAATAGGGATTAGTAAGACGCGATTGGAGGATTGGTGGAAGAAAAGTAGGGAAAGGACAAAAAACGGAGACGTACAAAAGCACATTTCGCAATAGGAGATCAGAAAATTTGGGTGTGGCAGTTCATAGAGGCTTTTTTCCTGTTTTAACCTAGGTAGGACATTAGGGAGTATAATAGCAAGGAATTGGTGGCGCATCCCCCGCCCCGTTCCAAAGGCGACGCTCATAGCATCCATCTATCCATCCATCCAGGCCGAAGCCGCCGCTGGATGACGGAGCCGTGAATACGCGCCTGCAAAATAGTTCCGAAACGTGCACTCAGCGTGGAGGACACCCAAGACCGAAAGAAGTGTCGTGCGGAACACGAGCGTCTTCGCTACGCTGCGAAGCGTGGTGCTGACCGTGAATGTATGGATACAATGTTTGCGTATAATTTCCTAATAATTATTTGCTTTACGTACAGCAACACAATTCAATTAAAATTTAGGACTTCTGCTACGATGCGATGTGCCATGTGAGGCAATGATGATGCTAAACTCTCAGAAATTATGAGCAATGAAGCATAACAAAGCCTGAAGCAAACACGTCACCCTGTGTGGTCTGTAGACGGTACAAACAAGCAGCAATGGTGCACGTAGTGTAACGTTTAACATCAACTCACTACTGTCGTATTGGACTAAACGCTGCAGCAATTACACATTCGCCAGCAACATCACCGCTAATTATCGTCAATCGAAGCAATAAACATACAAAGCTCCGCCTACATTGTTTCCCACAGTGCGTGGGTACCACAAATATTTATGGCTATGGCAAGCAACGCGAAGGGCTTCTGTGCCGTAGCAGTTGATGCCGCCGTTGTCGTGCTCTCCCACAGTCGACAGCCTCCAGAGAGGCGTGGTACGTTCGGCTGGAAGAAGAGCGCAGCGAAATGAACGCACCATCAACCATCCACCGAAAAGACATGGTGGCAGAGGAAAGGCAGCGTTCTGGCTTAAAGTGCTGGCATGATCCTCTAGCGTCCAGTTTTAGCTTTTTTTGTGTGCACTGGTCTCAGCGCAACGAACCCGAATCGTTAAACTAAAGCTACCTAATGTAAGTGAGTGCTGACTAATGCTTACGCCTTCGTGTCCGGCTGATGTTGTGGTCACCGAGGTGCGACGCTTCCGACACCACTCGTGGCATCTGTATGTACACCAGTACTGTGGGAGGACTCCCAACTGTCAGGGAGCCCTTTCTTTTGCCAAGCAGCAGGTCTTGGCGGGCTGCGGTAACGTGGAAGCTGTCGGCAGCGATGCTGAAAGCAGACCGATAGGGGCGCCCCGTTGCGGCGTCCAGTGGGCCTTTAACTCGCTCTTCAGGCAATACTGATATATTGAAATTGTGAAGTTTACTTGCTACATTTAGACGCGTTCCAAGTAGGCTTCAGAATAAGTTACTTGCTGACTTTCATCGACTGTCTGTGAAAATGCTAGCGACGGACCCGTTTGGAACACGATGATCATCCGTATACCCTAGATATCAATAGAGGCTGGAAAGATCCGGAATAAGGCACCAGTGTCTTAATATCTACATTAACAGCCGACTTCATAATACCCGTCTTGTCGAGACCATAGCCGACTCAGAGGACTAATGCGTATTTGCCGGTTCGGGTTTGCTTCAAGGCTAGACCGAGGAGTCTGAAATAGCGGGAGGCACAACATAGTTTTTTTCTCACCCAAAACTGTTAAAGAAACCTTGTGGCACCCCTCCAAGCTATGGAGCTCACCTATCCCCCAAGTTCCCAAAGTTCCTAAAAAGGCAATGATTGGTCTCTCACCGGCAATGTTAATTGCTCTGGCGCCATTTTGGAGGTTGAAATCGGAAGGCTTTGGCAGCTCGGAAAGCTACGGCGTAGATACAAACAATTATAATAAAACGAATGTGCATCGTCAATACTGTGTCAATACTGTCAATACTGTGTCAATACCTGTGCCATCTAGCCAGTTTTTCGTCAGATTTTCATCAGTCTCTGGGGCGATTTCCTGCGTCCTGGCTTGAGGTGATGGACGCGGAACGTTCCGCAGGCTCGTGCAGCCAGAAGTCTGCAACTGCAAGCCCTTTTATGAGTCAAGGCACCTGATCAACCACCAGTGAACGCTCAAGAGAGACTCCTACTCCTGTGGCCATGGATGCAGAGCCTATTGCCGGCCCGTCTGGCCAGATCACTACATTGACAAGTTCCTCAAGGAAACGAGGCACCTGGTCCAGCACCAGCGAAGACACAGAGGTCTACTCAATCACAGGTGACGACTCATCCGACGACAGCTTCGTGTTGGTGAGGAGCCGAAAGGCTAAAAGGAGGCTTATTAAGGCGTCGTCACCAGCGAGTACGTCAACCATGCAGGCAGGTAGTGAACTCTGGCCGCACACCATCCTCTTCATGCCAGTGGATTCTTCCGTCAACCTTCGAGTATTGAACAGGCAAGCTCTCTCTGTTTTTCTTGAGGGAAAGGCACCAAACGAAGTCAAGGAAGTCCGGCTGAACACACGAAAGAATGTTCTAGCTGTCGACACAACCCGTGGAATCACGCTGGAGACGCTACGACAGATAACAGAATTGGAGAACATAAAAGTACGACCGGTCATACCTATGGATGGGGCCTCAACTGCAGGTGTGATCTACGATGTTGACTTGGCTATTTCGAACTCGGACCTGCCAATTCTGATCAAACTGGCATACGAAGGAGTGGTCATCACGCACGTATGCTGACTCGGCAACAGCCGTTGTGTGAAGATTGTGTTCAAGGGGGATTCCATCCCTTCACACGTAAAGGTTTGTCACTTCCGACATGTCGTACGGCGGTTTGTCCCAAAGCCGCTTCAATGCCACAAGTGCTTCAAGATCGGACATGTTAAGGGCGCCTGCGCAAACTCCCCAATGTGCCCCCGGTGCGCGGAGTCACACACTGTAGATGTCTGCCGTGCAACAAACTTCAGGTGTGGCAACTGTGAAGGCACCCATGAAGCGACATCTAAAGAATGCCCAAGAATCAAAAAAGAGTTCGAAGTTCTGAAGCAAATGGTCAGGGATAACTCAACCCATTGAGAAGTCTCAGAAAAGATCCGGCGTCGACGTCGTCATCGACGAAAACGCTCAAAACAGGGTGGAGTTCGTGCGCCGCTTGCGCTAACGCCATCATCCTCAAATAGAACGCCCGAGAGCACAAGGAGGCCTCAGACGGGAAACGCTGCCCCCGTGGAAGAGTGGCCGGCGCTTGCAAGCTCTCAGTCTTCTAAGGAGCCTCCACGCTTGATGCTCCCATCGAAGCCCGCTTCTGTTGGTGAGGCTTCAACAGTCGACTGCCAAATGATCCCGGTGCTGCGATCCCTTGTGAATGTCACCAGGGCCATGCTGACAAGCATTGACACTCAATCTGCTCGAAGTGGACTACAAGTGCTCGACACGCTGAGCCCCGTCCTAGCAAGCCTTGAGTGAAGCCATGACTGACAATCACCAGTCATTTCGTAAGGAGGTCAGAGAAGCGTCGATCCTTCAGTGGAACGCGAGAGGTCTAAAATCTCGCATCGCCGATTTTCGTCAATTTGTTCTCACTAACCGATTTCCAATCATTGTCATCTGGGAACCAAGATTATCCCATCCAATAAGACTATCCGGCTGCGAGACAATATTCTCATCAAGCGACATCAAAAGTAGCAAGGTCGTCGTGTTTATTCGCCGGGAACTTACTTACGTCGTCCAACCAGTGCAACCTCATGACGACAATCAGTATGTGTGCATGACTGTTAAAAATAGAAAAGTGACCTTTGCACTCTTGGGGGTGCATCTGTCTCCATCGAGACGATTTGACACCAAAAGGCTAGAATACATCTTAAAAACACAACCTGGTCCATGGATTATCACCGGGGACTTCAACGCACACCATACCATTTGGGGAAGCTCTAAGGTTAACGCGACGGGAAGACGACTAGCTTCATTAGTTTATAACAATGGTCTCTACCTGCTGAATGACGCGAGTCCAACATTTCTGCGGGGAATGACGTACAGCAGCTGCCTCGATTTGACTTTCGTGTCCTACCGCCTCGCCGCATATGTTAAGTGGTTTTTGGACATTGAAACGCACGAAATTAAGTGACCACATCCCCACTTACCTCAAGATCAAGGGAATGTCTAACACGTATACGTCCACCACGATACGAAGAATAGATTGGACTGTCTTTAAATCCCACATTGAGGACGCTTGTCACAAAGTGTAGATGCGTACGGTGAGGGGCTAGTTGGTATGACATTATGAGAACAAAGAAAAACTGCGCAAAAAAGAACAAGACAGAGAAAGAGCCACACGACAAAGGCGCAGACTAACAACTAGTTTAATGCTCCAACGCCACTTTCCTACCGACAACAGAACGCATGCGCACCAACCGCAAAGACCAATGCCGCTATCATGTAATCAAGCCTAGAAACGCCAACTCCTTGAGGTAAAAATGTATGGAAGCCTCACTAACACATTTATCCGGCCCTAATTTCGCGATTTCTAAAGCATCGATTACTTCACGCTCTTTCTTATCAGTTGCGCGTCCGACAATCTTAGTCCTGCCGAAAAGTGGAGTACAAACATTGCCGTCATGCCTGCAGGTCTTGCAATGCTTAGGAAGATGCTGTCCTCTAGAATCATCTAGTGAATTGGCATGTTCTAATAATCTAATATTAATGCAGCGGCCTGTTTGTCCAACGTACACGTTGCCACAACTCAGCGGAATCTCATAGATGACATTCGCTCTACAAGGCACAAACTTGTTCCTGTGGTTAGTGCTGCACTCGATTTTCTTTTTCCTATCAGGTCTAGCTAAATTGCACAGACTGGACAGCTAACAAGGTGCCGGAAAGAGAACCTGTATGCCGAATTTACCCGCTACCCTCTTGAGGCCGTGCCAGACCCTGTGATCGCCTTCGGTCGGTCGGTTTTCCGTTGGCCCTTCTTCGGGCTGTTGCCGAGTCCCTGTTGAAGTCCCTCCGACCAAGTTCAAAGCCTCGTGGGGCGGATCCACAGGAGAGGAGGAAGTATGAAGTTATGCCCTATGTCCACAGGGTCTGGGCTTGATTCTAGGTTGATTCTTGATTGATGTTTAGGCTTGATTACATGATAGCGGCATTGGTCTTTGCGGTTGGTGCGCATGCTTTCTGTTGTCGGTAGGAAAGTGGCGTTGGAGCATTAAACCAGTTGTTAGTCTGCGCCTGTGTCGTGCGGTTCTTTCTCTGTCTTGTTCTTTTTTGCGCAGTTTTTCTTTGTTCTCATATTGTCAGAAAGGCCTCTCTTGTGGACTTGAACAAGCTATCAAGGAAACGGCACAGGCAGCCACGCGCACACCCACGTGTTCTCCAAGGTATTCTGAATTCGACCTGGAATTGGAGCGGCTTCGTGCGATTCGCCGTTGTGCCGAAAGAAGATATCGACGCACTAAGTCAATTCAGGATCTGAGAACAGTCAGGCGAATTCAAAAGAAGATACAACGCTGCATGGACAAACTAGAGGCTCAGCGGTGGTCGAAATTTTGTGCGTCGCTAGATCCCCGCAAACCGCTATCTCAAATATGGAGAACTGTGCGAGGTCTACGTTCTGTTCCGGAACAGCGTTTCCCGTTTAAGGCCCTAGCACTATTCCAGCGCCGACAAGACATTGATGTGGCGGAAGACTTCTGTGCTATGATTGCGGGCCAGCCAACTCGTACAGATTCGCTTACATTGAACCGTATTCCAGATTCACGAGATTCACGCATGGATCTGCTTTTCACGACGCAAGAGCTTGACGCGGCGCTCACCCTATGTAATCGGTCGTCGTCGCCTGGTCCGGATGGCATATCTTACCGCATGCTATGTCACCTTGATGAACGGGCACGAAGAGCACTCCTTAATATCTATAACGAGTCCTGGCAGGAGGGCAGCGTTCCCCAAGATTGGAAGATCAGCCGCCTGGTACCGCTTCTTAAGCCTGGCAAGTCTCCCTTAGAGATTACTTCATACCGACCAATCGCGCTGGCAAGTTGCGTTGGGAAGGTAATGGAGCGAATGATTCTCGCCAGACTTGAGTGGTACCTTGAACATTACGAAATCTACCCGGACGCCATGGCTGGTTTTCGACGTCACCGATGTTCTATCGAGAACTTTATCGATCTGGTAACCTATGTTCAACACCAAAAGACGTGTAAGAGGTTACCTGTCGCAATGTTCTTAGACATAAAGGGAGCCTACGACAACGTTCTTCATGACGCCATACTTGAAGCATAGGAATCGGTGGGCCTAGGCGGTCAATTATATCGTTGGACTCGCAGTTATTTACATAGGCGGTCTGTCTTTCTTAACGCTGAAGCAGGCCCAACCTCGCAATACTATACGCACCATGGAGTTCCACAAGGCGGTGTCTTGAGTCCCACACTTTTCAACCTTGTACTGATTGGTCTCGTGGAACGACTTCCGAACACAGTTAAAATATCAATGTATGCCGATGACATCTGCGTCTGGGCATCTGGTGTCACACGGCCGCAAGTACGCGCCAGGCTTCAAAAACCTGCCACGTCTACATCAGCGTACTTAAATGAACAAGGCCTCAAGATCTCGCCAGAAAAATGCGCATTGGTCGCGTTTAGCCGAAAGCCAATGAGATCATACGATGTCTCTATCGATGGGCAAAGCATACCTTATGTCAGGACGCACCGATTCTTAGGCGTAATAATTGATCGTGACCTCTGCTGGAGTCCTCATGTGGCCTACCTAAAGAAGCGCCTGACGGATATATCTAATGTGTTTAAGTTTCTTGGAGGAAATGTCTGGGGTACTTCAGTACATGCAATGATGCAACTGTACAGGACGCTCGTTCTTGGGTATTTGAAATACAGCTTGCCTGTGCTGACCAACACCTGCAGAAGTAATATCCGTACACTCGAAAGCGTCCAGGCCCAGGCACTTAGAGTATGTCTTGGATTGCCGCGGTGTTCGTCAACGGCTGAAACAATTGCCATTGCACACGATTTCCCAGCCAAGACCCATATAGTCATGGAAGCGCTCAGAGCACACGTAAGACACCTTGCTCGAGCCCCTGCCCATCATCTAGCCTCACTGCCAGAGGATCGACCACGTGATTCCTTTTGTGAAACAGTCCTGCTTTATCCTGCTTACCTTCCATCAGGTTATACAGCTCCAGCGAAAGTTCCGCTTCCACCATGGTGCTTGGCTCAAGCAAATGTTCGACTAATGGTACCAGGAATAGGAACAAAAGCCCAACTCTCGTCTCCAGCACTCAAGCAGCTTTCACTGCTCTTGCTGTACGAGACGTTCAACGAGCATCGTCATCTTTATACTGACGCTTCAACCACGGTGAATGGGTCTGCAGGATCGGTGATCTTTCCTGGAAAACCTTCCAACATAACAATTCGACTATCTCACCAGACTACATCGACTGCCGTGGAGCTTGCTGCTATTCGTTGGGCACTTCGTGTAATTTCTGAAGAACTACCCAACAAATGGAGCGTGTTAACTGACTCCAAGGCTGCTCTTCATTGTTTGGTTTCTGCCTTACGCCGAGGACCCCACGAACAACTAGTTATAGAAATCGGACTGCTGCTTCACCACCTCGTCGAGCAAGGACACGACATCACGTTGCAGTGGATTCCAAGCCACTGTGGCATAATGGGCAATGAACATGCCGACGCAGCAGCACGATCTGCACACGAGGATGGCTTGCAAGACTCCATTCCATTCTCAAGAACAGACGCTGCAACGAAAATTCGTGTGCTTGCAAATGAAGCCATCAAAACTTTATGGAACACACCCAGCTTAAAACATACACGTCTACACCGACTGGACCCATCCCTTCATGTTCGACCCCCACCTGGACTCTCTCGACACGAAACAGCAGTACTTTGCCGACTGTGGCTTGGTGTCGCCTACACAAGATACTTCGCCTTCCGAGTCGGTATGGACGACAGCGCAGGCTTGCAGACACTGCGGCGCGAAGAGACTATCGAACACGTGCTTTGCCACTGCCCTCGATACAGCTTGCACCGGCTGTCACTAGCGACCGCGTCACGCCTTGACGACAGCCCACTTTCAGAACAGTCAGTTCTGGAATGCCGACGTGAACTGTCGTCGCAGAAGAAGTCGGTCAAGGCTCTGTTGACTTTTCTACCTGAGAGTGGCCTATTAGAAAGACTGTAATGACCCCATTTCGTCCCTTTTCATATTTTTTTCTGACGCTTTTATTTTTGTCACGCTCTTCTTTCCGTCTTTACTTCCCCTTTCCCTTCCCTTAGTGCAGGGTAGCAAACCGGACGTTTTAAGTCTGGTTAACCTCCCTACCTTCCTCTCATTTGCATATATCTCGCTCTCTACAAAGCGAACAGAGATTGTTTTTTAAAATAATTTCTCTCTATTGGGGGTGAGGACTTACGGAGTCGCCATCCATTGGAAGCGCCCCAATTGCGTAGTATGAGGAATAACGTGGCGCGCTCCTCATAGGTTTGGCGTATGGCGCTCAATAAGAACACCACGTGGCAGCATTCCCGGAGATTTCTGTAAGTACTCTCGAAACGGGGGGAGTTTTTACTGTGAAAATAATAACCTTGGCCCAACTGAAAGATCAGACTCGTTTACAGACGCTGTCTCTTTACCGAATACATATAGTGAATGCCACTGTGCGTGGTCGCCACGATGGCATCTC
Source organism: Dermacentor variabilis (assembly GCF_050947875.1). Classification (NCBI taxonomy): domain Eukaryota; kingdom Metazoa; phylum Arthropoda; class Arachnida; order Ixodida; family Ixodidae; genus Dermacentor; species Dermacentor variabilis. Next base: position 61,207,269 of record NC_134576.1, read on the forward strand.
CCTGACGGCCTTGAAGGTAGGCAATCTCCCTGAAGGTAGACAAATGTTTAAAGCAAACTATGTGAAATATGTTCTTATAGTGGGCTGTCGGTATAACCGAATGAAGCATAACAGAATGAAGCCTCAATTCAGCGATCTCACGGGTTCACAGCGACCGACTGCGCGTCTGCATACACATCCGCGCACAATGGTATTGCTTTCGCTGCGAGCGCGCTTTCGCACCGTGGCGTGAGCTTTAGGCCGCAGAATATGACCATATGAGAGTACACAAGGAACCATTGTAGGGTGGAGGCTATCAGAGCTGTTAAAGATGTTCCATTGCAGTGAAGTTGCCAGCATCTAGCATCGACAAGTTATAGACCAAATAAAGCGTCATGACATTAGCGGGCCAGCGGGTGCGGGCGAGCGGTTAAGTGCGCCTTTTCGGCTACTCACCGAACGTCGCAGTCCTGACGCCGTAGCAGGAATTTCCTCGCCTCTTTGCTTGCTGAATAACCGTGTTGTAGCCGATGGCTGTTTGCCGGTTCTAGGTTTCGCGAGCCAAGAATCCCGGAACTTCTTGTACTGAGGCTACATGTTAGCAAGACTGACACGAGGCTCCGTTGTTATACAGCACTGCGGCACCGAGCAATAGCCAACCATGCTGCATGCCTCCAAAAGCAGCCACTACCAATTTTAGTGCTTTCAAATGCTGCCAAGCAGATACCGAAGGCGGGAAAAGCTGATAACTTAATCAGAACCGCAGTGCAGGTAAGACTTTAAGCTTTCATTTTCACTTCGCTTTGGCGCTTCCGAAGCAGCCGACGCGGCCGCTGTGACCACGTGATCCCTCACTTCACGTCAAGCCGACTGTGGCGCCAGCTTTTCCAGTGATGAAGCTCGCCCCCCATTACAACGAAACTGAAGAGATAAGAGTCATTTCTGGAGAAAGCGGGCGGCCAGGCTGCTGCCAGGTGGTTACGTAACCACCAGAGACCGGCGGAGCTAAGACTTCTGACTAGAAACGAAATTTGTAGAGCGCACCTCGTAGGCGCCCGTTTCTGCACGAGCGTGGGCCTACCTTGGCGCAACCGAGCAAAAGAGCACACTGAAAGGAGAAACAGAAGAGAGAAGTGCTTCTTGTGGGGGGAAGGAAGAAAAGGCTGGCAGGCGTAGTGCAGCGGGGGATGAAAGGCGCGAGGAAGAAAGCGTAGGAGGCTAGGCGGAAGTCGGGAGAAGAAGGGCATAGTGCTGCAAGGATGGCTAAGAGATGGCGCCAGATTTGCGGATGTTGTCTGGGAGATCTGGGAGTATTGTCGGCGGCGCCTGCTGTGAATTGCACCCTCAGGTCGCCCACGCTGTGGCTCTCGTGGTCTGCACGTTGCCGAGACAGTCGCGCAGCACTGCGCTACATTTGCAAGGTGCTGCACGCGACAGATTGTCCACGCCAGCCACTATATCGCGACGTAAAAAACACGTGTAAAGCGGCGTTCAAATTTTGCATTAGGGAGTATCGTAATCGTCGCTGAATTTTTTTTTTCGGTCACAAAAAAATCTTGCCCAGCATGGGCGAGGCGAGAAGTGGAGCTCGCGGATCGTACTGCAAAACCCCAAGACACTCGCTCGCATTGGTCGCCGTCGTCCGAAAGTCACATGCATGTCGCTCAGTCTTTTGCAAAAAGAATGTTAAAAAACCTTCATTAAAACAAAAAAGAAACACAATTCCTGTGACGCTTGCTTCGAGGTGCTTAGACAAAATCAATTGTGTTGCTGCTCAAAATGTGCATCGGCTAGTTGTCGCATATGGCTTCTTGTTGGGCAGGACTCCACCTTGGAAAGGTTCAGTCAATTAACGCAATGAAAGAGCTCTGCAGTACAGCAAAGCAGATTTTTCGTAATGCCGATAGACCAGAAAATGTCGATGGCAGAAAGTGCGCAGTGCGCAGTTCATCCGCGTCGCAAGTGCCACAAGTTGGGTGTGGCTACGTGTGAAGGTATTGCACTATATAAACGCAGGCACGACAACCGTTGCAGTGAGTTAACGGCGGTGTATCACACGTTCCCGCATGACCATAGAACAGGAACGCTTGTAGAACAAGCACTCAATGCTGCTGGAATTGCATGCGAGCATACAGAGCGTCAACATATTCTCACGATATGACTGCAAATGAATCCGGGCAAGATGGAAGATGCTTCGATCCTAAGCCATGCTTGGTGCTCTTTGCTGAACTTTCTCGAAAACCCTGGTGCCAGACAAGGTGACACTGAAAACCCGACTAATGTCCTGTAAGAAAGTAAGGGTGGTTCACGCTGTCGCTCTCTCTTCTCTCACGAAATGTCAAACTGTAGCTCATTGCTGAAACTGAGATCGGTTGCCGGATGCAAAGCGCTTCAGCCTAAAGCGAAAACGCCTCGGCTACCTTACTGTAACATGGATAGATGATGGGGATGTCACAACTCCTGTGGGAAAAGGCGTCGACGTAAACATACCGCGATCATGAAGCGATGCCAAGACTCTGTTCGCGTCGCTCTTGCGAGTTCACACAGTAACTTACTCGCCTCAAAGTGACCATCAATGGAGAAGTTTACAGTGAACAGGCACTAGCAACACTTTTCGCTTCACAGCTAAAGTCAAAAGGAAGCAAGCAAGTGCACTTTACTGCAATCACCGTGGCCGTCGTTTTCACAGGATCAAGCACCCCCATCCAACCGTACACACGGGGGGCTCGAACTGTAAACGCTGCCAAGTGTTTGAGATTCAGTATCTTGTGTTTTGCGACTGTCCTCACTACCTTCCACAGAAGAAGGCGCTGGCTTCTACGCTCCCTTGAAAAAGAAGGAAGCAGTGGGGAACGTACAATTTTGTCCGTAATGTGGGACCACACCGTACCAACAACCGCTACAAGGGCTGTTCTGGACTATTTGAATACCGTCAAACTAGGGTTAAAGGAAACCTTTGCGGTACCTGTTTATTGTGTATACATGTCTTTTCTTGCTGTCCTCATTATCGTTCGTCACTCTTTTTCGCCGCATTTTCGTTGCTTCTCTATTCAATATAACAGGCCAGAGTGTACTAGCTCAGGCGGACCTATATGCCTTTCTTCCAATAAATTATAGTCTTACTTGCAGTAATGTATTCCAGCAGAAACGCCATTTAGCTATCAGCTTAATTTTCAAAGTGACCATCTGATTATTTATACTTTGTTTTTCGTTCAAAGCAAAGGAAGTATTCACCCGGCGTGTCGCAGAATAATGCCTCCCGCTACGATGCAAGATGAATACGTAAGATGTAACAAACGCGAGTAGCGGAAGCACAGCGTTTAGCCTATCAAAGAGCCGAGGGTTAACTTGAAATGTCGCTGCAAAGCACGTTACAGGAGTGGCAACAGAGGCAGCAAAATTGTGTCATTGTGCAGCGCAGAATCAAAATTATCGTATAACACTGCCATTGCGTCATTTGAAAATGGCCTGATGTAAGGTGATACGAATAAACAAAATTTTAATAGTCTTGTAAGCGAATGTATCAAATTAATCGAAGACAACAATTGTCGACTTTGACAAAAAAGCAGAGTCAGGGGTAAACATGCATCTCAGGACAATAAAGCATTGTGCAAGAGGGGACACTCTCATAGAGTGCAACTGCCAAGTTGACTGCAGCGCACCAAGCCGTCGGCATTGATACCTGAACGGCAATTCCGCCTGCGGTTTCGGGATCACGCGCTTTGAACGCTAACTGGCACACGTCATGCCGGCTGCACTGATCGGGCTGGCATTTGATTTTTTGTTTCTATGCTCAACCATGGGCGGTTCTCACGCGGAATCGTTTTAGAATTTAGAAAAATAATTGCGGACCAACTTTACGAGTCTGATGCGAATCTGTGCCACATGCAATTACACAAAGTATGCGCATGACGCCTGGAGAAATGAGGAAACGTTTACTTTGTTGTATATAAATGCTTCTACGAGGCTTTTTCTCCATTTTTCCAACGTTCTGGCACCAGGCAAGCAGCTGTAGTTCCAGTACGAAGCTCTACTGGAGGATGTCAGCTGAAAAAAATAAATACAAGCCTATGTCATTTTGGTAAAACACCTTATAGAACACTGAGTGCAGAGGTGAAATGTGCAAAACTGATGAGTGTTCAGCATTAGCAATAAAATCAATTTGCTTTTACATACATGGCAGAGAAGATAACCGCCTCATCCCAAATACCAGAAAAATATAAAGAAAACATCTTGTTTCTAAGCATTCCCCCAATGCCGGAAATTATATCCTGCACTTCAAAGCACAAGTAGACAGGTGACTGCGCTTTTCGAAAACAACTTGGCCTCAGCCAACGCGATGGTACGCAACGTACACTGATGTGGCCACAACACAGGCTCTCAGCCAGTCTATTCCAGACACTCGCCGAATACCTTTCACTCGAACTCGAGACAAGTGCGCGGGAGCAAGTTCTATCTTCATATGTTCGAAATGCAGAATTTTCGAGTTTCGACTTCCTCGTTTTTTAGCTCCTCGGCGTGACTTTAGCGCGTTCTGCTGGCGGAAGGAACACACTCGAGTGTTATTACCCTTAGCAATCGCTCGTGGTGCTTTCAACAAGCGTGACTACCAAATGAAGGTATATGTTATTTCGGGGCCATAAAGAGCGTCACAAACCTTTCCCAACCCGCCGTGGTTGCTCAGTGGCTATGGTGTTGGGCTGCTGAGCACGAGGTCGCGGGATCGAATCCCGGCCACGGCGGCCGCATTTCGATGGGGGCGAAATGCGAAAACACCCGTGTGTTTAGATTTAGGCGCACGTTAAAGAACCCCAGGTGGTCAAAATTTCCGGAGTCCTCCACTACGGCGTGCCTCATAATCAGAAAGTGGTTTTGGCACGTAAAACCCCAAATATTATTATTAAACTTTTCCCACTTAGATTCAATACACGCCACACTAAGGTTGTCACCACGACCGAGCTGCTATTCGATAACTACATCAGAACGCCAGGCACGCCGAGCGTGCCTCAATAGTATCCCGAAACGTAACGAAATTAATAACAATAATGTTGGGGGTCAGCGAAAGTGCGACGAATTTGTCCTAGTAAGATTCAGTAGACGCAAAAGTGCGTCACACGATCTAGCCGCTTTTCGCTAACTGCGTCACAAAGCCGGGTGACGCGAGCACGCCCAAAAACTATCGAAATAAGTCAAAATAACGTTGGGGCCCGAAGAAAGCGTCGCAACAATCTACTAACCCAAATATAACTGTGCCAGGACAGCCGAGTTGTTTTCCGCAAACTGCGTCACAAGTCTCTGTTCTGTGCCGTAAGCCCAATATTACTTCGTAATGCGTGGGAGACTATCAAAGAAAATGTCTCACCTCGCCGTAGCTCGATATAGCAATGGTGCCATGTCGAAGTGCAGAAGAAACGCACGAGTACGACAGGAGCCGAACCAACCAGGCTACATTCGAGAAATTGAAAATGAGACGGGTCGCCGACCAGGTGAATTCCACACGCGCCGCTGGCCTCGCTCTCTTCTATGACGTGTCTGGCGTATAACGCATACATCTGCCGCATATGGCGTGCCGTTAGCTTGTGGCTAGGTAGCGCAAGAAAATTAAGGCGCAAAGTATACGTTCACCTGCACAAAAAGCTTTTTATTTCTAACGGGGGAGTAAAAAAAAGCAATGATTGTTAACTTTATTACACATTCTTTTTTTCCGATGCTCGCGGCAGCTAACAGACGGCAGTAATACTAAGGCGACGTATTTCCCGTTACTAGTCTTCGCCGAGTTTACCCTCTTGTGGAATTTATTTTTCTAAGAAAGCAATATAATGCACACCGACAGAAACTCCGAAGACAGTACAGGAAGGCTATTTCAGAATGCATTTAGAAAAAGTTTACTTCATCAAGAAACGGTAACATATACAAAGTACGAAGTATTGGATAAACAGCACATTTTCAAAGGATAGTCTGACTCCCGACTCTAACACATAACCACGTCAAACCACAGAAACACACAGTTACACATAAGCTAATTGCCACTTATATAAAATGATGGTAATATATACAGTGTGCGCCATGGTTATGTACATTGATAATGTGACAGACACACTTTACTTAATTTTGCTGTTATGCTGTGAGATGTGTATATACAGATATGATCACGCATACGAGAGCACGCAAACACAGAAATCACGGGCCTCTACATTCTATGTAGATTCAATTAATACTTTTATTGGCCTGGCTACAAGAAGTAGGTTGGTCGAAAATTAAGCCATACTCGTCCATAAGCTACCGACAGGAAACGGCATGACCACTGTCGAAGGGAATCCTCTTCACCAAGGAAGAACAACTCCTGTGACAGAAACGACAATAACTCCAAATAGAGCCTCTCCACGAGTGTAAGCAGAGCGCGGTGAGGATGTCCGGCGGCAGCTGCTCCGCACCTTGTTATGGAATAAATAGGCTACACAGCAATTAAAGGTCGCGCGAAGAGGCCACGTGAGCAGCGAGATGTAATAAAGCGGCTCACTCCAAGGTCACTGAAACCATCAAGCACGTGCCTCAAAAATACCTTAGCAACAACGCATTACAGCAGCACATATCTGTTGGATTCATGAAGGGGGCAATGGGGACACAGGTCAGACGTGACTACGCTCTTTGCGAATTCAAGAAAGAAAGGGACGGGATCATTGCCATTGGAGCCAAATTAGTATCGCTCAACGCTACATGTCATCCTTCATGATTCCCATTGTTGTTCTGGCGGCGTTTGTGAGTTTACGACAAAACCTTCGTTTCTTTATGATTGCAAAGAGCAAGAGTGATGCTGTCATAAACTGCTTCGTAAGGTACAAAAGTCTGTTACCTCAACTTGCACGTCAAACACATTTATACGGTAGCATTCACAATTTTTGACATTTTCAATGTAATTGCATTGTTAGGTAACAGAGATCCCCCTGTTACGCTTCTTTACTCGCGGACAAAGGAGAGAGAGTAAACGTTTATTGTAATAGAGGCTGTTTGGTTATGGTGGGTGGAGCCCCTCCTCCAGGGCCGCACTGGTTACAGCGGCTCGCCGGGCCTGGTCAAGGGTCGCCAGTTGGCTCCCAATTCCACTTCCGCGAGTCGCGCCTCCCACGACCAGTTGTGTAAAGTGTTGTCTAGCAGCGGCGAGGTGGCAGCCGCCGGACGTAACGCGCACTGGAATGTTATGTGTTCCAATGACGGTGTTCCTTCGCACCACGGGCATGTGTTGCTGTATTTGTGTGGGTACATTTTGTGTAGCCTGTATAAATGTGGGAAAGTGTTTGTTTGCAGGCGGCGCCAGTCCCGTGCTTGCCTCCTGTCTAGGTCTGGGTGAGGAAGGGCTTTGGTTCGCCTACTTAGCCGTTGTAATTCGAGGATTTATCTTGGCGCACCGGGTGTCGAGGTGTTCTCTCGGGCGGTGTGGCCCGCGGCTCGGCCTGTCATGCCTCGAGCCAAGCGGTCCGCCTGTTCGTTCCCCGCTATCCTTGTGTGCGCCGGGCACCAGGTCACGCAATGATCCATGGTGAGTTCCGTTCCTAGGATGCGGAAGACGCAGCCCGGTAAAGCCCCCCCCCCCCCCCCCCAAGGAATAGGCGGCAGGCGTCCTGCGAGTCTGTCAGCACGTAGGCCGATTGGCCCTTAGCTTCCGCGGTGCGTATAGCCAGGGCTATGGCCACAGCTTCGGCCGTTGCAACCAATTTCGTGTGTATAGATGCTGCTACGGTTGTTTGTACTTGGCTAGTCACGACTGCTGCAAATGTATTGAGGGTGCCTGTATTCTTGTGATAGGAACTAGCGTCTGTAAAGTAAGTATCGGGATCGCTTCGCCGCCTTAGTAAGGTGGCTGCCCGCGAGCGTCTCCGTGCCGCCTGATGGACTGGGTGCATGTGACGATGGATCGGCGCCACGTGGATCCGCTCTCGGACTTCAGATGGCAGTAAGATTGTTTCGTCGCCACAATATAGTGCTGTCAGTGGATAGTGAAGTCTTTGTAAAACCGAGCGTCCCTGAGGTGTCGTGTTTAGCCGTTCACGTTGCGCCATTAGAGTGGCCGCTGCATATTCCTCCAAAGTGTTCATCATTCCTAATTCGTTCAGTCGGATCGTGCTTGTGCTTTCAGGCAGGCCGAGTGCTGCTTTACAGGCGATTCTTATGAGCTTATCCGCATGTTCGACGGCGTTACGCCGCGTGGTTTGGAAAGGCAGAGCGTACGTTAGACGACTAATGACGAAGGCGTTTACTAGCTGCATGGTGTCTGCTTCGGTCATGCCTTCTCGGCTGCGTGCAACTCTGCTAATAAGCCCAGTTACGCTCCGAACAGTGCGTCTGAGATTGGAGAGTGCTATGCTAACGCTGCCCGTTTCTTGAATGCACATTCCCAGTACGCGGAGGTGGGATGCCCTCTTGATGGGCTCTCCCTCCAAGGTGAGCTGCAGATCCGGAGCCCTGGTCGCTAGGGTATGTCGAGGTCTAATATGAATATACTCCGATTTCGCTGGAGCGCACCTCATGCCTGCTCGCCTCATATAGTTTTCAATGGTGCCGATGGCCTGTTGAAGCGTGTCTTGTCGGTTTCCGTAGGACCTTTTGCAGGCCCAGAGTGTAATGTCGTCTGCATATATGGCGCAGCCAAGGTCCCGGTTCTTCTGTAAGTCCAGGGCCATTCTACGTAAGCCGATGTTAAAAAGAAGTGGTGACAATATGGATCCTTGAGGAGTGCCCTTATCTGGTAGGCGATACAGGGCAGAACGTGCTGAACCTAGTCCTATTTTCGCGGAGCGGCTGCTCAGGAAGTCTTGAACTTAATGAAATACTCTTTCTCCACACCTGACATCTCGTAGTCCGTCTAGTATTGTAGTGTGTGAGATGTTATCAAATGCCTTATGGACGTCGAGTGCTAGCAGGATTCTGTCCATACTGCGCGGAGGAGGATCGAGAACCTCATCTCTTAATAGAAGAAAGACGTCCTGTGCACAGATTCTCCTGCAGAAACCAAACATGGATTCAGGGAAGAGTGAGTTTCGTTCGATGTGGGCTTCGAGTCGGGTTAGAATTACTCGTTCAAAGAGCTTGCCCATGCAAGACGTGAGCGATATGGGCCTGAGATGGTTGAGCTCGCACGGCTTGCCCGGTTTTGGTATAAGCACGATGTCTGCCTCCTTCCATTCTCGCGGTAGTCTTCCATCCGGTCGCCAGACCTGTTCATTGAAGAAGTCGACTAAGTGCTGTAGGGCTATGTCACTAAGGTTGCGCAGCATTGCGTTGGTGATTTGGTCGGGTCCAGGAGCCGTGTTCTTCTTGAAGGTTTGTGCTGCTGCGTAGAGCTCTGAGAAGGTGATGGGGGCGTCCAAGCTCGAGTTATCCTGTCCTTGGTATTCTCTCATAACGCTTGAAGATGTCTGGGCAGCGCCGGTGTAGGTGCGTTTTAGGTGCTCGAGTAGTTCTTGTTCTGAGCCCTTGTATTCTCCTAACAGCCGCCGCATGACGTTAGACGTCTCGGTGCGCGTGCTAGTTGGGTCTAACATGCAGCGAAGAATGGCCCAGGTCTTCTTGGTGCTGAGGGTGCCAATGAGAGAGTCACAGAAGCTGCGCCAATTCTGATTATTCAGCTCCTTCGCATAGGTGTTAGCTTCGTTTGCCAGCAGGGCTATTCGGCGCCTAAGTTTGCGATTACGCCGCTGCCGCTTCCAGCGTTTGGTGAGGCTTCTGTGGGCCTCCCAGAGGTGGGCGAAATGGTTGTGTACTGCTGGTGCTTCCGTTGTGGTCTTGATCTCTCTCGTGGTGGCAGCATGGGCCTCCTTGAGGAAAGCTATCCAACCTGCGGCCGTGGCTGGAAATGAGGAAGCAGCCTGGTGTTGTTCTCTGTACCTTTTCCAATCAGTGAGCCTGGCCACCTCTAGGGGCTGTCGAACTTTAGCTGTGTTAACATTGACACACAATGGATAGTGATCACTACCTAGCGTTTCGTCCAGGTTACACCCGGTGACCCCCGTCTCGTTGTTGACAAACGTAAGGCCCGGCGTGGTGTCCCCGGCAACGCTGTTTCCTATCCTTGTATGAGTGCCTGGCTGCATAATCAGCACAAGTTCGTGGGATTGAGTTTCTCGTAGTAGATTGATGCCCTTGGCGGTGTCGCGTTGATAACCCCATGCGCAGTGCCAAGCGTTAAAGTCTCCGAGAAAGATTAGTCGGTCTTTCGTTGAGAGCAAGGTAGATACGGGACTTAATATTAATTAAAAATCGGCCCTCTTATCCCTAGGAGGGCTATATACGTTGGTTATGAGGCACTTGGGACGACCCTTCTTGACTGGCCATATGGTGAGTATTTGGTGGTGGATTTCTACGCCAGGTGCTATGCCGACAGTGATTTTCAGGTCCTTGCGGGCCAATGCTGCCACTTCAGGGTAGCTTGAATTGCTGTAAAAACGGTAGCCCCCAATAGGTACCCGCATTTTCCCTACTTCCTGAAGACAAATAATGTCAGGTGGGACGAGCGCCGCCTTGATATATTGTGTAAGTGCAGCATGTTTGTTATGTAGTGATCGGCAGTTCCACTGCCAAATTACGAGATTCTCTTGGTGTGTAGGTGTGTAGTTAGCCAGAGTATGGGCTCTCGAAATGTTCTGTGTCTGTGGATATGGTGACCTTTGGATCTCGGTTCTCCGGGCTAAGGCTGCTAAGACGTTTTCGTGTTTTTTTTTTACTCCATTGAGCGAGTCGTCGACATACCGCTTAAGATTGTGGAGCTCTGCAAAAAATAATTGCATTTGTGCGCACATATTGTCTAGTTTCCCTTCCACATGAGTGATGGGTGTAGGCATCTGTGCTATAGGCTGCGTTTGTGATAGTGGTTTGGTCTGTGTTGGGTTCGTCTGTATGTTGGACAGTTGTGCGCGTGCGTTTGTCTTATGGGTTCCTCCGTGCGTCATCATGCTTGCCATTTGTCGTTTAAGTGTTTCGAGTTAATTTTTCATGCTACCCAAGCTTGCCTTAAGTTGTCTGTATTCGGCAACTATTTTCTTGTATTTCTCGGTATTTCTCGTTTTGTGTGATAGGTGTGGTTGTGGAGGACGCGACCGCTGCCCAGCTTACCTGCGGATTTGTCAGAACGGAGGCCGCCTTCGGTGCTTCCCTGGATGCTCGTTGCGTCTGCCTTGCTTCTCCGCCCTGGACGCGCTCTCGTGCTCGAGAACGGGATCTGCTCCGGTGAGGTGACGCTGATCTGGCCCGAGCGTTCAGTCGGTGTGGAGATGGCGATCTCGTCCTTGCCTGTCGGTCGCGTTGGTCGCCCCTATGGCCGTTTTTGTAGTCCGATTCCTCATCCTCTGAGGCGAACCAGCGAGGTTTTTTCTGCCCTTCATTGCGCTTGTCAGTGCTCTTTCTGACTTGAGGTTTTTTCGGTTGCTTGAGGCGTCGTTGGCAGCTGCGGTCCCCGGTGACGTGGGCACCCTCACACGAGGCACACTTTGGCTCACACGGGTGTCCGTCCACTGCGTTTCTGAGTCCACAAATTCGGCACACTCGCAGGTCGGGTTGTGGACAGACGTCTGTCCGATGCCCTTTCCCATGGCATGTTTTGCGCACCTGAACAGTAGCACGGTAAGGATGACACAGGAGTTCGCCTCCGTTGTAGTACACCACCCGAGGTAGTGACGGGCCGCAGAAAGTAAGGGCGGCACTCTTTGTTTCTCCGATCATTCTTGCTTGGATAAGTTCGACGCCTTGAGTCCGTATACGTATGTTTGCTATGATGGTCTCCGGTGGCGTTCGGGGTGGAAGTCCATGTATAACTCCTCGGATAGCTTCCTCTCCGGTGGCAGCCTATACGTTAACGTCATGCGAACGTCCGTTGATAGCGAGGGAGTGGACTCGGCGTGCCTGCTCCGCGACCTCCTGACTCGATGTCGAAAGTATGGCGATGTTGGAGCCGGGCTTTATACGGAGCAAAAATTGCTCACCTCTTATTTGGTAGTCGCAGGCCGTGACGATCGCTTCGGCGAGGGCCGGCGTGCTGATAGTCTTCAAAGGCAGTCCCTGGTGTGGTCGGATAACTATCTTGAAGTGATCCTTAGGAAGAGGAGGAAGTTTGGGTATGCCTCTTCGTCGTTTCCTTAGTTTCGCCGGGTTAGTGCTGCCCGTTGAGTCCGTTTCTCGCTTGTGCTCTCGAGCCAGCTGCTTCTTTTGCCGTAGTGTCAGGACTGTCTGCCAGTCGTCGTCCGTCCGCTGGCGTTCCTCGGCGTTGTGGCGAGCGGAGCGTGTTATGCAGTCTTCAGTTCTGTCTACATTTGTTACATCCATGTTCTCTGCTGGTGTTGTCTCACCTTGCATTGTCGTCGTCGTGTGAAGTTCGCTAAGCGTTCCCGTAGCCATGCCCAGGCAGAACGTTTGCTGCCGTTCGCGTTCCGAACGCGTCGGAGCAGCAGCGGCTGCTGCGCTGGGCTGGCGTCGGGGTTATCGACGCTGCCCCGTAGTCCGGGTTTGTAGGATCGCTGGGCTTCACGAGCTTCACCGAAGGCCAGATGGGTAGCACACCCGTATTCCTTGTATCCTCACGAGTCGACTGGTATTTCGGTACCGTGGGTGGAAGCACTAGTCTACCAAAAAACACATCGAAACGAAGAGCGCGATGCAAGCAGTACTGCGCTGCTCGGCGCCCCCTTGCGGCTCTCCACTCGCGGACAACTTTCTGTGGTCGTGAACAGAAAGCTACCAAGCAGGGCCCAAAAAGCCTCTAGAGTAGAGGTGATAGGGCAAGCCGGCCACCTCCATCTTACCGGGAGAATCGATTAACGTTGGCATTTGTGGAGAACAAGCGCTTTGGTCTCGATCCCAATTTCACAAGGCAAGTTTTCTCGTGCAGATGCTTCTCGATGTGCTTCGTTGTGTTGATGGTTTCAGGCCCAAGCTTGAAAGTCTTGGTCACTTGTATAGGAGACCAGGATGTCACTATTCAGCCTATGGAAATATTCTAGACCAAGACACCGTTCCATTATTTTCCTAATTAATCAAAAATTTTTATCAACATATCAAGATAGGACGTCACAACTTCACGCTAGAACCGTGAAATTGTGTAATGAGGGCTAATGGCGGAAGAAAAAAAATCAGGCATAGAAAGTGTTAACATTGTTTGAAAAAAAAAACAGAAACGTGTCTTTTTCGGCACGTATCAATATCAAACGTGATACAACTTGCTGAACAAACAAGTGGCACACCGACAGACCACCTTTCTTTACTCGACACAACAAATTTGTCCTTGATGTTCACTTCCACCTAGAACACCACATGAACATGGCAAATATTAGGTGAAATTTTTTAATGTGCTTACGTGTACAATACAGTGCCTGAAGAAGTTACGTAATTTCTGCAGCGAGAAAAACGTTAGAAATAGTGGCACGCGCAAAAATCGACATTTCACGTTCACCAGATGTTTCGGCCATCGTACGCATTTCACCCATTTTTTCGAAGCAGAGTGATTAGTTCTCACGATACCTATGCAAAGGTACCCCCAGGTAAGTGCTAGCTGTCGTGAGCCACTGGATGTTTTCAAAATCACCGGCAGGGGCATTCCAATGGCCATGCCGGAGACCAATACTATTTTGCTTATTGATTGGGCAACCGCTTTGTTCGCAAAACTTTTCAGTAATTCTTAATAATGAGCTAACACTCTCCCTACCTGCAGCAAATAAGGCAACGTCATCGGCGTAAGCTAGAACACGTACTTCAAAGGATTGTATCTTAAACCCACTGATTTCAGCACTAATAACTATTTTTCTACAGAGTGGCTCCAAAAATACAGCAAAATGTAAAGGACCTAACGGACAGCCCAGTCGAATGGAAGAGAGTACTTGTATGCGTTATGAAAGTTCACCATTAACAATTAAATTGGTACATGAACTTTAATATGCCATTTAGATGCCCTTACACCTGACGGAACCAAGTCTTACATAATTATTAAATAAAAAAAGAACACTATGTAATACCATGTGAAAAGCCGTAGTTAGATCTTTTTGCAGCATTGGTACCTTGAGGAAAGCGCCATGGCAATATTCGAAAATGCTTCTAGCTACATGAATATTTCTGAATACATGAATACATTTCTGATGTGGCCCAACTAACTCCCTGGAGCCTTGCGAGAAGAACTTTCATTAAAACCTTGCAATCAACACTTGTCAACGTAATTGGCCTGTATCTCTGAACGTCGCTAAGCACTTTATTAGCAATGCATCATTCTGACAGCTGTACAGCAACACCGCCAAAACATTACGCCTCGCCCTCTCTTCGATAAATTGAAGCACATTTATAATAATAATAGAATTATATGCAATATTTCTGGTATAACATGGGGAAGACAGGAGATGGAAATTGAAAACGATGAGCAAAACGAGAACATAGTAAGAGCGGGAGCCAATTTTTCGACGAGTTGTCTTTTTCAAGTCCACTTGTCGAAACGTTGGCTCCAGCTTTTACCTTGTTTTCAGTGTAGAAAATTTAGGTTCCGATTGAAGTATATTGTGCTTAAACAGTTGTATTCCATTTCGTTGAATTGTTGTTTTACCATTGATGCTGCATTGAAATGATGTTGTGGCAGTTTTGTTATTCTGCTGTTGAGTCATTATTGCCACAGCACTGAAAGCTACGTAGTGGTCCAGTAGAGACGGCATTGAGATTTTAAATCTGGCCACTGAATTATGATATTGTCGCAGCCTAATAGGAGACGGATAGCCGGCGTAGAGGACGTGTAAAAGCACTTTTATGAGAGCAGTCAACGCGACGTCGTTGTCGTCTCTGTTTTTCCACTCGCGCGCCACTTCAGCGTCGTTCTCATCGCCTGGCACATACCCGCGGCGACCATATAGGATGTGGCATTTGCCCCCCCTTTGAAGAAAAAAACATCGTCCTGATGCACCAACCGCCGAAGGCTGTGCACAGACGGTGCAAAGTTGAGGTCACCAGGAAATGTAGGGCTTCATACGAAGCACGTGCACAACCTCGGGCAGATGCCACCCGCGTTTGGAGCAGTTATGGCTGTCGGGGACAACTTCATAATTCACATCGCTGATGCGGCGCAGAACTGTGTACGGGCCGAAGTATCTTCGCAGGAGCTTCTCAGACAGCCCCCGCCGACGAATCGGAGTCCAGATCCACACCTGGTCACCGACGTTGTATGTGACGGGTCTGTGCCGAAGAGAGTGTGGGTCTGTGCCGAAGAGTGTCGGGCATCGTATTCCTGTCGTTCTTGGATTCGCAAGCGCGCAAGCTGCCTGGCTTCCTCGGCGCGTTGCGTAAACTCCTCGGCACCAGTCTCGCCGTCACCGCACTCGTGTGGCAGCATTGCGTCCAACATTGTTGTCACTTCGCGTCCGTAAACGAGGTTGAAAGGCGTCACGGGTGTTGTCTCTTGGCGAGCCGTGTTATACGCAAATGTAACGTATGGTAAAATCTCGTCCCAGTTCTTGTGGTCGACGTCGATGTACATACTCATCATGTCTGCCAGTGTCTTATTCATACGTTCTGTCAGCCCATTGGTTTGGGGATGATAAGCCGTGGTCTTTCGGTGAGTGGTACCACTTAGTCGCAACACGGTATCCAGAAGCGCAGCCGTGAACGCAGATCCTCTGTCTGTTATGACCACTGCGGGAGCGCCATGCCTTAGGACGACGGCTTCGACGAAAAATCGCGCTGTTTCGGCTGCTGTTCCACGTTGGATCGCACCTGTTTCGGCGTATCGAGTAAGATAATCAGTGACGACGATTATCCATCTATTTCCGGCAGTAGACAGTGGAAATGGACCTAAAAGGTCCATGCCAATTTGTTCGAACGGCGCTTGCGGTATCTGAACAGGATGCAGCAGTCCAGCTGGCTTACCGGGTAGGGCTTTGCGGCGCTGGCAATCGAGGCATGTCTGTGTGTAACGTTTCACGATTGACGCAAGTCTTGGCCAATAGTACTTGCGCCTAATTCTTGCCAATTTGCGAGTGTATCCCAAGTGACCAGCGGTCGGCTCGTTGTGACAGGCATGTAGGACTTCGTCGCGAAGAGATGCGGGAATGACGAGTAGGTAGCTGCTGCCATTAGGTGAAAAGTTCTTTTTATAAAGAACGTCGTGGCGTAAGCAAAACGAAGGCAGCCCTCTCGCGAATAACCTCGGCACGCTGCTTGTTTTTCCCTCTAAGTAATGGAAAAGAGGAACCAGTTCTGCGTCCTCGCGTTGGTGGCGTGAAACGTCGACAGTTTCTAGCACGCCAAGAAAACCCGCGTCATCATCGTCGTGGACTGCAGTCTCAACAGGAGACCGAGAGAGGCAGTCGGCGTCGGTGTGTCGTTTCCCCGATTTGTACACAACCGTGAAGTCGAACTCTTGGAGCCGAAGCCTCCAGCGCGCAAGCCGACCAGCTGGATCTTTTAAATTAGTCAGCCAGCAAAGTGCATGATGATCACTGACAACGGTGAAACTCCGACCATACAAATATGGCCGAAATTTCAGGACGGCCCACACCAGAGCGAGACATTCTTTTTCTGTAGTGGAGTAGTTAGCCTCCGTCCTGGATAGCGTCCTGCTGGCGTAAGCAATCACTCTTTCGGTGCCGTCCTGCCGCTGTACAAGCACTGCGCCGAGGCCGACATTACTAGCGTCGGTATGAAGAATCGTAGGAGCGTCTTCATCAAAGTGTGCGAGGACGGGAGGCGCCTGCAGCCGTTGCCGTAGGTCATCAAAAGCCCGTTGCTGGTCTTCACCCCACACAAAGGGGACATCCTCTCTGGTAAGATGGGTCAAGGGCCATGCGATGCGCGAAAATTCCGCAATAAGCCGTCGGTAGTAGGCGCAAAGGCCCAGAAAACGTCGCACGGCCTTTTTATCTGATGGCATTGGGAAATTAGCAACGGCAGATATTTTATCAGGGTGAGGTCGATCACCTTCACGACTAACAACGTGACCGATAAATTGAAGTTCTTCAAAGCCAAAATGGCACTTTTGAGGTTTTAAAGTTAGACCAGCTGAGCGTATTGCTTCGAAGACCATCTTTAGTCTCCGTAAGTGTTCCTCGAACGTTACGGAGAAAATCACTCGAGGTAGACCAGACAGGTTTGCCATTTGAGGCCTGAGAGTACAGTGTCCATTAGTCGTTGAAACGTTGCCGGCGCAGAACACAAACCGAAGGGGAGCACCTGAAATTCATAAAGTCCGTCGGGCGTAACAAAAGCGGTGTTCTCACGGTCTCTCTCATCAACTTCTATTTGCCAGTAGCCGCTTTTCAAATCCATCGACGAAAAGTAACGTGCGTTTCGTAGCCTGTCCAGTGAATCGTCGATACGCGGTAGCGGATAAACGTCTTTCTTTGTGATCAGGTTGAGTTTTCGGTAGTCGACGCAGAAGCGCAGGCTACCATCCTTCTTTTTCACCAATACGACAGGCGATGCCCAAGGACTCTTAGATGGCCGAATAACGCCGTCGTCAAGCATCGTCTTCACTTGTGTCTGGATTGCCTCGCGCTCTTTCGGTGCTACACGATAAGGATTCTGCCGAATTGTTCTGGCGTCGGCTTCGGTGACAATACGGTGCTTAGTGAGCGGCGTCTGGCTAACTCGTGACGTGGATGAGAAGCAGCTCTTAAACTCATTGATGAGCTCAAGAAGGCTGCTGCGTTCGACGGGCGATAAGGTGGGACTGATATCGACCACAGGGGCAGGCATAGCCCCAGTGAACGTCGCGTGCTCCACTGAGAGGCAGTCCTGTATTGATGTAAATTCGTCGAAGTAAGCAACGGCCGTGCCTTTAACAATGTGTCGACGTTCCCCGGTAAAATTCGTCAGCAGGAGTTCAGCACGTCCGTCGTGTACGTTAATTACGGCCCTGGCGATGGAAACGCCTTGACTCAGTACCAGTGCGTCGATGTGTTCAGCGACGCCAGTGCCAGTGTTGAAGTTGTCGCAGATTACAGGCACGAGGGAACAGCTTCGCGGTGGAAGCGTGACGTCGTTGTCGGCGATACGTAAGCGGGGTCGCTGGTGCTCCGCGGGGTCGACGTCGTCTGAACTCGTAGAAAATGTGACGACGAGGTCACGGACATTAATCACGGCACCATACTCTCTCAAAAAATTCATCCCCAATATAAGTTCTTTACAACACACAAAGAGAATGACGAGGGTGGCGACGAAGGTTGCGCCGGCGATTACTATTCTGGCTGTGCATTTTCCAATTGGCGTCATCAACTGGCCACCGGCAGTTCGGATGTTGGGACCGGTCCACGGCGTCTTCACTTTTCGCAGCCTGTCGGCCAGCTTTTGACTGATTATCGAAAAATGCGAACCAGTATCGACGAGAGCGGCCACTTAGTGGCCGTCAATGCAAACGACAAGATCGGCGCTGACGGCGTCGGTTACAGGAGGTGTGGTTGGACTCGTCGGAGTTGTAGAGTCGTCGATCGTCGGAGATGGGGGCTCTTGGGTAGCTAGCCGGTTTGCAACCTCACCCCCGGAGGTCGCTGCGTCTAGTTTCCCCGGCGCGGGCTAGGGGACCTGCCCCTAGAGGCGTCAGAAAATTCGCGACGGGTCGGTGGGGTGTAACGAGCCGGAGAGGGGGAACGCGATCGAGGCGTCGTTGAACCTTCTGGCCGAAAGTTTGTAGAATTTCCGTCGCGGCTACGTGCAGCATCAGACACAGGGTAACTGCAGCTGGAAAATTTTGGATACCCAGCCGCGCGGTAGTGGCACGCGCGGTAAACATGTCCTGCTTCGCCGCAATGAAAGCATAGCGGCCGGCGGTCAGCGGTGCGCCACAAATTGGTCTTTCGAAGCGGGTAGCCGGCAGAGGATTCACTGTAGAAACGAGGCGCAGCGATCGACTGGCGGCGATACGGCATAGTTGGCGGCGGCTGTGACTGTCGAAAATAGGGCGTCGGGGGTGGCGGTGATGGCTGCGTCGTAGTGGTCGACGGTGTCAGCAGCATCGAAGTGGCAGGAGGTGGACGGCAGACAGCTTCCGCATAGGTTAATCGTCGCGGCACCGCCTACCAGTCGGGCGACGAAAAGGCCTCTCGAACTTCCTCCCGAACGATATCAGCGACAGAAGCCACCGCTGGTGCCATGGGAGAGATCCGGAGCTGCCGGATCTCCTCTCACACAATCTCTCTGATGACTTCATGTAGAGACGTGCTGCAGCTCTCAGGTAGAATGGAAGCGTTCACCGGCGAGCTCTTGCGATCATATTGGCGGTACCGTTGCAGTAGTGCCCGTTCTATAGCGGTAGCCTCCTTGGTAAATTCGGCCACTGTCTTTGGAGGGTTCCTCACGAGCCCGGAAAAGAGTTCCTCCTTCACTCCGCGCAAGAGATAGCGCAACTTCTTTTCTTCGGCCATCTCAGGGTCTGCTCTGCGGAAAAGGCGGGCCATATCTTCTGCAAACATGGCAACGCTCTCGTTTGGTTTTTGAATACGGGATTCAAGTAGGCGCTGCGCGTTGTCTCTTCTGTCGCTACTAGTGAACGTGTCTAGCAGCTGGGTGCGGAAGGCATCCCACGTGGTCAAATTTCTCTCCCGGTTCACAAACCACGTCCGCGCACTGTCTTGAAGCGCAAAATAGACATTAGACAGCTTTTGCTGGGAGCCACAGTCATTATCACTGGCGACACGCTCAAATTGGTCAAGCCAATCTTGGACATCCTGAAAAGCGTCGCCGTGGAAACTTTCTGGTATCTTAGGATTCTGCAGCGTCACCTGCGATGGAGTTGCAGTAGCCATGGCGGAAGTAGGTTGACGCGTTCCAGCAGGGTCCTGCAAAGGGCTGAACTCGGGCGTCAGGCCTAGCAGGCGGCGACTGTACCGGTGAACAGGAGTTTCGATGAACGAAGGTGATTCCGCTTTCGAGGTATGGCTCTGCGAAGGGGTGCCGAGCATGAGACAATCCTACCCCGCACCTCCACCAGTGTCGCAGCCTATTAGGAGACGGATGGCTGGCGTAGAGGACGTGTAAAAGCACTTTTATGAGAGCAGTCAACGCGACGTCGTTGTCTCTGTTTTTCCACTCGCGCGCCACTTCAGCGTCGTTCTCATCGCCTGGCACATACCCGCGGCGACCATATAGGATGTGGCAATATCTCGTTTGGCTAGTGGATTTTTCAGTCTCTATTGAAACTGCTTTGCTATTCACACTTTCAGGCTCTGGTGCGTGCTGATAACTTTCCCTTACACGAAAGAGAGTAGAGGCTGTTCTTCTTCAGGTACCTTTATTTCCGTGCACATGAAACATTATAACAGTACATAAGGCACAACAGCATGCAACCTGGAGACATAGGGTAGTGTCTACCTCACCCTTAGCAGTGCAAGTATATCTGGAAAAAACTATATTTGAACGCGATCGGAACACTGATTGTGGTTTTCACTTGTGACTTATCTTTGCGACTAGAAGGAAAGGTTACTCAAAACGCAGGGCTTAGGCATAGCCTTCTAACGGTTGACTTTGAACAAATGAGCTCTTGGAGCTGGCTTGCATATCTGAACACGCAAAATACATCTGAATACCTTACACTAAAATGTCTCACACAACAAGACATCACAGCAGGATTTAAGGCTGCCTGTGACGAGGCAAAATGCACTGGAAAGAAATGACTTCACGTCAATATATACACGCTTTAGAATGCATCTCTCGCCCAAACTTAAAATGTAATGAAGTACCAAAGTAGACTTACCTGTTGCTTTGAGCTTTTTGTCCTCGAGATGTATATATATTTATCTTGCCCAATTATACTAAAAATATAATCACTCAACTTTATTGTCAATAAATGAAACGTCATTTAGTCAGTTGTCGGGCATGCTGAGAAACGCCTGAATGAAGTGTTTCCAACGAGGCAGCTTTGCTTTTTTAAAGAACTAAACTTCTAAAGCGTTTGGGTACTGAGTACAGCTTATCTCCCTGGTCCAGGTAAAGAGCTAAAGGCAGACCAGTTAATTTTTATGTTAATTTCCCGTGCAGAAAAGTTTATTGCTGGCACGTCCTCAATTTAGTGAGGTCATTTTCTGTTAATTTTTCTGGACTTTCACATAGATAATGAAAACACATATTTGGGCATTTTGCACCATACCCAGCAACTAAATGGTTGCTCAGGCAATATAGAGCTAAGACAAGGCTAGCTAATACTTTGAATCATGCAAGCAAGAAAAACAATACTCATTTAGCACAAAAAAACAGGTAATAACGCACAGCTAACATAATCATCTACAGCCAAATAACTGGTCGCCTGCACTTGCAGCTTCAAATAGCCCAGAAATACTCATTATAAAGCATAAGAAATGGTTTGTGGGGAGTTAGGAGTTCGCCGACGCCATTTCGCTCACCGCTTCTGCGATCCCTATGCCTGACTGCCTTCGCGTTGTTAACCGCTTCTCAGCGGTGGTTCGCTAGTCGCGATGGTAAGCTGTGAGGGCGGGGTGCTGACGTCACGGCGGCCGCTGCCGGCTGCTCTCTTGTGTGTGTGTGTGAAAACATTTATTGTAATGAGGTTCGGAGGCTCGACTTCTCAAGCCAAGGCGGGCCGCTCCCACGTTGGCACTGTCAGGCCAAGCCTTTCGGCGACATCATGGGCCCTCTGGACTGCCCTTAGTTGGTCCTGAAACAATGGGCTTTGAACCCTTTTCTCCCACTGTGTCCATTCTTCAACGAGGTTGGAGAGAGTCGCGCGACACCCCGCCAGCATATGTCTGATTCCAATGATGCCATTACAATCATTGCAGTCTCCCTCCCTCTCTGGATATATTTTATTAATGGTGTACGGTGTGGGATATGTACCTGTTTGTAATAAGCGCAGTGAGACTGCCTGAGCACTGCTCAGTTTTGAATGTGGCAATGGGAATTGCGTGCGTCCTAAATAGTAATGTTTGGTAACGTCATTGTATGTTATTAAATGATCTCTAGATTCCCTGGTTTGATGGTGAACGGCTCGGTTGTGACTGTCACGGTTAGCAAGTTCTCGTGCCAAGTCATGAGCAACCTCATTGAGGTATACCCGAGTCTCGTGCACTTTCCCCATATGCGCCGGAAACCATCGGATTTCAATTGTCATAACCCCCATTTTTTCAAAAAGTTTAGCTCCAACTCCAGCTACGTAGCCTTTACCAAAACACTTTACAGCGCATTTTGAATCAATGTAAATGCAGGCCCACTTATTACTCCGGATGGCTAGAGCAATTGCCGCTTGTTCCGCCACCATGGGGTCCTTGGTAAAAATAGTGAGAGCGTCTTGCACCTACCCTTGATAATTTGATACAATGGCCGTATATGCTTTTTTACCTTTCACCCAGGCAGCATCAACTGTGGCAGCCAGTTGGTTCTGCTGCTCTATTTCCTGCAAGTGTGCTTTAGCTCTTGCCTTTCGCCTTTCGACATTATATTCTGGATGCATGTTTCTGGGGAGACGGTTGGTTCTGATCTTGTTCCTAACTTCAGTCCTTAATTCTACTTCAGCCTCTATTGGGCTCCTTGATGTATTCAGTTCTGCACCTATTGCCTGTAATATGTTCCTGCCAGCCTGTGACTTTGTCAATATTTCGTTTTGCGCTAGCTGTTGGGCCTCTGCGATTTCTTCCATGGTGTTGTGCACCCCTAGAATCATTAGTTTGTCGGTTGCAGCGTTACTGGGTATCCCTAGGGCTACTTTAACGAGCTTCCTGAGCATCACATTAAGTTTGTTAAGTTCTGCCTGCTTCCATTTGAATAATCCAGCCACATAAGTGAAGTGACATAGAGCAAAGGCATGCATTAGCCTCAAAGCGCTGTGTTCTCCTAAGCCTCTGTGTGTATTGGTAATTCTCCTTAGTAACCTAATGACTTCATCTGTTTTATTCGAGGTATGTTGTACTGTTCTATAGTTAGTATTGTTTCCGTCTATGTGATACCCAAGAACCTTGATTTTTTTCAACTGGCATGATTGCGGATCCTTCATGAGTGTATAAGCACACTCTTGGCTCATCTTCCGGAATGTAACCTCTTGGTTTACGACCTTTTCTGCGATGTTTAATGACTAAGAGTTCCGATTTGGCTGCCGAGCATTTCAACCCCATGTCTTTCAGTATGTTCTCTACAACGTATAAACTTTCCTGTAATCTGGTCTCTGTCTGTCCTACATTGCCCTTGGCACTCCATATGGTTATGTCGTCGGCATATATCACATAATGTATGCCCTCAATTTTCTCCAGATTTCCTGCAGCCTTGGACATTGCTAATTTGAATAGCATGGGTGAGAACACAGCCCCTTGTGGAGTGCCCCTAGTTACCAAGTTCTTAGCTTCTGATTAAAGCTCACCGAGCATGAGTTGTGCAGTTCTATTTCTAAGAAAGTCCTTAATCATGTTAAAAAGTCTCTTACCTAAACCCATCACCGAGAGAACTTCAAGTATTGCCTTATGCTTTATACGATAAAAAGCTTATTCCACATCCAATCCCAAAAGAGCTTTCGTATGCGCTGGGCTGGCCTGTATAAATTGATATTTGATCAGCAGCATAGCATCCTTAGTTGACAGCCCTGGACGAAAGCCGATCAAGTTGTATGGGAGGATCTCGTTCTGCTCAACGTATTTCGTGAGTCGATTTAGGTTGACATGTTCCGTAGCTTTGCCTAGACATGACGTTAAGGAAATAGGACGGAGGTTGTCTAGAGTGAGTTGTTTGCCTGGCTTTGGTATGAGGATAGTGTAGGCCACCCTCCATTCCTCTGAGTATACCCCTTTTCTCCAGCATTCATTGAAATGTTCAGTTAGCTAAAAGGTTGATTCATCATCTAGATTTCTTAATATCTTGTTAGTTATTCCATTAGGTCCAGCCGCCGATCTACCATTAAGACTATGAAGAGCCGCCCTCACTTAGCTCTCAGTGAAGTCCCGGTCAAGTTCTTCACAAATGCCTCCCGTATACTCGGGGCTCTCATCTCCTTCGTTTGGTTGTTTAAGTGGGAGATATTTGGCTGCGAGACTATCCATGATATCTCTCTCCGTTTTGTCTTGGCTTTCCTGAAGAACCAACTTAGCTATAGGTGTTCTCTTGCTTGTCCTTGTTTCATTCTCGTTGAGCAAGTGCTTGAGGACGTTCCAGCTACCTCCATGTTTGAGTCTACCTTCAGCCGAATTACAGATCGCATCCCACTGTTGCTTCACGAGGGTCTTCGAATGATCATCAATTTCTCTGTTTAATTGCGCTATTTTTTCCTTAGCCTTCTGTTAAGTTTCTGCGTTTTCCATCTCTGTTATATAGCCTGTTTGGCTTCAATGAGATGCGCCAGCCTGCTGTCCATAGCTTCAATATTTTCCTCTGTCCTGATTTATTTAGTGGCCTCCTTGACGTCCTGTCTGAGCTGGCTGACCCATGTCTGAAGGGGCTCCTGCTCGGCATCTAGAGGACCCGCTTTCCTTCTGTTCGCCCTAATTTTTCTGAACTGATCCCAATCAGTGAATTTGAAGATTCTAGTTTCCTGTCTCGGTATGCGTATGGTTATTGTATGATGTAATGATCGCTTCCGAGATCCAAGTTTGAATTTTTCCAATTGGCTCCTCTTGAATTGTTTACAAAAGTAAGATCTGGCGTGGAGTCCCTGCTTGTGGATGTGCCACAACGGGTGGGATACGCCGGATCAGTAATCAAGCATAACCCCAGATCCATGGCAATACTCCATAGCTCCTCTCCCTTCTTTGTGTTCCATGTGTATCCCCATGTGTGACAGGGAGCATTAAAGTCCTCTCCAATAATGAGCGGGGAGTTTTTGGCAACCGAAAGCACCTTGTTGAAGAGTGCTCGAAACTTCTGTCTCATGTCGTTAGGAATGCTGTAAATATTCAAGCAGAAAATGCTTCGCGTCTTACCTCTGTTCCTTTTAGATATTATCTCAACTAGAATAAATTCAAACCTGGAATGTCTAAGGTGAATATCATGCTCAATGTATGGCAACTTTTTGTCAATGAGGGTCGCCAACCCTCTCCCCATTTTTTTGTCTCTACATATAACTTTCTACCCAGTGAGCATAATTTCGTCCGCTAAGGTTTCCTGCAGCATAATTACCTTTGGCCTGGCCTCAGATGACCTGATCACCTGTTGCAGTGCTGCTTTTTTGTGTTGGAACCCACAATTCCATCGCCACACGTTAAATCCATGATTACTGTCCATTTTTATTAGGTCAGGCTGCCTTTCTATTACCTGCTATTTTGATCTTTGTGATGGCCACCGACAATCCAGGAATGGACTTTATGCTATCCGCCTCCGATGGCAGATACTCATCGTCGTCATCCCCTCGCGCCTCCATTTTCCTAAGTCTTTTCTCCGCCGTTAGCCCCCATTTCCACAATTTGTCCAATTTAAAGATGGTCGTTTCCACTGTCTCTCTTATCGCTTTAATTACCTCTTTTATTTCACTGAGGGCTCAGAAGACTGAATCACCCTCGGAACTCACCGCTCTCTTTTTAGGGGCAGGGGAGCTGGATTCCCCGGGATCGTTGCTTTTGCTTACAGGTCTATCTATCTCTACTCTAGCAGGGCTTGACTGCTCTTTTTTACGAAGCTCTACTACACGCCTGGTAAATTCTTCATTAGCTTTTCTTAAAGAAGCTACTTGTTTAATTAACTGCTCTATTCCGGCATCATTGTCATCACCCACAGCCACCGAGGCACCCCCAGCAACCCCAGCCATACCTTTGACTTTCTCAGCCCAGGTGGTTCCTGGCGTCGTCTTCTCGCCAGGTATTGAGTCTCCTTGCACGAAGCGCACCTGCGCTTTCCTTGACTTGGAGGGCCTTCTCTCCCTGGATAGTGAGCGATCCCTGGATCTGGTGCGACTCCTGGAGCGTAAGTGCTCCCTGTCCTCGGGGCGATGCTCTCGTGGCGGGAGCGTGTATCTTCTCACTTAAGACTGGACCGGGTACGCATCGAGTTCCTCTCGTGCGACGAAACCTTTTGACAAAGACTTGCACTCACGCACGGTGCCTTTGTCCCTGCGGGGAGCGCGTACCTTGTGTTAATCCGTTCCGGACGGTAAGCCGAAGAACGGGTGGCTAAAGTTCACGCGAGGTCGTACCATGCCGAGTCGAATTAATTAATCGAAGGCCCAATTCGAAGGAGATTTCCCGAGCTGTCGCGTGTTGGCCCGTTGGTTATTGAGAGAGAAAGTAGCATCTGGCACTTTTTCTATTACTGTGTCCCATCTTGAGCCTGCGCTCTCGCAGCGACGGGCAATTGGCGCCCCTGCCTGTATTTTCGCTCTTCGCGCGGGACCTCTTTAATTACCCGCCGCCCCGGCACCGCACATTTCTGCAGTGTTGGGTGCCTCTGGAGACAATAAACGGTTATCTTCAACACAGGGCAATACTGCGCTCTTGCGTGCTTTGCTCGGCAGTCCATTGCGGCCTGAGCACGGGTGTAGCGGTGGGCTAGATACTGACTGCTGCCGTGGCCCTGTAGCTCGATAAGATTGAACCAGCAGTGGTCGGTATTCCTGTCAGACACAGAGACCTCAATAGTTCCCGTTGCTTGAGCATCAAATTGATGACCTAGTGACAAATGCAGGTATATGCAGATACAAAATACCATTTACCTCACTGCAGGTAAATTTTTTATAATCAGCCACCTTGATGTTGCGGCATAAAATATATGTATAAAGGTTGCATAAAAGTTGCTACAAAGCAGTAATTGAAAAAGAGAGGGAGCCAAAGCACCCATGTAGAAAAAAAATTGAATGAAATCGATATACATGCATATTTTGAGCTATCAACAATTTTTTATCCAATATATACAAAAATAACATATATTTACAGCGTAAAAAGCTGCTGCACGTGGAGTATGCAGCACACTACAAATCAGCGTCACAAAACCAATAAAGCAGGCCTTATTCTGTTTAAAAACTATGAATGCCTGAAGGCTTGGCTGTTGGCTTGCGACCTTGGCCGCGCGCGCCGGTCACGCGACCACGTAGACACGCGGGAGTCGCGCTTGCTTTCGTTGGTTGCTTGGGAGGCTATTACTTGGCTTCGTCGTCTGCTTGGCGCTGCTCTTTTGGTGTCGACAGGTATTAAGTTGCACCTCCCCTGCCGGCTTTCTAAGTAGACCTTTTGCATGCTACGCTATAAATTGGAGGTGACTTGGGTGCAAGCGTGTCAGTGTTCATTCCACGCAGAGGAGGAAATTGCGCACTGCGGTTCATCGCCACCGGCCTGCAGATCCAAGAGGTTGGGCGGAAGCGAAGCATTCATCGGAAGGACCTAAATCTCTGCTGCCGACACTGCCCACGAAGTTGCTCTCGCAATTACTGTGTTGGCTGGTAGAAGGGCTGGGTCAGCTTTCCCGTGACCTCCGCTTCAAAGCCAATCCCAAGGATATATTTGCATGGTGAGATCAAATTCCCAGTGCTGTCGCTAACGTGAATAGCTTGCAGATTGCCGTTCAGCTATGAGAAGGGTTCAACCTAGGCTGGTCTAGCACTTCCTTCGTTAGGCTGATAAAACTATACAGGCAGATTGGGGAGATATTGTGGAGATCTCTTATTTGGCTGCCCTTTGTTCTCTAGTTCGGGAGTGCCGCACTTTGTTCCTCAATTTCACGGCACAGCGTCCACCGTCAGCACCACACTCTTCCATTTGACTTCGTGTAGGCAATGCAGAGTCCCTATATCGTAATGTTCGATTTCAAGTTCCATTGCTTCTATCACGTGACTGGCCGTGAGGCAGATCGCAGGAATAGCGGCAGCGCGGCGGCGAGGGAGTCATGTCCGAGCCGATGACGAAGGGCGAAAAAGGAAGGACAATTGATACTGTCGGCTAGTGAACGTTACCCTAAGAACCAGTTAACGATTTTGTGGCGCTAGCATCTTACAAAGTGCTGGCAGTGCATTCCTGTTGCGTGCATCGTGCAAGCTCCTGGTAGTAGACGACATAGCGCTGCGGCCTGCTAACTTATTTACGCTTGCGATAGCGTCTGTCGGCTGAAAAAGTAAAATAATGACATTAATAAATTACTTCTTCATTGCTAGACGCCCTGCATTACACGTTTATACTTTAGAACTTGCCGCATAATATTTAACTTATATTTTAGCTTTATTTAGCAAGCGGAAACATTCTGGAATTCCTAGATTAGCTCGTCATATATTAACGTACACTTCAGAGGGGGCACCCTCTCATCTGTTGGCCGCGTCCTGCCCTTCTTCAACCACCGGCTTGGAAGTGGCACATTTTGTGACGTAAGCGGCGAAGTGAACGGTTCGTTTTCCGAACCGTTATAAGATTCCACCCCAGGATGGAGTGGCTCATGACCTTCGCGCAGAAGCGTTTGCAGAGCAAGCACTGAATGCTGCAGGGACGCAGGCCAGTATCAACAGCATCCACATATTCTGCCGATAGAGCAGCAACAGAATCGGGGCAAGAGTGGCTTCGATTATCTGGATGAAGTTTAGATCGTAAGCCATCGTAAGGCCCTTGCGCTTGACTATTGTTATCTAAGAAACAAATGATGGTGCCTGCTGCCACTATCTGTCGTCTCACGTAATATGAAATTGTATATCATCTTTCAAGTTGAGGTTGGTTGGCGATTCTATTCCTGCTAAGTCTAAAGCGGAAATGACTTGGCTACCGCACTTTCATTTGGATAGCTGATGGATAGCTGTTGGATAGCTGATCGCGCCGCCGTTCCACGCACAGCGAGGCTCGAGTGACAGCGCCGCGGGTGGAGGCGGACGGTATGCTCGCGCCGCGAGGTTGTCCCCCTGGATGCGCTTCGCCTCGGCGGCGAGTTCGTCTAGGTCTGTAAACCTACATCCTCTGAAGTAGGCCGCGAAAGTGGGGTGTGCCTGCCGTGTGACACACTCAACTTTCTCTGCATCGGTGGCGTGAGGGTTCGCGAGACGATAAAGTTCGTCCATCGCTCGAACATATTCCAGCAGGGACTCGTCCGGATGCTGGGTACGAAGCTCCAACTCTCTCCTCAAACGCCATTCGTAATTGGGCGGAAGAAATTCCTCGCGGAAGTTCGCGCGGAACTCTTCTACCGTGCGGCATCGGTGTCCGGTCAGTCGGAACCATCGAGCCGCCTGGTCAGTCAGTGAAACCGGGATCACGCGCACGACTAGTTCGGCGTCTGAAAGCCCGGTTGCCTGCTGGTAATACAGCAGACGGTCGAGGTACTCACTTGCACTCGTGCGATCGTGGTACCCACTGTAGGTAGGCATGTCTACCTTAATTCGTGGTCGCTCGCTCTGCGACGAGGCCTGCATTGTGCCTTGCAGGGCGCCGGCTAAGCTCTGCATGATTTGCAACGCATTTTGCAGCATTGCCTCGCTAGACGGCAAACTCTCGCCCAAAGGGCCGGATGCCTCTGCCGTCCGGGTCGAGTTATCTAGTGGCATGTGTGCCTCTATGTCCGCGTCGCGATGCGGCGAGGGGCTCGACGGGGTGCGCCTCGTATTAGGGTTAACCTCTGCCCACGTGGCATTTGCGCCCGCCTGACTGTTCCGCGTGAAACACTCAAAACCAAAGCTGCTGGTTTGTTCAGCAGCTGCCGCCACGTTAGCAATAGGCCGCTGACTTTGCGTCGCTACATTTGACAACATGAACAAATCTGAGAGGTCAGACAAGCCAGCCGCCATTGTTCGCTGAAACGTGGGTAGTCCTAGCGCCAACACACACCAGAAGACTCGCCGTGTTGCCGAATTCGATCCACGTTGGTAGCGCCAAATGTGGGGGTTGCACTCTGCGTGCGGCTAGGGCTGAAGGCAAGCTCCGGATCTAGCCCCACGCAGTCGCTTCGTGGTACTCCCAACCCGTAGCGCGGGAATCGTGGCTACGCCGGGTTCGAACGAATAAGGCAACCAGCGGCGTCAACGGTAATAAGGTTTATTGCAATTAGCAATAATGAACACTCGCAGAGGGACGCCCTCTCAGTAATAGTAGTAAATAGGCTTGCCTCGTTGTCTGGGTGGGTCAGTCAAACGAGGTCACTCACGGGATGCGGCAGTTGCTGTCGTCCAGGCGGTCCAAGGTGTCGGCGTCCCAAGAGAGCGAGTCTCCCCCGGTGGCGCGCTCTTATGCTTTTTTACCTTTTTGCGAGGGGAAGTCCTCCTCGCCCGCCAGATACGTTTCCCTTCCCCGTTAGCCGCGTAGGGGAAGAGGGGTACGCACGTCATCAGAGAGACGGAGAAAGGGAGGGCGCGTAGTGCCTCTCTCCCATGTCTACGCCGGCGCGACCCGTCGCCACGTGCGAACGGGACGCCGCGGGTACGCGGGAGGAAATGGAGGCTGGTGCACCCCACAATATAGACCCATGGAAGCACGCAGTTACACATAAACTATTTGTCACATTACATCAAATGATGTTATTAGATGCAGTGTACGCAATGGTTATGTACAATGATGATGTGACAGATACACTTCACATAATTTTGTAGTGATGCTGTGAGACGTGTATATAAAAATGATCATGAATACGAGGTCACGCACACACAGAAATCACGGGCACGTATATTCCATATACATTCAATGAATGCATTTGTCGGATTGGCTGCAAGAACCAGGCTGGTTGAAAATTAAGCCAGCCACTGGCAATAAACACCATGACTACCGTCGGAGGAACTCCGCTTCCCCAAAGAAGAAGAGCTCGTCTGACAGAAACGACAGTAGCTCAGAGTAGAGCCTCTCCACAAGTTGAACCACAGAGCGCAGCAACGAGGTCCCGCGGCAAGTGCCTCGCACCGGTTACGCCATAAACTATGAGCCCCCACTGCAATTGAATGTCGCGCGAAGCGGCTGCATGAGCAGCGATGAGGTGTAATAACGTGGTTAACACCAAGGTCACGGAAACGAGCATGCATGGCCCTCCAAAAGTCCCTAGCAACAATTGCATTGAGGCAGCATAGGTTTGTTGGATTCTTGAAGGGGACAACTGGGACACGGTGAAGATGGCACTATGCCCTTTGCGAATTAGACATGCGACAACACACTGCCACAAGGCCAGCGTGCACGGCCCTCCAAAACACCCTAGCAACGACGCATTACAGCAGCACATATTTGTGGGATTCTTGAAGGAGGAAACTGGGACACAGGGAAGATGGGACTACGCCCTTTGCTAATTCTACATCGGCCATCGAACTGCTACTGTCCCTGGAGGATGGATGACATCCCTGGATGAGACAGTGACAATAATATTGAAGCCATGCACGGCCCTGGAAATCTCCCTAGCAACGACGCTTTGAAGCAGCACATGTTTCTTGGATGCTTGAAGGGGGCAATGGGGACACAGCAAAGATGGCAATATTTGACAACAGCCTGGAAAGAAGCGTGCATGCACGGCCTTCCAAAATGCCCCAGCAACGACGCATTACATCAGCTCATGTCTGTTGCATTCTTGAAGGGGCTAACTACGAGACAAGGAACATCGGACTACACCCTTAGCAAATCCAACATCTCCCAACGACTGATACTCTCCTTTGAGAACAAATGAAACCCTTCGTTCGAACTTCGCCATTCTTCTTGGAGCCAATTGTGAACCGCTCAACGCTACACGTCATCGTTCATAACCCCCACAGTTGCTTTGGCAGAGTTTGTGAGTTACCGACGAATACTTCGTGTTTGCCTGATCGGCAAGAGCAACAATGCAACTTTCACAAACTGCTTCGGAAAGTGCAAAAGTCTTTTATTTCTACTTGCACGCACAAGCACTTGCAGGGCAATATGGACAAGTTTTTGACCATGTGAGGATAATGGCATCTTTAGGTTCCAGAGATCCCTCTGTCGCCGACAGCTATCTGGGGCTATGAATGGAAAGCTATAGATGCAAAGCGCGTACAAGTGAGAGCTCTTCTGAAAAGGATCGCGCGTTCCCATATTAGTGTATGCTGGGAAGTCAAAACACGAACGCCTGGTTAGCAACAGTAAGGAAGACAGAGCACACCAATGAGTGTAAAAGTTCACATATTTAGCGGATTTTTTCTTCCGCGTCTGGGCGAACGCGTAAATCGTCTCACGTGGGAGCTGCGTCGATTCAGCCTCTGTTTAGAGCAAGCAAAAACACTGTTGCGGTGGCTAGATGAATAGTTGTGCGATCGGCCGGACACAAAGCTCAGTTCAGCGCTCCTCCAGTTCACGACGACATACGTGGCACTGCGGTCGTAGACCTGTAACAATGGGCGCGCGTCGTGTGCCGAGGCGGACGTATGACATTGGAAATGCGGACATGTACCATCGTATTGCAACTCAAAACCGCCCTCCCAGTTACATCACAGACAGTTACAAATTTCCGAAAGCAACGGAGCCCTCTCACTTGCGAAGGTAATGTACCTCCTTTCTCGGTCACCCGTTTCTTTCCCCATTTGAGGTGGAGAATATGACAACTAATAATGCTCTTTAGACCGCTAAATACGTTAAAATCGAGTCTACGAGGAGAAACGTATATTCTGCAATGACAAAGTGGCCCTTCATCTGTTCTTTTTAAGCAAAAATGCGAAAGATTACTTTTCGGAGCAGTTATATAATGTAGGTGCTGTATGCGAACGGGAATTCCTGCAGGGCACATTTTCACTCCAGGGAATCTGCAAGAGAAGTGATTTGGCTTGGAGGGATGTAACATGCAATGGTATAAATATTGATATTCCTACAACCGAAATCTTTGGGGTCAATTTCTTTGCCGGTATTGGGTGTATTGGCCGAGATTTGACTGACATTTACCAAAGATCGCGAATTTTTCATAGGCCGTCTTTTAGCAGGTTCATTTCTTCACTTATCTACATAAATTAGGTCTTCACCTGTAGAACACACGAAATTTTGATTCGCATCCTGTTTGCATGAAGCGTGCGTAAGTTTGGCCCACTGTTTCTTTAGGATTATTTTAATGGCCCACATCCCGTCGGAGCCTTCCTTGTTCTGCATGTAAAAATTTTGTACAGTATGTGAGCCGCATTGTTGGATAGCATCGAAGGAACAGTGTCACTGAATAGCCGCATATACTCCATTACAATCTCATTTATGACATGCGCGTTGGAGTGGCTTTGGCACATGACTAATGCGCTTGAAACATTTTGACAGCACTGCGAAGGGCAAGCTCACCCCTCTCGGAAACTTATAGGTCTCTACGCATTGGAATGAATGAGATCTCCTTCCGTGGCTTGCACGTTTGTAGCCGAACTTAGAATTCGGCGCAACGAAAGTGGTGCCAGTACGGATTGTTTTCTTCTGTGCACGAACACTTTCGCTGTGTGTCTGAGCCTCAGGAGTCTGGTATTCTTGAGCATCACGCGCGATGTCCCCTTCACTTCTTTAATGTGTAAGGAAATTACACGAACGGTGAGAATTATCGTGACTATCATGACTAGGAGCGCAGAGCACCATGCCGTTAACATGTTAACAAAGATATAAATGACCGCTTTTTGAAATTGCTTCATATCAGCAGTAAACATCGTACTTTTACGCACTATCTCAACGTAACTTAACCATTTTGTCTCAGGTTATGCAGCGAAAACCAATTATTTTCAATATAATAGGCATGCAATTACAACACACCACGTAGAAGATGACGCGCGCTTCGCGACAGGTCTCTGACCACAGCGCCACTCGTGCTGTCATGATGCGGAGAACCTGCGAACTGCGCCGGTCGGCAGACCTACCAATCTATAGGCACTGTAGCACCATAATGAAAGAATTCAATAAGAGCGGACACTCCCATAGAGCCGAGACGCCGAATTCACTGCAGCGCCCCAAAGCGCCGAGAATAACACCTTAACCGAAATTCCGGTGCCCGTTTTGGGCGCAGGAGTTTTGACCAGTAGCTGGAAAGATTTGCGCGGTATGCGCTGATCGGCGCGGCATTGGTTTTACTTCTAGTGCTAAACCGCACGCGGTCGTGGTGCGGAATCGTCTTACTAAGTAAAAATGATTGCGAACCATCTTTACAACCATCCATTCAATATTTACAACGTGCACTTTTTAAAGAAGATGCAGCACACCTTGTGAAATGAGAAAATTATTATTTTCGCTACATAAATGCTGGTTGCGGGCATTTTGTGCATTCATCCACTGTTGTGGAACCAGGTACCAGGTACCAGTTGTGGCATCAGTAACCCTAGGAAGCGTCACCGGGAGTCGTCAGCTGAAAAAAGTAAATTACAAGCTTGTGTAATTTTGGTATTAACACCTTACAGGAATAATGCGTGTTGAGGCGAGACGTGTGAACGTCGTGAATGGGAGGCATTACAAGCAAACGCAATTAGCTTTGACATATATCGCGTAGAAAATACCCAACTCCTCCCAAACAATGCCGTACGTAACATATCACGGAAACATCCTATTTTGAAGCATCCCTCCATTTCCGGTCCTTATTTCCAGTACTTTAAGCGTACAAATACACAGGACACTGCGCGTTTCCAAAAGAACTTGGCTTCAACGAGCGCGGTAGTACGCTTCGTATACAAAGACGCCATAACGCAGGCTCTTAGCCTGACAATGCTAAACGCTCGCAGAATTCCTTTTACTCGTACTCGATACAAATAATGCGTGGGTGCAAAACCTGTTTTCAATCGTTTACAGTCAGTTACAGGTTCCTGGTGTTTGAGCTACTGCGCGTTATCCTTTGCGCATTCTGCCGGCGCGAGGAACACACTCCCGTGTTATAACTCTTGGCAAAGGTTCGTCGAGTTTTTGACAAGCGTGCCTGAGTACAGAAAGAAGGTATATGTTGTGGCGGGGCCATATAAAACTGCAAAAACTTCTCCCAGTAAGATTCAGTACATGCCACAATAACTTTGTCGCCACGGCCGAGCTGCTCTTTGCTGCGTCATAACAGGCGCGGCGAGTGTGCCTCAAAATTATCCCAAAATGTAAAGATAATAATTACAATCGTGTTCGTGGCGAGAAACAGCGTCATGAACTAGTCCCAGTAAGATTAAGTACATCTGAAAAAACTACGTCACACTGCCGAGCGGCTTTTCGCTAACTGCACCACAACACCATGCGCGACGAGCGCACCGAAAAACTACAGAAATTACTTACAATAATGAAGGATTCCCAGAAAGAGTCGCTAGCATGTTTCAGTGCGAGTCATCAATTGAAATTAACTGCGGCAGGACCGTTGAGCTATTTTTCGCTAACTGCGCGATAAGTCTAGGTACCCTGATGTAAGCCTAAAATTGTTGGATATGCGTCGCAGACTGTGAAGCAAGATTTCTCACCTTGCTGTAATCCAATGTTGCAAAGGCGCAGTGTCGAAGTATGAAGGAACGCAAGAATGCGCCGGGAGCCCAACAAACCAGGCTATATATATAAAAAAAATCAAAATGAGACTGGTCGCCCCCAGGCGAGCTTCACAAGCGCAGCCGGCCTCGCTCACTTGATCGCGTGTCTGACGCATCAGGCATGCACCTGGTGTGTCATTGGCCTGTCGCTAGGTAACACAAGAAAGTCGAAAAGTGTGGCTTAATTGATACGTAGATATCTTTAGTCTTGCGGGGAAAGAAAAAAAAACTATTCCTGCGAACTTCATTTCAAATTCTTTTTTTTTTCAATATTCGCGGCAGCAAACAGTGCACATTAATAGTAGCACGAAGTATGTCCTGTTGCCAGTTGCCGCCGAGTGTCGTCTCTTATTCAAATCATTTCTCTATGGTAGCACTGGACTACTTGGCGGCCGGACTACTTGGCGCCGTAACATGCATGTGCAGCAACCACGCGCCCGTAGCTATCCCTTCATAGCGACCGAAGATTGTGCGCGAGTATAATACAGTGGTAAAAATGTTCCGCCAAATTCGAAAGTTACCTATTCTCAATAAGCAAAAAAGAGCAAGCACGAAACCTAAACCTGACCGAAATACCAAGCTAATCTCTTCGTGTGGCGTCATGAGACGCCCACCTGCGGAGAAGGCGCGCAGTGCATGCTGGTCCCGTCAGCGCAGAGAACGAAAGCAGTCAGGAGCAGACGCTCGGCTGATTCGCGGCCGCGCCAGACAATTGGAACAATGACTTCGAGTGACAATGTGAGTGGCATAAGGTCCTCGGAACTGTCAAACGGTGACAGCTACACTTCTAACGAATTCAAAAATCACGAATTGTTGTACGCAATTGGCCGCCTACGACAAGTGCCAGCAGCCAGCGCAACACTTCACGTTGTAACATGAAGAACTAGGGTAGCCTTAACCACTGATTTGATTAGTGTTGCTTGTTACTTTTAGGCATTTGATCCCCTCGTCAAGGAAGCGTTTCGCATATTCCCTCTAAAGATTTGTGGAATGTTGCTTTGCGCATTGGTACGTCGTTTTATAGAGCGCAATATTTCCTCGGAAGAACGTCGTTGAGCGTCCTAAGCACTGACAGATGCATTTCTTTACGTCGACACGGTACAGTGACCGCTTGTGGTTCGCTTGGTAAGTTAGGCAAGCAGCCCATCGGTGACATCAAATACAGTGAGAACATAATAAAACACGCAGATGTTGCGCACGTTAAGCTTTGGCGCTCACTTTGAGTCGCACTGGTACGAGTAACTGGACCCTTTCCAAAACAGCGAGCGGGAGCTCGTAGTACGCGCTGTTATGCTACCTACTTACCACTTTTGGTAGTTTTTTCATGCACATAATTTATGTGTTCCATGATGTTTAGAAAGATTAAGACATCGCGCGTATCATTGTGAATTTGCAGAGCTCATAGTTCTGGCGCGGGAATGGCGACGCGGTAGTGACACCGTTGGCAGCTGAAGAAGGCGGTTGTTCGTGTTTCTGTAGTGGAGGAGCTTCCACTTGTTGCCTGTTTAGAATATGAGGCAAACAGTGCATCTCGGAAAGTAAATATTGCGTCTGCATAACAATACTTAGAGAGACACCCATGTGCGCATCACAAGAAGACAACAAACACGGACACCAAGGAAAACATAGGGGAAATAACTTGTGCTTAATAATGAAATAAAGAAGCGATAAATTAATGCAAATGGACGTGGATGAAAAAACAACTTGCCGCAAGTTGGGAACGATTTTACAACGAAGGTTCGTGCACGAATGCGGGCTTTTAGGTATGCTATAACGTAAAACTATTCCAAACTTTTCTACTCCAATTCTGCAATCAGCCCTCCGCGATTGGTCAAACACTTTTTAAACCCCCCCACTTCACCTGTCTGTCACGCAACGTCACGAAAACCGCGATAGCTCCCAATTTCATATGAAGTATACACACTGATTACGCATGATTTGACCGAACAAAAGAAAAATAGTTATTTCTGATTTGACGCCTTTTCAGCATTAGCCCTCGGTTATTTAACAAAAGATTTCGGACGACACCCACTTCACCTGCCTGTCACGCGACATCACAAAACCGCAAATACTCGCAGCGTCAAAATGACGTGTACGCGTTAAAGATGCACTAATATGCCGAAGAAAACTGAATTTTCTTCTGAGTAGCTGCCGGCTGCCCCGTTCCGAAAGAAATAGAAGATGGCTGCCGCCGATCGCTCGGACACAGGCTAGTCGCACCTGCCGGAAGGCATCGGTTCATTTGCGCGTAATAAAACTTTTTGCGTGGCCGTGTAACGTTTTAGAGAACTTTGGGTACGTTTATGACCTCGTTCTGCCTACTCTTCCTTGCTTAAGATCCGTTTTGGCGTCATTCTTAAGCTTCTGTTGCATGCCGCCGCGATTTTCGACCAGCCACAGCAAGCTAAGCAAAACAAAGCGGACCAATCGCAGACGCCGGTACCACCCTCTTTATCCGGTTGTCGCTTTTCAGTGCAGTGGCTCGGCCCCATCGAAAAACTCTCCGCTTGACTTTGCTCCTCGCCTCTTGTCAGCCAAATGCCGAACAAGCGCTGTGTGCCGAAGTGCCGCGGCAATTATACGGCGGAACCTAAAGTCCATGTTTTCAGATTTTTTTTCAGATTTCAGGACGATGATATCTGCAGGGAATGGGTTAAGCAGTCCCAAGACCAAACCTCATCGTTACAAAGCATATCATGGTAAGTGTCAATCTGTCGCAATTCTTTTTCGTGATTTATAGGAATAATGAGAATCCCGTCCGATGTACAGCAGAAGTGTCTTGAGAAAGAGTTTTGCTTAAGATGTACGATACTGTTTCGCAAGTAGATGCTTACTTAAACAGGGCCGCTATTTTGTAGCGATGCCTTATGCCTTATTCTATGCTATTATTATCATCCACCACACAAGGTCGCCTGATCCCGTTGATATTGTGGGCAGGCCGTCTCTCTGACCACTGGCCAAGCGCGAAAAGCCTGAAAAAGCATAGAATCGGAAAAGGCATCGCTACAATATACCGGCCCAGTTTCTAAATTTTCTTTAGGTCTGCGAACTTCACAGGCAGTGACATCGTCCTCTACGCATCGTACGTGGACGACGCTACAGGACGCACAGATACTGCACCGTTAGCCCACAGGCGACTTTGTACGAATGGAGTACCATCGCAGTTTCCCGAATGACCGAGTTATCTGCAGTGGCGTAGCTAGGTCGTCGGGCACCCGGGGCCCATAGGTCTTCTGTCACCCCCCTCCCCGGGTGTAGCTGGCGGAAAGAGGGGTGTCTTCAGACGCATATGACACCCCCCTCCCCTCTCTGGCCCCTTGCACCCTGGGCCCACGGCCCCCCGGCTCCCCCTGTTGCTACGCCACTGGTTATCTGTCAACAAAAGAAAACATGAGTAAAAGCCCAAAGTCAAAGCGACTGCGTGTTGCATCAGCTGCATTACAACGTAAGCTCGAGGATTCTGCGCGCAATTTTCACCGCGATCAGGAGGCAGACAAGACCTCGAGCATAGATGATTTGCGTGGCCACATAAAGGCAAAGAAGTCACAGTTCTGGAAAGTGTTCAGTGCTAATGGAAGCCTCATCGTGGTCAACATTGTTCAACACGGAGCGCCCTTTATTATATATTTCGTAGTCGTGAATGATGACATCAGTGCCACTGTATATTTTTTAAATGCGCCTGCGACGAGACTGGCATCATGCCATCATGTTCGTTCTTGCTGTTCCGAATAGCAAGAGAGAAATTATGGAGCTGCTTGAAAGCATCATGTGACGCGGGCTTGCTTTCAACCATGGAGGACACTCAAAATGATGTTTGCGACGTCATTCGGTTTCTTCTTGAAGCGTGGTCTCCTACAGAAGAGAATACAGCCCATGTTGTACAGTTCCTACGAGCGCAGCTTAAACTCTTGACTACAAAAAAGGAGCGCTGGTGGTACTCCGCGGAATTTATGGTATTTTCATGCATTCTATTTTCTATATCGCCCCATGCATACAGATTCATTCGCAGCTACGGCAGCCATCACCCATCCCCACCAGACAAATCGTGCGGTCAATTCGTTCATCCTTCGGAATGTGTCCTCACTTAGAGCACGATAACGCCACATTCCTGAGCTACCTGAAAAGAGACTTGCTGATTTTGACTACCATGTGTATAATGACGGATGAGGTCCATATTAAGCCATACTTCGACTATAAAGGTGGCAGCATTATGGGTGTGGCACGTAATTCAAACAACGCCGCCAACAGCGCAATCGTTTTTATGGTACAAAGCCTGACATGCAAGTTAATGGAAGTGGCCTACATAGTCCCTGTTCACAGAGCTGATGAGGGATTTCTGCATAACCTGTTAAGATACATTTGCGGCCTCGAGGAGATTCGTTATCGAGTTGTTGCTGCCATAAGTGCCAACAGCTCAGTGAATCGTAAAGCAATGTCTCAGTTTACGTTGCCTCCTTGCAACCAGATTGTCTATTATAATATGTCCGAACACTTAAGGCCGTTGTTCTTCTGTCATCGATCCTGTGCACATAGTGAAATGTATCCAAAACGATTGACTCAATCAAAATAACTATAAGCACTGTTTCTACTTCCCTGAGTTTCAGGCGGACGAAACGCAAGGACAACGCATGGGCTCTGCTTCTTTCCAAAAAATCCGGGATTTTTATAGTTTCGAGTGCGAACAGCTCCTGAGATATGGGCATAGTTTGTGTAGAAAGGCCCTGTG
Source organism: Dermacentor variabilis (assembly GCF_050947875.1). Classification (NCBI taxonomy): domain Eukaryota; kingdom Metazoa; phylum Arthropoda; class Arachnida; order Ixodida; family Ixodidae; genus Dermacentor; species Dermacentor variabilis. The sequence continues at coordinate 61,247,222 of NC_134576.1, forward strand.
TCCGTCAAGCACTGAAAGACAAAACGCGAAAGTTGCGTTGCAAATATTTAATGAGTCATTGCCCTGTGCCTACGAACCCTAGGAGCCCAGCACAAGTTGCTTTTCTTTAGTGAAACCGCAAATTTTGTGGACATTATAACAATGTGGGGGAAAATTATCAACGTTAAAACACCGCACAAAGGAAGCGACACGAGGACGTATTTCAAGGAACTCTTTTTACTTCAGAGGACGATCCAAAGTGGTCTTTCTACATCAGCTTCTCGATAGGCTGGACACTTGAAGCAAAGACTTTTACAGTGGCACACTCACCAAGGAAACCCACGCAGCTTTCCACCAAACGATATGTGCGCTGCTAGAAATTGCCAGTTACTGCTTCAATGAGCTTGATCTCTCTTAAGTACTTCTGGGAATGATTTAGACCGGCTGCTTAGAAGAGCACTTCGGGCAGTACAGGCAGTTGGCGGGCTCTCAGTACCACGTGTCCATTGGACAGCTGTATGAAGGAGAAAATACGGCTGCAAAGTTAACCACCCGTGATCCCTACATCCCACACTCAGTCAAATACACCCAGGTCAAACTGGAATGCCGTAGTGACTGCCGATACGCTGTTGAAAATTTCAGATATCATTCCTGTCCTCGTATGCGTAGCAGGCTACGCCATTTACGCCACATTGATATGGCTAAACTTCTTGAAATGCAGAGCGCTGCTGACAATAGAGAAGCCCATAAGTGTTACCGTCGCACAGAAACACTACGAGCTTGTAAAGGTCCTAGACCGAGGCGGCCTTCTGTTTCCTGTGTGGTGAAGAGGAAGACGAAGAAGGCGCTCTTGTGTCGGCTGTGCGCGCGATCAGCGTTCGCCTACTGCCAGTGCGACTAGACTGTGCCTAGTGCCTTATAATAAATAATCTTATTACATTTGGTGGAGGTGCTGCACTCCCCGTCCTCACCCTGGAGCTTCGCAGCCGAACTTTAACATCTGCTCCAGCCTCTACTATGAACGACGCTCCTACCAATCCTTGCGCGCAGCGCTCTCGCACCTGGCGACTCTCTCGCGGGCCTCACGCTTCGCTCAAACACCACGCCAGCAGCATCGCTCTCTGTTGAGATTAAGGATTTTATTCGTGAGGAGGTGGCGCGCCAATTGTCTATGCTGCCTCTCAACGATGGACCTCCCCAGCCTGACACATCTCTGACTGCTCCCATTAGGCGGGCCATTCGCGAGGAACTTGCTGGGTCTTTACCTTTCGCCCAACCCTGCCCTCCCGAGGCTGCACCTCTGACCTATGCAGGAGTCGCCGCGCGACCTGCGCCGCTGACGTTCTCGTTTCCGGCGCCAATGCGACTTCAAGCTGCACCTCTTCCCGCGTCGCCTCCCATTCCATCTCGACGCCCAGTTTAATCCCCTTGGCGCACACGCGACAACCGACCCATATGCTTCGCTTGCGGTGTCGCCGGCCACGTTGCGCGCTTCTGCCATCGTCGCATGCCACCTGCTAACGCTACTGTCGCACCGCCTGGATATGCCTATTCCCACGATACTACCGGGCATGCGATGCTTCCCGACCCCGCGTTTTTGCCGCCTCCTCGACGCCCTGTCGGCACCCATCGTTCGCCATCACCACGTCGTCGCTCACTTTCCCCCTTACTTCGCCGCCAGTCACCTAGCGAGGGAAACTAGTTGCTGCAGTTCCGCAGGCACGAACTGCACGCTTCGCGACTTCTACAAGGCCTGCACAGTCACCTCGCAATTATTGGACGTTTCGGTCGAAGGAACCGCCGCAATTGCGCTTATTGATACTGGGGCTGCAGTTTCTGTTATCGACGAAAAGCTTTGTCGCAGCCTTCATAAGGTCACAACGCCGTTAGCTGGTATGCTTCTAAGCACCGCGACTGCGCAGCATATAGCCCCGCTTGCTCAATGTACTGCAAGGGTGGTCATCGACGGCATTGTCTATGTTGTTGAATTTCTCGTGTTGTCATCATGTTCACATGACATTATTCTCGGCTGGGACTTCTTGTCTCACCATCGTGCCATCATCGACTCTGCCCGGGCCGAAGTCGGGCTCTTCCCGCTTGCCGATGCCCCGCTGCCTGACCCCGCTGAACGAAAAGCCTCCAAGCTCACTATTGTGTCCGATACGGACATACCACCCAACATGTGTGTGCTTGTGCCCGTCTCTTGCTCTACCGCGCCAGACGCTACAGTACTTTTTACACCGTCGCCAATTTTTCTACGTCGCAACGCCCTCCCTCTCCCATTTGTCGTCCTCAGCACTGTGTCTGGATTATCCTCCATGCTTGTGTGTAACCCGCCTCACTACCATGTGACGTTACGGCGCGGCGAATCACTCGGTCGTGTTCAGCCCCTTGACCCGCTTCACATTCTCGATGTTTCCGACGACACGGCCTGTTATGAACTCGACGCCCTCACTTCTCCCGTGCCGTGCACATCATCATCATCATTGTCGTCGTCGTCAGACGTTCTTGAATCTGTCGTAGACGCCGATCTGCCGCCTCCATATCGCCAGCAAGTCCTCTCGCTTCTTCAGCATTTTCGCTCGTCGTTTGACTGTGGCCAACTATCTCTGGGGCGTACGGCAACTGTCACTCACAGCGTACACACTGGTTCCCAACCTCCTTTACGCCAGCGACCGTACCGCGTGTCGGCAGCCGAGCGACAGATCATTAACGAGCAGGTCGACGACATGCTGCACCGTGGCGTCATTCGCCCTTCACACAGTCCTTGGGCGTCTCCTGTAGTATTAGTACGCAAAAAGGACGGGTCGATACGCTTCTGTGTGGATTACCGTCGACTCAATCAGATCACTCGTAAAGATGTCTATCCGCTGCCTCGGATAGATGACGCCCTCGACTCCTTGCAAGGCGCGGAGTACTTCTCATCTTTGGATCTTCGCTCCGGCTATTGGCAAGTGCCGATGGCAGATGATCACTGTGAGACGACAGCTTTCATTACGCCCGATGGCTTGTACAAATTTACCGTCATGCCATTCGGGCTCTGCAACGCGCCCGCTACTTTCGAACGTATGATGGACACCATCCTTCGCAACTACAAGTGGAAAACATGTCTGTGCTACCTTGATGATATCGTGGTGTTTTCGCCAGATTTCCCGACGCACCTCGTTCGCTTGTGTGAGATACTGACCTGCCTTACCTCTGCTGGCCCCCAACTTAACATCAAAAAGTGCCGTTTTGCTGCTCGCAAGTTAACTATATTGGGTCACGTTGTATCGAAGGACGGTGTGCTTCCTGACCCAGCCAAGCTTCGCGCGGTCGCAGAGTTTCCGACGCCCACTACTCTTAAAGTGCTCCGCAGCTTTATAGGGCTCTGCTCTTACTTTCGGCGTTTTGTGCGCAATTTTGCGACTATCATCGCACCACTGACCAATTTGCTTACCGCTACCAACGGCATCTCCACGTGGTCAACTTCCTGTGACGAAGCCTTCCAGCAACTACGTCGCCTACTTACTTCGCCACCGATTCTTCGATACTACGATCGCACAGCGCCTACAGAGGTACATACGGACGCCAGCGGTATCGCACTTGGTGCAGTCCTCGCACAACGGAAAGACGGCTATGACGAGTACGTCGTCGCATATGCGAGCCGCACTTCAAAGAAGGCAGAAGCCAACTACTCAGTAACAGAAAAGGAGTGCTTGGCCATTATTTGGGCGCTCGTCAAATTTCGTCCATACCTATATGGTCGCCCTTTTGACATTGTCACCGATCACCATTCACTTTGCTGGCTGTCCTCGTTGTAGGATCCGTCAGGTCGCCTAGGCCGATGGGCACTCCGCTTACAAGAATATGATATCCGCGTTGTCTACCGATCGGGCAGAAAGCACTCTGACGCTGATGCGCTTTCCCGATCGCCGCTACCTTGTGATGTGGCTTCAGTGTCTCCGCTATTCGCATCCATGTCAGCCTTCAACGTCGCTGATATGCCGGACGAGCAGCGTAAGGATCCCCTGCTTTCAACTATGCTGAATTTCTTCCACGACCCATCCGCCACACCCTCTTCTCGAACACTTCGTCGCCAAGCCGCTCACTTTACTGTCCGCGACAACGTTCTTTACCGCAGAAATTATTTGCCTGATGGTCGCAAATGGCTACTGGTGATACCACGACACATGCGTTCTGACATATGTGCTTATTTTCATGCTGCTCCTCATAATGGTCACGCCGGTGTTCTGAGAACGTACACTCGGCTAAGGCAGCGTTTCTTCTGGCACGGCATGTATCACTTCGTGCGCCAGTACGTACGCGCTTGCACGGCGTGCCAACGGCGTCAAATCCCACAGCGCCCTCCTGGTGAGCTACAGCCGCTGCCCTGCCCGGCTCGGCCCTTCGATCGCGTCGGCATAGACCTATATGGGCCGCTTCCCTGCAGCTCCTCGGGTAACCGATGGATAATTGTAGGTGTCGACCACTTGACGCGCTACGCCGAAACTACCGCACTGCCGGCGGCCTCTGCGCGCGAAGTTGCGTTCTTCATCTTGCGGAACTTCGTTCTTCGACATGGCGCACCACGCGAACTGCTCAGCGACAGGGGACGTGTCTTCTTGTCCGAAGTCATCCAAGCCCTTCTCGCTGCATGCAGCATCGTTCACCGCAAGTCTACAGCCTACCACCCGCAAACGAACGGCTTGACAGAGAGGTTTAGCCGCACACTCGGTGACATGTTGACTATGTACGTCGCCTCGGATCACAGTAACTGGGACACTGTTTTGCCGTTCGTCACGTATGCCTATAATACGGCCACACAAGCTACCACTGGCTTTTCGCCCTTTTTTCTGCTGTATGGACGAGAGCCCTCGTGTACTATGGACACAATGCTCCCATACCGACCCGACGCTTCCGAATGCACGCCTGTGTCTGAAGCCGCCAAATACGCCGAGGACTGTAGGCAGCTCGCGCGAACCCTTACGACCGCTGCTCAAGGTCGTCAAAAGCTGCGGCGTGACAGTGGCGCGCTTTCACCAGTTTTCCCGACTGGTTCCCTTGTTTGGTTGTGGGTCCCGCCTCACAGCCCTGGCCTTTCGACCAAACTCCTTGCACGCTATGATGGCCCCTACCGCGTCATAGACTGTACTTCCGCTGTCACCTATGTTGTAGAACCTGTGACACCTTCACCCGACCATAGGCATCGCGGGCGTGACACGGTTCATGTCAACCGACTTAAGCCGTACTATGACCCCCTCATCCTACCTACGCCGTAAGTCGCCAGGATGGCTCCTCTTCTCTCCCGGGGGCCATTGTGGTGAAGAGGAAGACGAAGAAGGCGCTCTTGTGTCGGCTGTGCGCGCGATCAGCGTTCGCCTACTGTCAGTGTGACTAGACCGTGCCTAGTGCCTTATAATAAATAATCTTATTACGCCTGCAATGTGTGTTCTGAATGGTGTCACCCACTGCTACGCTGTTGTACGGCAGCTATCCCAGAAGACTGAATCTTTGAGGGTAGCAAATCCGCTGCAACTAGTAACGGACCTCACATTAGAGATGCTTGCCACTGAGGAGTCTAGTGACTTCGATGAATGTGAAGAAGGATACACTAGTCAAGTTGTCATAACATATGTGTTACGGTGCAGTGCTAACATTTTGTGGAAGAACTTTTGTGGTGGCATGAAGGACAAACTATTTGACACCGCCAATAAATGAAGGCAAAGAAAAAAAGCTACCCTGAAGAAGAGGTCAGCACTGTGACTTTTAAATATAAGCTATACTCCCTGTCATCATGTGCGGGAAATCCGTTGTCAATCCTAAGGTTGAACCTTTCCATATTATATCGACAGGCTTTTTAATAACGCAGCGCGCAAATAGTTCTGCATAAATAAAATCACCTTGAACACCCCTGTGCTTTGCGTGTCATCTGTTCAACCATGCCTCAAGAACGATAATTGTGCTCCGGTTAACGTTGGACGCAAGTAGGCGAATCCTTCATTTAACTCGTATCCCCGAGCGCGCCACCGGCCTCCTCTCCGCGACGTGATTTACCGAGCGCTCAGGCCTTCTCTTCTCTAGGTGGTGTTGGCGTGGCTAAGAGGAGCTAGAAGAGCACCATGCTCGCCTATTCAGCGCAATCTTGGCCATGGATGATAGCGTGGCCGGGCCGTCTTCTCTGATAGCGTCGATAGCGTTGCGCGGGAACAGGATCCTTTGAACCGTCGTCGCGAAGCGGCTTCTGACGACCCTGCGGATATCGCCCGGCGAGCTGCTTCGACGGACAGGGTCTAGAGGCAACAGGCGTCGCACCATCGAGATCGATGTAGCGACCGCGTTCGCGCCCTGTCCGTTCGTGCTTCGAGGCTGCGCCTATTCGCGACGTCTCTTTGCATGTCTAGTACTTGCGCTTTCCCTGTGGCACACCAGGCGTCACAAGTTCGAACAATGCGCGTCTGCCCACGCCTAATCGCAGTCATGTCTAGCCACAGACCTAGGAAAAGCCGTCACACCTGGCTTAAGAATGATCGCATACCTAAGTATAATATTAACAGCTAAATCAAATGTTAACCATGTGTAAGCAAGACTCAACCAGGTTAAACCAAGCTTTCGCTTTGCTTATCTTGGTTTATTTGAGCTAAGACACAGCCATTCCTTTATTTTCGCGCAGCTTGAGTTTTTTCGTACAACAACACCGTCTCCGACATTAGTGAGCCAATGTAAGCTTCGCTTGAATAGACCACGCTCGGTCATACTGTGGACGGGTTTAGAGATGAGAGCACTAGCTGCGGAGGTGAGCGCAACGGATGCTTTGAAAATATAGTCCTCATGGATTTTGCTTTCCGGCATTCCTTCAAGTTTCAAGGCAACACATTTGAAGCGAAGAACGACGCCTGCGGCAGCAGAAACACACGCGATATACTTCATGCGCTCCTCCTTGCTATTAACGGCAGACGCCACATAGCCACTAACCATTACAACCTACTAAACAATCACGAACGATTCGGCAACCATGTGGGCCTATTCCTACCCAAAAAGGCAGCTCGCACAAGGCCCCGGAGAGTGGGAGGGGCTGCCTCAGAAGAGGTTGGCTTGCGGAATCATGTGACGCTACCTCCTGCTTTCTTTTTTTCTTTCCTCCATGATCACCTTCCTTCTTTACGGCGAGAGTCAGGAGCAGCTGCTAATACAGAGATTGGGTGTCATGCTGTTTTGGTTGTTGCTGAATCCGAAGCGCTTTCAAGTCATTGGTTATAGCGGCTGCGCGCTGTGATCTCAAAGTACGTTTTTGGTTTGAACTCTAGTATCACGACTGTTGCATAAAAACTATACTTGCTTTCAAAACGAAGAGTGCAGCGTAGGAATTTCGAAGACCTCTCAGGTGTATGTTTGCAGCCTGTGCGCGCTTGCATTCCACGGTTCCCGCAGCACGTCCGATCCACAAAGCGTCGTCAGGCATCGTCACGTGTCGGGGCCTGCCGTATCGCCCCCAGGCACGCTGGCGCCGTTTCTAGTTTTGTGGAACTCTACATGCGCGCAGTCACCGTGTTTGAAAGTGAATTTCGCAATCTTATGCGCTCCTAAGCGTGCGGTTTTCAGATCGTACCCATGGCTGCATCATCATCACCTGTTCATTAAACGACGGCTTGGTAGGCTGCCGGATCCTCGGTATGCAGTTGCTGCTTGCGCTCGGCTGCACAAGGCTGTACTTCCGCCCGTGATCAAAAGCTGCATGTGCTGAAGGAGTAAAAATGACGCTTGGACTCCCAATTCCGGTGCCGGAGAGAAAATGCAGCAGGCGTGCTCGGCATCGACGGAGAGCAACGACGTCGCTACTGGCGCAGCCAATCCAACACCACCTACATAGCACAAGGCCTTTTCACTCCGATTCATGATGTCATGTTTCCAGACCCAACTGTCATAGAATCTAACGGTGATGCTCCCGAGTAGGCAACAGTGGTTTTGACGTCACCGCTTTCATCGTGAAGGCTTTGTCAATGAAAATTGATGGCCAGGTAGTGTGACGACATGGATCGGAGTAAAGAGGCCTTGTGCTATCGAGGTGGTGTTTGCTATCACGCACCTCTGTTTCTCTCTTCTTTTTCGCACATGCGCATGGGGTTGCGCCGGAGCAGTTTTCGGCATACGGGCGACCGAAAGACGGACTGACGGACGAATCGGCTTCCCAACACAGCTTCACTGTAGAAGCATTTGAGTAAAACGCACTTTCTGTGGGCTTGTGACGAGGTGCATAAAAAATTATTTGTGTTGTTGCTGAAAATTGATATCAGCAAGTTGTCGCATATGGCTTCCCGCTGGGCAGCACACTTCCTTGGAGAGCAGCAGTCATTCAACGTAATGACGGAGCTCTGTGTTCCAGCAAAGCGTAGTTTTCATAATGCCGACAACCCGGGACATGTCGATAGCAGAAGATGCGCTGTGTGTTTTTCATCCGCGTCGCAAGAGCCACAAGTTGGGTGCGGCAACATGTCCAGGTATTGCACTATGTAATCGCAGGCGTGACTGCCGTGCTGGTGAGCTAGCGGCGGTGTATCCCGTGTTCCCGATTTCAAAGTCCTGGAGGGAGTGGTCGATGACTTTCAAGCAGAAACGCTTGCTGCATGTTAACGCCTCACATTGTCTTCCTCTCAACACAAGGCGAATGGCGCCGCATGCTAAAATCTCAGCCCGTGGTTGCAAAGGGACATGGTTTGATCAGAACTTGATGTCTTCAGATTTTTTTTTCACATTAACCAATCGCTTCGATTTAAAATCCGGTCCACATTACATACGACCAGGGCCTTTCAAATGCTCATTAACCGTTTTCGGCTCGGCACCGCGTATACGAAGCACTTCCTACATAAATTTTTAAGAGCTTATAGTCTGGAATGCACAGACTAGACTTATACGAAACCACTCTTCGATGAAGTTATTGTATATACGTATCTTTTCTTGCGGTCCTCATTGTCGTTCTTTACTCTTTTTCGTTCCCTTTAGATTTCACCCCTATTTAAGATTGCGTACCACAACATACTAGCTCAGGCGCACCTATTTATCTCTCTTCGAATGAATTATTCGATCTCTCGCAGGAATGCAGTTCATAAGAAAGGCCATTTAGCCTTCAGTTAACTTTCAAAGTCACCATCCGGTTGGTTATTGGGTGTTTTACTTTTAAAGCAGTCCAATTATTCTACCACCGTGCCGCAGAAAAATGTCCTCCGCAATGTTGCAAGCGGAATGAGCAATATGAAGAAAATGCGAGGAGTGGAAGCACAGCGAGTAGCTAATAAAATAACCGAGCGATACCAAAAAATGTCGATGCAAAGCACGTTACAAGAGTGGTCTAAAGATCTTTAAAGTAGCAAAACAGTGTCAATACGTTCATGAGAATGGTCTGCTGCAATATGCTGTAAATAAACAAACGTTAAATTCACTGTTAAACGAGTATATAGAATAACCCAAGTCAAGAATTCTCGACTACGACGTAAAAACAGATTCATGAATGAACATGCGTGAGATGACCACTAAAAAGACATTCAACGAAACCGGACACACTCATACAGCCCAGCGACCGAACTGACTGTAGCGCACCAAGCCACCGGCATTAATACCTGAAACACGCTTGCGGTTTCGGGCGCTCGCGTTTTGAACGCTAGTTGACTCGTCACGCCGGCTGCACTAAATGGCGCGGCATTTGATTTTTTGCTTCTACTTCTCAACCGTGCGTAGTATTGAAGGGTACTCGCTTTATTCTTTCGTAAAGATGATTGCGAACGATCTCTACAGGTCTCAATCGAATCTTTGCCACCTGCCATTACATAAGGTTGACACCTTATGAAATGAGGAAATGTTTCTTTTTTTTTTGCTCTATATAAGTGCTTGTACCAGAATTCTTGTGCATTCATCCAAAGTTGTAACACCATGTGCGCATGTGTTGTTGCCGAACGAAGCTCCACCGCACGGTATCAGCTGTGAAAAGTAAATTACGAGCGGTTGTCATTTTGTTCTTTCGACCTTTTAGGAACACTGCGTGTAGAGGCGAATGTGGCGGCTGGGTGACATTACAAACAAAAGCAAGTCGTTGTTACACACAAGGTGTAGAACGTACCCGACACATCCCAAATACCGTAAAATATAAAGAAGACACCTTGTTTGCAAGCATTCCCCCATTCTAGGGCGTTATCTCCACCACTTTAGAGCACAAATAAACGGGCAAATTCGCGTTTGCAAGGCAACTTCGCCTTAGCCGACGCTATGGTACGCTGCGTACGCAGATGCGTCCACAGCACAGCCTGTCAGCCAGACCGTGCTAGACACTCGCAAAAGGTCTTCTGCTCACACTCGAGACAAATGCCTGGGTTTGAAGCCTGCTCTCAGCCGTTTGAGAAACAGCATTTTCGAGTTACGAGTCCATTGTTTTTGAGCTCCTCGGCGTTATCTTTTGTGCTTTCTGTCTACGCAAGCAACACACTCCCGCGTTATCACTCATGGCAACTGGTCGTGGCGTTTCCGACAAGCTTCACTACCGTAAGAACGCATATATTGTTGCGGGGCCATAAAAAGCATCAGAAACTTGTCCCAGTAAGATCCGGTATACGCCACGCTAGCTTTGTCCCCAGGGCCGAGCTGCTTTTGTGAAGCGGCCGAACGACTTCACGACGCCAGGTGCGGCAAGCATGCCTCAAAGGTATCGCAAATGTAACAAAATTAATTACACTGGTGTTGGGCGTCAAAAATAGCGTCGCGAATATGTCCCATTAAGATTCAACACAAGTGAAAATGCTTTACATGGCGGAGGTGCTTTTCGCTAAATGCTTCACAAAGCCGGGCACTTCGAGCGTGCCCCAAAACTACCGAAATAAGTTTCAATAACGTTGGCGCCCATAGAAAACGTCGCAAACATCTCTCAGTACACGTCATTACCTGAAATTATTTGCCCTAGGATGGCCGAGGTGTTTTTGGCTAACTGCGTCACGGCTCTGTGCCGTATGCCTAATATTGCTTGAAGGGCGTCGCAGACTATCAAACAAAATTTCTTCGAAGTGCAGCAGGAACGCAAGAATGCGCCATGATCCTAACAAACAAACAAAAAACATGGCACAGCCATGGAAGCGAAAGTTGTATCGCTAGTGGAAGCGAAATTTGAATCGCTCAAAGCTGCATGTCATCTTTCATGATCGCCACCGTTTCTCTAGCTGTATTTGCGAGTTCTCGAAAAGTAGGTCGCATTTCTCTGACCTTCATGAGCGGCAATGCAAACTTCACAAAATCCTTCGCAAGGAACAATGGTCTCTTATCCCAACATGCAACAAAATACATTTATACGGAAACACCGACGACTTTTTGACCACGTCAAGGTAATGCCATCTGAAGATTCCAGAGATCGCGCCTGTCACGCTTCTATACGCGTAGTGCGCGCCGATGGATGCGCCACTGGTGGCGGCCTTGCGCAGAACACACGGAAGAGTAGCCAGCCGTCCACCGCAGTTGTTTGTGTCGTTGATAGTGCTTCTCTGTCTTATTCACATGTTCAGAGCAAAATAGGCAACACCCTTCGCATGCGTGAGGTGGCGAAAGCTTCAAGTAATTTCAAAGAAGAATTGTCGCAGGGTGTTGTTGCAAGCCTCATCAGCGGGAGCAACGGTAGCAAAAATTAATCGTCGCTTCGGCGGGAAATTTCTTGCTCTCATCCTTTCCTTTGTCTCGTTGGTGTTTTTTTCTTTTTTTTTTTCACTCGATCATAGTTAGACGCGTAAGCGAAGAAGTTCGTCTGCAGTGCAGCATGCGGTTTAAAGGCATTTCGCTAAAGTTCGGAATGCCGTTTGCCGGCAGCTAGCTAGGCAGCACGACTGCACGAGCACAAAGCTACTGAAGTTTGCAAGAACTGAAATTGTTGGTTTTATGTGGCCCGGTAAATCCGGGCTGTCGCTATAACATGCACCAGCTGTCGCGCACTGCATGTTTTTACATCTATTTTATGCGTGGCTTCGCACAGTTGCTCCATGCATAACTCTCATTGATTCTCTTGAGCTTCGAGGTTTCCGGCTTGCCTCGTTTGTAAAGGGCATAAATCACGCTGTGTCTTAACGGAATGATACCAAGCAAGTGCTTCTTTAACTGCTTTATTCTTTTCGCCCTAGGGCATTTTAGATATTGTGTTTTGTGGGGAAATGTGTCTATAAAATAGGTTGTTCAGGGCAAGAATTGCTAATAGTTGCTGCATACCGTATTTTTGTTCCAGTTTTCGCTGACAAGTTCGCGTCACGTTTGGGAAGTCATCACATGTCGATGCTGCCTGAGCAGTTTAACACGCCGAGTGATTTGTTTGTTTCACAACGTAGTCCCTTCTTGCATGTGAGTTTTGTACTCAATGGAATTCTTTCTTATTATGCTTACGCTGCAGAGGACTAAACCCAGCCTTGCCGCCAGCGCTCATCTACTTTGACTGGCAATTAGCAATTCTCACCCTGTACTACCTATTTTCTAAACACATTTCCAAAAACGCAAACAATATCTAAGATGCCCTCGGGCGAAGAGAATAAAGCTGTTAAAGAAGCGTTTCCTTGGCATCATTCCGATAAGACACAGCGTGATTTATACCCTTTACAAAGAAGGCAGGGTGAAAATTTCGCAGCTCAAAAGAATCGACAAGAGTTATGCATGGAGCCACCAGCAACAGTTAAACATGTGCGAAGCCACGCATAAAATGGATGTAAAAACATGAAGTGCGCGACAGCTGGTGCGAGGATTTGCTGCGCCACATGAAACCCATCGTTTCAGTTCTTGCAAACTCCAGTAGCTTTAAGATACAACGCAATGCGCTCGTGCAGTCGTGCTGCCTAGCTAGCACAACGCGGTAAAGAAGCGGAAAACAATATAAGCTGCAAACAGCATTCCGAACTTTAACGAAATGCCTTTAAACCTCATGCTGCACTGCAGACGAACTTCGTTGCTCAAGCGTCTAACTATGATCGAGGGGAAAAACAGCTACGAGACAAGGGAAAGGATGAGAACAAAAAATTTCCCTTCGAAGCGACGATCCATTTTTGCTACCGTTGCTCCCGCTGATGAGGCTTTGCCGGGAATGATTGAACCGTATCCCCGGCCCGTTTTCACCGGTATTTGAGCCCCCCACCCAGCAGCAATTCTTCTTCGACATTCCCTGAAGCTTTGGCCACCACACACGCGCGAATAGTGTTGCCTATCTTGCTCTGAAAACGCGAATAAGACAGAGAAACACGATCAACGACACAACAAACTACCGCGCGCCAGGCTCCTCTCCCGCGTGTTCTGCGCAAGGCCGCCACCAGTGGCGCGTCCGTCGGCGTGCACGGCGCCTATAGGCGGTGCACGAGGCGTATACCCGCGTACACCTTTCTGTGGCTATGAAGGGAAAGCTACAGAGGCAAAGCGCGCACAAGTGAGAGCGCTCTTGAACAGAGCACTGTGTTTTATTGCGCGTTACTTTAGTCTGGAAAGAGGAAACATAGACACCTTATTAGGAACAGCTAGATTAGACAGACCACGGCACTCAATGTAAAGGTTTACTTGTTTTGGGTCTTTTCTCCTGAGCCTCTGAGCAAATCGCTAAACCATCACACGTGGAAGCTGCGTCGATTCAGCGTCTGTTTCAAGCAACGAAAAGGATTGTCAAACGCTACCGGACTACATGGCGATGTAATACATGCGCAGCAGCTACGCACCCGTAGCTTTCCCTTCATAGCCACAGAAAATTGTCCTCGGGTATAGTTGTAAAATTCTTCCGCAAAATTCGAAGTTACCTATTTTAAATGAGGGAAGCACAAAAAGGGAACATAAACCTGACGGAGTAACCGAGTGAACGTCTTCGTATGACGTCATGAGAAGCACACCTGCGGGGAAGGCGCGCAACGCACGCCGGTCCCGCTAGCGCAGGCAACGACAGCAGTGAGGAGCAAACGCTCAGCTGATTTGCGGCCGTGCCAGAAAATTGAAACAATGTCTTCGGTTGACAATGTCGGCTCAACAAGCTATTCGGAACGGCCAAACAGTGACAGCTACGATTCCGACGAATTGAATAGCCATGAATCGTCGTTCGCAATTGGCCGCCCACAACGAGAGCCAGCGCCCAGCGCCACACCTCGCTTTGCAACATGACGACCGAGGGTAGCCATATCCACCGAATTGATGCGTGCTGCCGACTGTTTTTAGGTGTTTGACCCCTCTTCATGGAAGCGTTTCGGATACTTCCAAAAAGATTTTGTGGAACGTTGCTCTCCGCATTTGCATGTTGATAAATGGAGCGCAATATTTCCCCTGAAAGACGCCGGTGAGTGTCCCTAACCACTGAACGGTGCATTCCTTTGCGTCGACATGGTGCAGCGACCGCTCGTCGTTCGTTTGACATAGTAAGCAAGCAGCGCATCAGTGACATCAAATATAGTCAGAACATATCAAAACACGCATATTTTGTGCACGTAAGCCCTAGCGCATCAATCTGAGTCCCGCTGCTATAAGTAACCAGACACCGTCGAAAACAGCAAGCGGGAGACCGTACTACGCGTTGTAATGCTGCTTACATACAATTATATCTAGTCTTTTAATGCACATAATTTGGGTTTCTCAAACTATAGATATATTAAGACGTTACGCGTATGATCCTTTATTGACAGAGCTCATAGCTTTCGCGCGGAAATGACGATACCGGTAGTGACACCGTGCCAGCTGAACAAGGCGGTTGTTTGCGCATCTGTATTCGAGGGGCCTCCGCTTGTTGCCCATTTGAGATACGAGGCAAACAGTGCACCTCGGCAGGTGTATAATGTGTCAGCATAACAGTACCTAAAGATACACCCCTGTTCGTATTAACAGGCATATTTGAGAAGTAGCGGCGAGCGAGACCGGCAGCCATCTAGAACGGCCACGTAACCATGTTGATAGTGCGCGGTGCCGTCGCTTCTCACTTTTTGTGCGCGCAATGTGCAAAATGCAGAATAGTTTACCACAAATTCTTAGAGTCAAAACTAAATTACAGAATTGGTTTTCGTCATCCGAATGGGCTAATTAGCACAAGGGCAGTCGTTTATTTTCGCCGGCAGTACAAAGGCGACTGTCATGGGCCTAACCTCAGCTCATAACGGTCGACATCAGCTAAAACTGTGTGGGTGGCTGGCGAACCAACTTTTCCCATTAAACATTTCTTCATGAACGCCAGCTCCTCCTCGCTGTCCTCTGCTACTATTTCCCGGAATACTTAGCGAATACTCTGCGTCATAAAACAATGTGCTCAGTAGCTTAATAGGAGGCAAGGCAGCTGGTTTGAAGGAATCAGCGAAATTTCTTTGCAAGGAATCTGCACAACTCGCATACCTTCTTTTTCTAGGAGATGAAACGGAAGTGTGGAGCCGAACGTACCCAGCGATTCTCACTGCATCCGTTGATGTAATAATATACCTAGTGTTGCCCTTTAAGAAAGAAAACTTAACCTTGTGTGTGATATTTTACGATAACGTGCCTGTCAGGTTTGTAAGTAGCAGTAGTATTTGGTCATTTATTTATGTAAATAAATATATGAATACTCAGCAACTGATAATGACGCAGCCAAGAATGAGATGAGCAGAACAAAAATATGGAGGTTCCAATCTGGGTGTCACACACGATGAGAAGCTCAGCAGGAGCGCTATTATTCATTTAATTGAGTCTAAGGCTGCGCGTGCTTTAGGATTGCTACCAAGGCTCAGCAGTCTGTGCTATAGGCTACGCACAGAGACTATTACGATATATAAAATGTTTATGCCGCCTACGATATAAATTCAGTGCGTCGTGCTTTCGGGAAGCCCTACCTATAAATTTAGACCCTTGGTCCTTTTAGAATCTGAAGGCCTGCGTCTGTGCATGGTACTCTCAAGGTTTGTAGCGATCAACGTTCTATAACAGATAGCGTGCCTGCCAACAATGCTTTCCAGATACCGCATCCCAACCATACAAGCATTTTCAAAACTGTGCGAGCTTATAGCAAGAAGGTCGCAATCTGTTTTCTAATTATTTCGAATAACTTCTTTGTGGCAAATTGGGTGAGGTACCGCATTCATTGAATTGCGTTTGTACAGAGGTAATTAGAACCTTTAAACGCTTATATGCGGCATATACCCCCATTAAATGTATTTATTCAGAACTTTTATTAAAGAATATATATATATATATATATATTCTTTAATAACAGTTGCGTTTGAAAAAAACTGTGTGCGACCTCGAAGAATTGCTCACTGAAGTGACGGCTATCTATGAGTACGCACGAGACCTGATAGTAGGAGCCAGTTCAATTTCAAAGCCTAGAGTCCTCTTGTACCATCAATCGTCTGGCTTCTCTCGGTGGTGTAATCGTCTTTCTGATATTCTTTTATACTTCGCTATCACTGTACTCTAGAACAGGCGAAATGTATCCCTGTACTTCGCCTTTCGAGAAAAACTGCAGCATCTCTCCCTCTTTCTTTTTCTTTTTTCTTTTCTTGTGAGCCCGAGTATGAGCGTTAGCGCATGACTGTTGTTTATGCTGATAACGAGTAAGTCCGGCTTCGCCTCATTTAGGTTACTGAGGTAACAGTAACCTAAATAAGGTACAAGGTGCCCTAACTATGATGCAGAAGGACTTAAGAAAACAGCAATTGTGTTACTCGAAGAACACCTAGTCCTGATTGTTTCCTGTAAAGAGGAGTAGTCGCCAGCAATATTTTCCGTTCTGATATTCTATTAGGTACGGTATGGTGTGGTATGAGAAACTTTATTCAGGTCCTTCAGGTCGCGCAAGATTCCTAGCTCGAAGCGTATATATAGGTGATGATAATTATTACACAACTCGTGATAAGTACTGTCGTAATTATGAAAATGTAGGCACTCGCAAATCACATCTAACTGCGGAGTTTTCAGCGATGTACTAATTGCGCACAACTTTTTTCCAACCGGTAAAGAAACCTTACTAAGCTTCAAAAATACCCTGTGAGTGCGCTTCAACCCGCATCATTAAGTTGAACTCTAAATAAGCTGATTAAAAACAACAGCTTTGTTTGTAGCAAGCCCGAAGAGACAGCGCATCACCTTGATAATGGTATGGAAGCAGCACCAACAGCAGGTTTTCCGGCTCCGCAGCTATTCAGAAGCAGCAGCGGCGGTGGCGGCGTCAGCACTACTTCTACTGCTACTACTACTACTACTACTACTACTACTACTACTACTACTACTACTACTACTACTACTACTACTACTACTACTACTACTACTACTACTACTACATCTGCTTCTTCTTCTTGCTTTGACGTCGAGGAATTGTTCACTGAAGTGATGGCATTATACAGGGCATTTCACGTCACTTGAGCAAAACTTAAAAACCTATGCAAATACCACGTAGCTGGACCACACCAAAGTAAACGTGTTTGGAGATATGCAGTTTATTTTTGAGATAGCGCCAGTTGGATAAGTCTTATTTATTTAATTCTCAATTATTATAATAAGATTAAGAGGGTCAATTAGAAAATTGTAAAGCAGCATGAGACGCTCCCGATACACCTTTTCGATCGTCAATACGTGCTACATAATATGTGGCAGTGTTGCCAGAAATGCGCAGCATCAATTGCGATAACAAATTAGTGGTCAGCTATAGAGGTAAGGAGAATAGTTTTATAGGCCCTATCAACATGGAAAGATTCGCTTACTAACTGAATTAACAAGAATGGCTGGAAAGAGCATGTACACATTACACTCGATGAGCGCGGACACTCGCTGCCAGAACGCTGGTCTGAGCAAGAGTGGCAGCAGCAACGAGCGAAGTCACCTTCCTGCTGCCTATCGCTTCAAGCAAGAGCGGGGAGAATACTGCGCGCACAAAAGTATGAGCCCCTGCATATCCCTGCAGGCAAAGTGCGCACTTATTGGTGCAATCGAAGCTGCCCTCCCCTGCCCCTCCCTTCCGCGTTGCCTCACCACTTTCCTCATTTTCAGCGCGCCAGATTGAGCCGCAATCGTCCGTTCCCGTTGCGCCCAGTAGCCAAAAGCGCACTTGCTGCTGGTGCACCAACGCCGCCGCCCCTCTCTCTCTCCCATCTCGCCACGGCCTTTCGAGCGACGGAAGACGGCGCGCTTGCTCCCCGCTTTCCTCCTTCGTGCACGCTAGATTCGATTTTCCGCGAGGTATTTCACTCGCACGTACAGCATACGACACGGCGATGGTGTTATTGCCCTTGGGCTTTATACCGAACATCAGGGCGACGAGGACGGAGACGGCGCCAATGCGCCTGGAGTGCCCATATGTGTGGTATTGTAATAGAAGTGTTTTACCGAGTGTGAAAGGAGCACGCAAATACTGACAAAATTGCCGCGCGTCTGGCCGCTCGAGAGACTTTGCATGTATTCGCGGGCTTCTTTTTTTACACACTCGCAAAAACACTTTTGTGTAACATGATCAGTAACAGCAAGCCCGTATCTGGAGTTTCTGATGTTGCTCTGCAATTTTCTCCTTAACCCTTTTCATCTATAATAAGTGAGAATTTGATTTTTTAAAAAAGAATAATAATCTAATTAGGCGGAATGCAAAACAAATTATCTCAGTATCTCCATGCGATGGCCAACAACATTACCTTGGCTCTGTCTAGCTACGTAGCATTTTCATATTTCTGAACTTTCGCTCAAGTTAAGTCAAACGTCTTGTATGAATATGTACAAGACCTCAAATTAGAAGGCAGTTCAATTTCACAGCAAGATTCTTCTGCACCAAAAGAATCTCTGGGTTATATTGGTGGCCTAATCTTCCTTCGTGTAATTGTTTTACAGTTCGCTAACACTGCTTCGCCTTTCCGGCGAAACTGCAGCTTATCTTTTTTTTCATCTTTTTTTACTGTGAGTAGGTCTGTAAGCGCTGCTGGGAATGACTGCTATGGATTCGGTTTTCCAGTGAAATGCGGCTCATTTAGGTTACTGATGTGATTGTATATATTTATGATATTTGCATGCAAGTGATGATGTTTCCGTCCATAACAAATGTAAATTATTAAAAGAACTTTTTTTTTCGTGAGTCGTTAGCTTAGCTCACTGCAAAGAGAAGCAATAATGATGCACATATCATTCAGGTGGATTTCACACAACGTTGAGAAAATACTCTGCCGAAAGGGCCACTGAAGTCTTCAGGTGTTGTTGAGGCTCAAAAATACACTCAAAGTAATTTGAAGCGAGATGAACATACAGGAAGATATTCCTTATCTAGGCATAGGTTATTCATACCATTAGAAATAATCGGGAGTTAGCTACCTCCTTTTCTTTACAAGATATATTAATTAACCCATTAGATACCAGCGTGACCATATGGTCACATTAGTCTGCACAGCACAGTGGATTTCCATTAATTAAGATTAACAAAACGGCACCAAAATTGCCTTTGACGTGCCGTTTGACATATTAGGGTTCCCTTTATGGATACCAAGTGGCATAAGCGGTATGTCGTTTTGTGGGAGCACCTCGAAAAAGCGGGAATAAGCGTTGCTCTGTGAGTAGCGTTGCCATTCATCGCTCCAAGGGTGTTTTTTTTCACTACTTCTTGAAGCAATAGTCAGATATCCTTACCTCCGTATTGCTCTTTCAGTATGTGACCTTCGATGAGCATTTGTGAAAGATTAATGTTTGATGTATTGATGAACGAACATGTTATCTTGCGCGTTGCCATATGGTCACGCTGGGCCTTTAGTCTACCTAACTTTTATTTCTTTAACTGCATTCTCATATTTTGCACGTCTGCTGGTTCGTTCTCGCAGTGGTTATTCCTTATTTTATTGTCTGAATAGGTTGACGTTGGAAGAAATAGCGAAGATAGTCCTTGAGGAAGATGACGACGTGTCAGTGACTTATATCGAGGCGCCAGAGGCTAGCACCTATTCGGATGAAGACTCAGCCGATGAAGACTCAAGTGGGCTCATTCACAATCTAAGCAGGTGGCTGCTATGAGCCGGCGCTGAAACGCCGAAAGCCTATCCGCTTCGGTTATAAAGTATGGTGCCTAAATGCCAAGAACAGATACCTTGTAATTTTCAAAGTGTATCAAGGCAAGCAGGGGATCCCGGAACATGCGAAAAATATGGAAAGTACTGCGGGAAAGCAGCGGCGCCACTTCTTCAAATGGCGGAAGAACTCGCAGCAGAGACGCGCGACCTTCCTTTCTTTTTCTATTTTGATAATTTATTTACAAGCATGCAGCTACTCAGGCATCTCAAGGCACAAGGCTACGAAGGCACGGTCACAGTGAAGCAGAACCGTGTTCCCAAAGAGTGCCCTATCGCTTGACCAAAATTTGTCAAGCGCCAACCTTGCGGGCGCGAAGATACCGTGCTGAGCGACAATGGGATAATTCCTGTCCGCTGGATGGACTATTCTGAAGTAACGATCGTAAGCACCATTCACGGCGTAGAGCCAATGCCATCTGCAGACAGGTACTCTCGTGTTGAGAAGAAGCGAATCAAGGTGGCCCTCCCAAACACTGTTGCTCAGTACAAGTATTATAGGAGGTACGGACCAGATGGATGCAAATGTAGGCGCCTATAGGATTGCAATCCGTGGCAAAAATTGTTGGTGGAGAATTTTCAGTTGACTTTGTAATGTATCTATCAGCAACGCTTGGGCGCTAATTCGTAGCACAGGGTTCAACGTCACGCAGGTGCAATTCCGCACGCAAATTGCACAAAGCTACCTGATGCGATGGGACAATAAGCCTAGAGGACCTGGTCAACGCAGAATCCCAAAGACTGGTGATGTCCTGAATGGTACACAGTATGACCAAGTGGCCCACTTTATTGCACGAATACCTAATGGCAAGAGACGAAGGTGTGCATGAGATAATTGCAACAGCGCGGTGCACACACAATGCACAAAATATGAAATCGGCATTTGCATTCCATGATTTAAACCATATCACACTAAATAAGTGCTTGACGATTCGCTATGTATGATCTTGTGATGTTTCATCGCTCATCGCTTGAAATAAATGTTTTTAACTTCGCGTATTTTGCTGTAGCGTAAGGGCCCAGTGTGACCATATGGTCACGGGCTATATTTCAAAAAATAATTAGGCAAGAGTAATAAATTGTTGCATGTGAATAATTAGTATAAAGGTAAGCTAATATATTAGATTTATTTCAAGATAGCAAGAAAAATAAAGAAAACGGTCCCTAATGGGTAACCTTGTACTGTGTATATATCTAAATGTATAATTTACAGTTGAAATTAGAAAGAAAAGTATATCCGAAGAATACGAGAACGCCCAATGCGAAATGAGAGCGAAACTCTCTGTGCGTTTTTGTTTCGTGAAATTACCACACCGACTGGCAGCGGGCCTGTGCCATCAGTGCCTTCTCAGGGGAAGGGGCACTATGGGAACGCTGGCATGATGAACGTGATCGGAGTTGGCTGCGGAAGAACAGAACGAACGTACGAGCAGTGGACACGAGTGCGGTCACTTTACGAACGGCGGGAGATCATGCTGTCCAGCCCCGCCCTGGAAGACCAGCTCCGCCTGATCCCAGGGGCCAGGCAGCCCTGGAAGCATGTGGAGCCCGCGAAGAGGGAGCCACCCCATCAGACGCTTAACGCGTTCCATTTCATAACAGACCAGTAAAGTTGTCTCTGTCTCTCTCTCCCTCTATCTAGTTAGCGCGTTTGGCATTTAGTCAGGTGCGCTACCGCTGCGCCTGCTTCTCGCTATCATGAAGCGCTGCGAGGGAAACGCACTCAAACGTCAATCGCACACCCAGCACCTGAGTGACTGCCCTGTCGCCTTTTAAGAGGAAGCTTTGGTTCGGGTGCTCCTATCTAAATATACTTAAAAGGACAATTCGTTTTTCTCGGCAACCTGTGCACCAAATTTGGCGAGGTTTGATGCATTTGAAAGTAAAACTTATTATCTAGTCACAATTGGTTTCGAATATTGCATTTAGGTCTTCAATTTTCATTAAAAAATTATCGAAAATCGAAAATTTTCAGAAAACAAAAGTATGAAGTTTACAACTCTGTAACTCAGCAAAGAAAAAAGATGTCACAATTCTGTGAATCGCATCTCATTGCACATAGAAAGTGGACAAAATCGATATGTTGCGCGTTAATCTAAAAATATATAGTAATATGGCAATACAGCTTTTGCGGAACCCTTGTGCACAACCTAACAAATTTACGTAAGACATAAATTGACATATCTAATTTGTCCACTTTGAATGGCCTAATCTATACCGTTTACAGAACCGTGATATCTGTTTTTGACGCAGAGCTAATAGGTCATAAACTTCGTGCGTCAATTTTTTTCAAACTTCTGAATTCTTGAAAATCCTTTTCATAAAATTCATGCCCTAAATCAACATTACGCTTCCAACTGTCACAACAATTTGACTTTCTCACTCAAATGCAACAAATTTCATTAAAATCGGTGGCAAGGGGAGGGTTAGCTTACAAAAGAGTTCTTGTTTTTTACATGTATTTGAATAGGCCGCGTCGGAGCTGAGCCGGAGCTAAAGCTTCCTCTTAAGCGGCAGCACATCCTGCTTGATGCTATGTTCATTTGTACGTGAAACGCTTGAGTGCCCTGCATTCACTACGCACAAGCAGGCAGGTCATGTGGTATCTTTTTTTTTATTTCAAGGCTATCTGCATTAAGCGGAAAGCCACTAATACAATATAGTAAGTTAGAAAGTGTTCAATAAGAAGTTTTGGAAAGCGCTCTACAACTTTCTAATTAGAATCTTTTTCCTAACATTGTTGCTTCCGCAGTTGGTAAATCAATCTTGTCTAATTATACAATTTAGCAGTGTACAAAAAACAGTGTCACTTACTGCATACAATAGTTAGCCACATGCATTTGGTGGCGTCGTCTTAGAGAGCATCGGCTTATTTTTCAACTCTGGATAAAATTGGTTGGCGCACCCGCCGGACGCATCTTTTCTCTCCCTCCTGATTATCGTGCATCACACTTGTTTCCTTTGTACTGCGCTCTGTTCAGCATAGCAGGCCACAGCATCCTAAATCATGCCAACTTCTCTGCCTTCCCTTGAATGAATTACCCCACTCTCCCAGCAATATACTTCAGCAGAAAGGCCATTTGCTTATCCCTGATCTTTAAAAGTGACCATTGATTATTTGTGATGTGCCTTTCGTTTAAAGCAAAGCAATTATTCTACCAGCGTGCCTCAGAAGAATGCCTCCCGAAAAACGCAAGAAGAATCCCCGCTATGTGAAAAGTGCGTGTTGTGGAAGCACGGCGAGTTCAACCGAGAGATAAGATTACATGTCGCAGCATACCACGTTAAAAGAGTGGTAAAAACATGTACGAGATAACAAAATTGTGTCATCGTGGGTTGATACCTTAGAGTTAACGTAGAAGACATTCATTGCGTGATTTGAGGATGGTCTGCAAGGATACGCCGTAAATCCAAAGGAGTTTAATAGACTGTCGATAGGAGATATAATATTAACAGATGTCAACAATTCTCGTCTGATACGTAAAAACAAACACCGGACCAACAAGCCTGAGAGGTGAAGACTGCACACACAAAAACGTTTGGAAGATTGTCGTGCACACGAACTCATTATACGAACTCAGAATATACGAACTGGTACACGTTCTGCTTTGGAGCCAGCTCACACCCGCTCAACGGAACATGCCATCGTTCAGAGTCCCAGCAGTTGCTCTGGCAGCATTTGTGACTTTCCGACAAATATTTCGTCTTTGTCAGATCATCTGGCGCAATAGGGCAGCCTTCTCAAACTATGTAGGAAGTGAGAAGAGTCTATTATCTCAACGTGCAGAAAGCGCATTTATAGGGCCACTCCGGCTATTTTTTGACCATGGCAAGGTAATGACATGCTTAGGGGCCTGAGGCCACCCCTGTCACGCGTTTTGTGGTAGAATTGTTCCGCAAGGTCGAAACTGATTTCCAATGAGCAAAAAAGCGCAAAAACTAAACCGAAACCTGCCAGAGCCAGCGAGCCGCCATCTTCGTGTGACGTCAAGAACAGCACACCAGCGGCAAAAGCGCACAAGGCACGCCGATCACCTCAGCGTGGAGAACGAAAGCAGTCAAAAGCAGACGCTCAGCAGATTCGAGATAGCGCCTGACCATTGGCACAATGTCTTCGGATGAGAGTGTCTGCTGCACAAGCTATTTGGAGCTGTCAGACTTTACAGCTGATTCCGACGAATTCAGCAGCCATGAGTCGCCGTTCGCAATTGCCCCGACACCACGACAAGCAACACCCATGGCAAGACGTCGCGTTGCAACATGAAGACCAAGGGCAGCCCTAACCATTGATCTAATACGTACTGTTTGCTACCTTCGGTGATAGAACCCTTCTCAAGGAAGATTTCGCATACTCCCTATCAGATGTTGCAGAATGCAGCTATCCACATTTATATGTCAATTTATGAAGCGCACTATTTCGCCGGAAGAACTTCTCTTAGTGTACAAAGGGCTTACCGGTGCATTGTGTTACGTTGACATGGTGAACCGACTGCTCGTCGTTCTGTTGATATATTACGCAAGCAGCGCGGCATTGACATCAAATAACGTGAGAACATAGTAAAACACGCTAATTTTGCACACGTAAGCTATGCCGCATCAGTCTGAGTCACGCTGGTATGAGTGACCGGAACCATCCCCCTATAACAACGGGGAGACCGTAGGACATGTTCTTATTCTGACTACTAACGATTACGCGTACTCTTTTGATGCACACAATGTATGTGCTATATAAGGTATAGATAGATTGCAGCATTGCGCGTGTCATCGTTCATTTAGAGCGTGCATATTTTTCTCGCGCAAATGCTGATGTAACTATTGACAGCATTGGCAGCTGAACCATGAGGTTGTTTACGCTGCTGTGTTGAAGGGGCCTCCACTTTTCACAAATTTGCCATACGAGGCGAACAGTGTACCTTGGCAGCTCAATAATGAGTCAGCAAAAAAAATTTAAAGATTCACCCATGTGCGAAGAATTAAAATAGGCAAGTGCCGCTGAGCGCCACTGGCAGCTTCGAAACCGGGGACCTACCGATGTTGATAGTGCGCTGTGTCTTCGCTTCTCTTTTTGTGTATGCACTGTGTGAAAATAAATTTGTTTATTTCAGATCCGTATACTCAGAGCGGAACGACGAAATCGGTTTTCTTCACTCGAATGGCTTAGTTATCTCCAGGTCAGCCGCTCACAGCCGCTAGTACTATACACGCGCCAAGTCGACGACTGTGATGGGCCTAACATGGGCTTAACGTGATCGACGTTGGCTCAGACTTTGTGTGCGGCTGGCAAAGGCTTAAATTCGCGCAGCCTATAAATCAACACCACCTACGACCCATTAATGGCCGGTCCAGAAAAAACTTTATTTTTCGCGACAGCAACTTTGCACGCCAGACCTTACTTCAGGTTCGCCGGCTCCACCAAGCTGTTGTCCGCTATAAATTCCCAGAATGCTCTGTGCCTGGCGCCATTTCCTTCGTGACAGAAAGTGACCAACATCTGAGGAACAAGCAAAGCAGGTGATTCGAAGCAAATAGGTGAATTTCTGTGCAATAAATCTGCGCTGCTCTGAAACCTGCTTGTTTCTTTTTTTAGCACGTGACGGGTCTGTGGAGAGGAATGTACGCAAGGAATTTGACACCCGTGGACACAAAAAATCGCCCGAGTTGCCCTTTCATAAAGAAAGCGCAACATTGAAGATTTTATATTAGAATAGCTCGGATGTGAGGTTTGCCATTGGTAGCGGTATGTGGGTTGTTTATTGAAATAAATAAATGAATTGATCGCGGATGAGCAGATAACGAAGGAGGTAAGGATGAGAATAAATAGCTAAGCTATGCAGGACGCAATCTTGGTGTCATATAGGATGGAAAGCTCAACTGGTGTCCTCGGATCATGCTAATTGAGTCTAGGGCTGAGCATGCTTTAGGATTGCTTCCCAGGCTCAGCAGCCGGTGCTATAGGCTAAACCGACACACTCTTACGATATATAATATGTTTATGTGCCCTATATTATATTTTGAGTGTGTTGTGCTTTCGGGAAGCCCTGCCTAGATTAGTCCCCTGGTCCTCTCATTACTTGCAGCCCTGTGTCTGTGACCGGGAACCCCAAGGTTTGTAGCGATGAACGTTTCATACCTGGAAGTGTTTCCATAAAGTAACATAGTAAACGACAAGAGCGGATATTCGAGTCGTTTCGCGGCCAAGCTATGGAGCTTCGCCGATTCCGCTGGGTGGCAGAGCGCATGAAGAAAAATGCGGCTGTGGCTTCGGCGGCGGCTAGCAGCTTGACAGGGGGCACGATCACTGGGCACGACCCAACTCATGCGAAGCGTATTTAGACCGCGCCGCCGGACTCTTTCTGTAAAGTGCACCTGAGCGTCATTGTTGGGATCTTCTGGCAGCGGCTGCTTCGTCGCCGTTTCATGGTAAAGCCACAGCACGTTCTTTGGCGCGTTGTTAACGACATATTCTCTTCGCATTTCGTAATGTCACTGTTAGCCGCAATGAACGCGTGACGGCGGCCTTGCAGCCACGAAGAGCTGCTGCCCATTTGCTGCGCTGACTTTCATTTCGCATTCTTTATTTTTGCGCGCAGCAATGAGCGGTGATTGTAGCAATAACAGCGACGCGGCAACGTCCGAGCTGCGAGTCAGGTTCGATGCCATGACGAAGTTAGAAAATAAAATAAAATGGTCGGTTTAGAAATGAGGCCTATGAACACTTGCCGTTCGGGTAAGAGAGAGCTTCATGTTACGCGCAACGACTGCTGAAAAAGTTTGGTGCTCTATTTTTGCAACAGAAATGTAGCTATTTCTAATGCCGCACACGTGCAATATTTGCAGTATAGCAATAATGCGCTCTCTCTCAACCTCTGTAGCAGGCTATATGCGCTCGAGCATTCTTAGCTGTTCTGCATTGGGCTGAAGATACGTATTTTCATGTTTTGATAGTGTATGGAGTCATTACAGTAGAACGTTCCTTGTTTCTTAGCGTTTATAATAGTGCTTCCTTATTTAAAAAAATACGCATTGCGTGAAGGAACGCAGCATCTCCATTATAAAGCTTTGAAGGCTCCAGTATTGCTGATACGAAGGAACGTAGCGCCTACATTCAGTAGCTTTGAAGCCTCCGGTATTGCTTACCTTCTGTCTGTCATTCTACGTGTTGCAGGAATCTCCACCATTTCCTCAAAATACACTGTACAGCCACGGGACGTCATGCATACTCAAGGACAAAATTCCTGGTTTCAGAAGACGATTGCAAGGCTTCGAAGACAGCAGGTGAAGACCCCCAACACAAATTGCCTAATCCCCATCTTGAATGACACACTGGCTTACACATTCAAGATGAGGATGTTCGTGCGTACTCAATTATTTTTGAAGCCATTCTATTTTATTCACATAATTTTGCTGCCATAATTCACCCTTCTTCGCAGAAGTACAAGAAAGAAGGTCATATTTTTTTACTTCTAGAACAATGCCATTTTGAGTACGTTAATTGCTGGCGTATATCTGCACTTTCTTGTTTTCATTATCTGGATTGTTGCAACACGTCTTCTATGGGTTTTGCTTGGTCGCAGTTATTGTCATCACGCCATTAATTCCCGACTATTCTCCATTATACCGGTGTCACAGGACCCCCTTCGATCGCGATCAAGCCCGATCCGGATCGAAATTCTCGGCTTCTATTGCCTCCATCGCGCAGCTTGCCCCAAAAAAAACAAATCGCAACCGAGAAATTTAAATAGGATTGGGCTTGATCGCGTTTAAAAGGGCACCGTGTGGCACCCGTATTACTTGCATTTCGCCGTTTCTTCCCGTTTTCGTGTATCTTCGTCTTTCAATCTTGCTGTAAAAAATTGCTGGGCACTATTTTCGTGTTCTTGAGTGTGCACCAAGTGGAGTTGTATTTAAGGAACATGGCACATTTATTTACGATACACCTTATGGCGTGAGTTACTAGACGTACAATGTCTTAAGCGATAAAGTTATATTTCCTCAACAGTTCGCATGATTCTTGCGCTAAGTTACAGCTTTAAACAGCAAATATGATTTTAAATGAAACTAACGTGAAGTGAAACACCTTTGCGCCCTCGTCGTCGCAACATATCAACGTGGTACAAGCGCCTGCATCAAATCACTCGATACAAACAACAAAAACTGAAATTAAGGCCTATCAGATTCGGCAGCGTGCGCGACCATCTTGGACGCTGGTGTGACTCGCCGTTTCCGCTAGGTGCGCTGAGCGCCAAAGCCGGCCGCAGGCGCCTTTGGGACTGTCGACCCTTTACGCTTACTATGTTACTCTATGGTGTGTCTACCAAAACTATTTTGCAGATTCCGCCTCCTTACTTCCCATACAAGATTAAAATCCGATGACATTACTCAGAAGAAATCGCAATATGTTTTATTAGCGATCCTAATTCATTTGTCCAACAAGAGCTGAGACTCCACGTTATTCGAATAGCGTTGTTACTGAGATAAATAGAAGACTTAAATGTCTGTATCTGAGATATAACTGCAGTAAATGCAATTGATTAGAATTAGAATTATACACGTGGATATTCATTGGCAAAATCAAAAATGAAATTAAAAAAAACAGTTGGTTTCTAGATTATGTTGCCCACCTGCAAATTAGTAACATAGTAGCTCCAAAAGTTTCAATAATTTAGGAGAAATCCGGCGTAGGTACTTTGCCCTCTTCAGAAGGTTTTTGATTTTGTTAAATTCGTAATTTAATCCCTTTCTTTAAAGCTGCGCTATGGCAATGATTCTTCCGCTCCGCACGCTGCTTTTAAATGCAGTCAACACTGTTATTATCACAGATTCTCTTTCAGCGTGTTCTTTTTTTCTTGTCTCATCAAATTCACCAGTATTAAATGTGTTCCTGTCATTAGTCCCGTTGCACTTCGTAATTGTTAGCTTACTGCACGTTCTTGGTCACAATGCATATTATTTCATAGTGAATGACTGCTTCTTAGCGCAATGGTTATTTTACGCACCTGTGATTCCTACTCTTTACGTGAATTTCTACGTGAACGGAATGGAGAAACTGCAATGACTACGATCCAACAAAAACGAGCGCATGATAATGGTTGCATGACAATGAGCGTATTTCGAGGACGCAATGACGACGATGATATGACAACTCGGCCATATTTGCGATTGAATGACGACAGCTCGATGAGGATGCTATGACGAAGAAGAAAATAAAGGGACCGCGGTAATGCCACGAGCACGACTTCCAAATGAAGGCAGCCTGACGAGACCTAGAAGATGACGTAAAATGGCGTGACGATGACTTAGTAGAAACTATGTAGTGATGAGGACGGGGTGACGACGATGTCACATACCAAGCTGCATGCCGACCTACCCGGTGTCACATACCCAGCTGCACATATTGATCGAAAGTTGTCTGCACAATCTCCGAGGGAGACGGACCACTATGGTTGGCACCAAGGCGCAAGACTTGTCAGCGAGCGGAGAATGACTAACGCATGATTAGGATCATTACGCTCCCCATATACATACAGTGTTAAAAACCAAGGAAATCTAGCATGCATGGGATGGTAAACATGTTGAGTTCCGAAACGCAACTGCTCCGAAGTCGTCAAGCAGATTTTCCCCATCAGTTTGTAGTTTCTTTTCGGTAAGAAATATCACACGTACTTTATGTCAAAAGAACTTGCAGATGCATTCATGTCAGTTCTTCTCTTTAAGGAAGATCTTGATTTCCTCTAAAATTTTTCTAAAAGGGGTCGTCAGCGTGTGAAATTTCCAGTATTTCTTTCAATAAGAGTGCAATCATATTTGACAGGTACCATTTTCGGATATTATAACATGCGGATTCTGGATTATGGGATAGATGCAAGAGATGGGCATAGGAAACATAATCAACATAGAAAATGAACAATCTTTCCTTCTTTTCTTGTGAGTGCACCAGGCACCGCCACTTCAAACTAGCTGCCCACAACAGCTGCCCACAACATCTGCCCACAAAAGCAAGGGACTCTGAAAGCACAGCAATAACGGCGAGCACAGATTGCGATCGTCGATGATTGATCGTCGACGATCGTGCGATAACGGACACTCTCACAGATCCCAGCGGTCGAATTGACTGGAGTTCACTCATCCGCCGGCATGAATAACTGAACAACAATTCCGGTTTCGGGCGCACGCATTTTGAACGGTAGCTGGCACTCATCACGTCGGCTGCACTGATCAGTGCGGCATTTAATTTTCGGCTGCTACTAATCAACCCTACGCGTTCTTGGCGCGGAATCGTTTGATTATTTAGTGAAACTTATTGCGAACGAACTTTACAAGTCTCAATCGAATCTGTGCCCCGTGCAATTACATAAAGTTGACGCAAGAAGCTTTGCGAAATGAGGAAATGTTTACTTTGATCCATGTAAATGCTTGTTCCAGGCTTTTTGTGCATTCATCCAGCGTTGTGGCGTCAGGTAAGAAGCTGCAGTTTCCTTAAAAACCTCCACCGCAAAATATCAGCTCAAATAGGTAAATTTCAAGCATGTGTCATTTTAGTATTTAGACCTCATTGCAACACTGTGGGTAGAGGCGAAACGTGCGAAAGTGGTGACAGGGTGGCATTACAAACGAGAGTAATTCGCTTTTAAATATATGGCGTAGAACATACCTGACTCCTCCCAAATACCAGAAAGATATAAAGAAAACATCTTATTTCCAGCCATTCCCCCATCCCCGGCCATTATAACTTGTACTTTAAAATACAAGTAAACAGGCGACTGCAATTTTCCAACACATTTTGGCATCAGCTGACGCGATGTTGTGCTACGTACACAGATGTGTCCACAACAGAAGCTCTCAGCCAGACCATGCTAGACACTCCGGAATGTCTCGTACCCGATCTCATGAAATATCTATTGGTGCAAAAACTGTTTTAAGTAATCCAAAAGACCGAATGTTTTACTTAAGAGTCCCTTCTTGAGCTCCTCGGCGCTATCTTTTGTGCGTTCTGCCGGCACAAGCAACACACTCCCCTGTTGTCACTCTTGGCAGTCGCTCTCATCACTCTCGGCAATCTCTTGACTACCGAATCAAGGTATACACTGTTGTGGGGTCGTAAAAAGCGCCACAAACGTTCCGCACACGCCAAACTAACTAGTCACCGCGGTCGAGCTGCTTTTTGCTATGATGCTCACAAGGTCAGACGTAGCAAGCGCGCCCCAAAGGTATGCCACGACGTAACGAAATTATTTGCAATGATGTAGGGGGTTAGAGAAAGCCGGGCGAATTTGCCTCGCTAAGATTCAGTACACGCGAAACTGCGTGGCACGGCGGAGCTGCTTCTCGCTATTTGCGTCACAAATCCTGGTGCCTCGAGCGTGCCCAAAATCTACCGAAATAAGTTGCAACAATGATAGGGCCCTTGGAAAGCGTCGCAGATATCCCCTATCACGAGTCACTAACTCAAACTGCGCCAGGACGGCCCAGCTGTTCTTCGCTGACTGCGCCGAAAGTCTGGTTTCTGTGCCGCAAGCCTAAAATTGCTAGAAATTAGACGCAGAGCGTCAAACAAAATTTGTCACTTTGCGAAGTTCCACAGTGCCGTCAAAGAGAAAAGAATACAACAAGAGCGGACAGTCCCGTAGAGCCCAGCGGCCCAATTGACTGCAGCGCACCAATCCGTCGGCGTTCATACCTGAACGACACTTCCGGTTTCGGCTTCGGACGCGCGCGTTTTGAATACTAGCTGGTACGCATCATGCCGGCTACGGTTTTCTTTTTTTTACTTCTACAGCTCAACCGCGCACTGTCTTCGTGCTAAACCGTTTTATTATTAACTAAAATTGTTTGCGTAAGATCTTTACAAGCCCCCATCAAATATGTTCCACGTGCAATTTCATTAGGACGCAAGGCGCCTTGTGAGATGAGGAAATGTTTATTTTATTCTATATAAATGCTTGTTGCTTGCTTTTTTGGGGATTAATCCAACGTCGTGGCACCATGTAAGCAGCAGTAGTTCCCGTAGGAAGCTCCACCAGACGACGTCAGCTGAAAAAATTAAATTACAAGCAAGTGTCATTTCGGTATTAACATATAAGAATGCGTGTAGAGGCGAAGCGTGCGAAAGTTGCGAATGGGGGCTTTACAAACAAAAGCAATTCGCTTTTACATAGATGGCATAGAAAATACCCAACTCTACCCAAACAATACCGTACACACCACGAAAACATTCTATTTCCAAGCATTCCACTCTTCAGGGGCCTCATTTCCTGCACATTAATAGCACGAATACGCGGGCTACTGCACCTTTCCAGAACTTGGTTACAACCGACGCGATAGTACGCTACGAATACACAGAGGTGGCCACAACACAGGCTCTCAACCACACCACGCTGGACGCTCGCAGAATTCCTTCTTCTCGCACTCAAGACAAATGCAAGGGCGCCATTCAGAAGACTGAATTTTCGAGTTACTACTTCCTGGCGTTTGAGTTCCTTGGCGTTATCTTTTGCGCGTTTTGCCAGCGCAAGCAGCACACTACAGTGCTATCACTCTTGACAGCTGCTCGTCGCGTTTTCGACAATCGTGAGTAACGAAAGAAGGCTTAAATTGTTGCGGGGCCATACAAATGGTTACAAACTTGTCGCAGTAAGATTCAGTATACGCGCCAAACTAACTTTGTCACCACGGCCGAGCTGCTTTTGTCTTCTCTTGTCAGGAACTTGTCTTGTCAGTCCATTAAAGCGCGAAACTTAACTGCGCACTACGGCCGAGCTGCTTTACGCTAACCGCGTCACAGCGCCAGGAGCGCCCACTGCGCTTAAAAAGTACCCCAAAAACTAACGAAATTAGTTGCAATAATGTTGGCGTTCAGAAGAAGCGCCAAAACTTGTCGCAGTAAAATTCAGTATACGCGAAACTGGGTCACAGCACCCTGTGCTACTAGCGTGCCCAAAAACTATTGAAGAAGTTGAAATAGTTTTTGGGCTCATGTAAAGCGTCGCAAACATCTACCAAGATGATTCATTAATTCAAACCAACTGCAGCACGAATGGCCGCGCTGTTTTTCATTAAGTGCCTCACAAGCCTAGCGTAGGTACGGTGCCGTAAGCCAAACAGCTTAAAATGCGTAGTGCCTCATAATCAGAAAGTGGTTTTGGCACGTAAAACCCCAAATATTATTAAAATGCGTCGCAGACTGTCGAACAAAATTTCTCACCTTGCCGTAGTCTAATAGTGCAGCTGTGCAATGCCGAAGTTCAGGAGGAACGCAACAATTCGCTGGCAGCCCACCAAACCAGGCTAAATCCAAGCATAGAAGTACAGGCAGACCGGGATATCGAACAGGCCAACGCTGCAGATGCCCGGCGGGCCTGTCTTGCTTCGGTGGTGTCTGACAAATGACGCCAGCACCTGGCAATTGCCATTCGCAGATTCGCTTGTCGCTAGGCGACGGAAGTAAGCCGCAAAGTTTTATTTAATTTATACGCAGATATTTTTACTTTTGCCGGGAAATCATGAAAAAATAAAACAATTCCTGCTAATCTCATTTTACATTTTTTTTTCGATGCCCGCGGCAGCAAGCGGTCAGCGTTACTAATATAGCGTGACGTATTTCCTTTTGCCAACTTTGCCTGAGTGTCCCCTCCTGTTATATTTTTTATGGTACCATGTCGAAGGGCAAAATGAACGTGAAAATTCCCGGGAGGAAGATGATACAGCAATATACCCATTACGCTATAGGAGCCAACTTTCAATCGCTCAATTGTACATGCCATCTTTCATGATATCCAGAGTTGCTCTGGTAGAATTGTTGAGTTTTGTACAAAATACTACGTAGTTGTCTGATCGTCATGAGCAGCTATGCATTTCCGAAAACTGCTTCGCAAAAGGCAAAGGTCTGTTATCTAAACTTGCGCACACAAGACATTTGTAGAGCAACACTGGACATTTTTTTAACCTGTCAACGTATTGCCATCTTTAGGTTTCAGCCTGTCAAGCGCTTCTACACTATCGGACAAATTTGTGTGGCTATGACCAAAACAATTGGCAGTGGCTCGGCTATGCCAGAATATACGTAGCGAAAGCTAAGGCATAGCATGGTTAGCTTTCGTGAAACTTGGGTGAGATTTTGTAAGAATTCTATTACTTTCTTTATGTCTTTTGCCGCCATCACCGCGCATCCATTGGTCGAAAATGACCGAGCCGCGCCCATTTTGTCTGTCAATCACGCGACGTCAGCCACCCGCGAAAACCAGAAACGTCATAGGGACGTTGACGCATTCACTATGCGGAGCATAAGGCATGGATTTTTGGCACGGCCAGAGGCAGGATCCTTTCTGAAAGAATAAAAGATGGCTGCCCCTC
The DNA here is from genome assembly GCF_050947875.1 of Dermacentor variabilis. NCBI lineage: Eukaryota > Metazoa > Arthropoda > Arachnida > Ixodida > Ixodidae > Dermacentor > Dermacentor variabilis. The sequence continues at coordinate 61,281,550 of NC_134576.1, forward strand.
TCATCGCTACGGCCGTGGCTCTTCGCCGTCGGCGACGTGAACACGGAGAGCCAGACGACGCCTTTGACATGCCGGATGACCATTTCTGACGGCATTTTCGCCTCTCGAAGGGAACGGTGCGGTTGTTCTGCGAGGAACTGGCGGGGGAACTAGAAGCGAAGCGAGCGACGGGACTGTCGGTGGAGCGGAAGGTGTTGTGTGCGCTGCGCTTCTTTGCCACCGGGAGCTTCCAAGAGTCCGTTGGGAGCGAGGAGACGATTCGTGTGTCGCAGTCGAAGGTCAGCGAGTACGTGCGACGGGCGGCACAGGCTGTTGTGAACGCTCGGGCACGGAACAAGTGGGTCCATTTTCCGAACACGGTCGAGGAAAAGGCAGCCGTGAAGGAGGGTTTTCTTCCGCGCGGTGCTATCCCCGGCGTCATCAGTTGCATCGACAGCAGCCTCATAGCCATTGTCGAACCCGGTGAGCGCAAGGCTGAATTCGCGTGCCGCGAACGATACAACGCCCGAAACTGCATGTTCGTAGGCAAACCTCACGTTTTCTTCTGCCGATCCTCTTTTCTCTGTTTACGTTTCAGATCTGCGACGCGGACACGGAGATCCTGGCCGTGGACCCTGTGCGACCGGGGTAGGACCACGACGCGTTCGTTTGGCGGACGACATGGCTGCGTCGGCGGTTCCAAGCGGGGCGCATCGTGAATCCCGGGGAATATACCTCCTCGGTGAGACTAAACATTTCTTTTTTTGGCGCAGTCACGTTTTAGTAGCGCAGAACGCCGTGTCCGCTCCAACGCTAACTTTTAACGAAATTACAAGCACATGATTAGGGCGCGAGTAAAATAAAATGAAGATATTGACTGCCACCATTGGCAATGTTCGAAGCGTTAAGTTACAAGCACATTATGTGCCTACGAGGAGCAGACGAAATCAAAACGTATTAGTGCTGACTGCACCCAGTGCCGGCCAGAAGCAGAAGAAATGAACACACATTAGTCCTACTACTACTACTCTCATTGATAGCACCAACAAGTGTTGATTTCTTCTCCTTGTGGCAGGCACCGAGTAGTGCACTTGGAAATTGGTTAACAGTTTGTGTCGCGTATGCACGTGCTGAACTCATACTTTTACTTGGGACATACAACCTCTGAATTCTGCATTTGTTGAATGGTGCTGTAGCTTTCCTCAGTTAAGAACTTCCCTCTCGACAGAGGAATACTCAATGTGCTATTTCCATCTTCGTGCAGGTGACAGTGGCTACCCATTGGAACCGTGGCTCTTGAGCCCAGTTCTCGGCCATCCTCCAGTGGAGACAGCCGAGGGGCAGTACAACCCAGCACATGGCGCCATGCGTTCCGTAGTCAAGAGGTGCATTGGGCTCTTAAAGAGTTGTTTGCGCTGTCTTCAGCGCTATCGCAACCAACTCTACGAGCCGGAACGTGCGGCCTACATTGTCGCGCCATGGGCCGTGTTGCAGAACCTTCGCCTTTCTGAGGGCGACATAGAATCGGGCGATGACAGCGACGACGACAGCAGCAGCTGCAGTAGTAGTGAGCTCGACTGTTATGGCGATACCATTCCGCAAGGTCTGCACCGAAACACGGGGTCAAGAATGAATTATTTCTGAGGGCGAGCTGTTCGTGACTCTGCGCTTGGCATGTCTGGCCCAACCCGTGCGCAGCACATGCGTTACCTGAGGAGTGTGCAAGGGCAGCTGCGACGTTAACAGCAGCGTCCGCATCGCAAGTGCATTCACACAGTTGTAACATAGCAAATGCCAAATAATTGCATTGTGCATTTCATGCTGTGAAATTGCAGACACATTTCCCACGCTATGCTTTAGTTGATGTTTACGTAATGCAAATCATTAATGATTTGTTGAGAAATGTAAAAGTAGTGTAGTGAAGGGTTATGTACAGCCTGCATTCATAATAAGCGAAACAGTATGTTTAGTGGTGACATATAACATTGAAAGCAAACTAAAAATAGGTGGATTTTCAAAGTGTCTGCCACGATTTGCTTGCTGCTGCTGTCGTCTCCTAGATGCCCTGCGTGCCATTCATGTAGCCTGCAGTTGTCATTTTTATTCTTGCTCGTATCGGTGAGACTTCTCTTGTCCGCTTACGCATTGATGGGCATAAGCACCTGTCTCCTCGCTTTCTACTCGCGCAGAGAAGCTCATAAAAGCCAAAATGTACAGTGCACGTCACACCTTCCGCTTCATTGAACGTGCTGTTACACGCGCACCTTCTAGTTCCTCCACCATTTTGTCTCACAACCGCAACGTTCCTTTGTAGTGATGAAAATTCCGTGCAACTGGTCATCCGACATGCCAAACGCTGTGGCTTCCATGAAGTGTGTGCACGCCTGAGCAGTTGATAGATCTCAACAACGACCTCACTTGCAAATAGCAGAACTCAGTAACTGGAATGTTATACAGTAACATTTTTGCAGTGCACGCTAGCACTAGTAATGTAGTAGCGATGTGTAAATAAAAGCACTAGAAGTAAACTGCACCTTTCTGCATTATTTCAGCCTTCAACATACAGTTATTTTACGGTAACACTTGTTTATGTACACATCACGTGCGGCAGTCTCTACATTGAAGTAGTGCGAGAATCATGAGTACTGCAGTAGTAAGGACATATGCAACATATCACGGACACGTTTCAATAAATACTGCATCGCACTGTTCTTGCATCTAAAAGATTCGTAGGTAACTACATCATAAAATATCACAGGTAACGGCACGCGTCGTTTAAGAAAACTGTTATACTATGCACAAGTACACAGAAATAGCAAAAAGCTTAAATTTTACCAGAAAGAAAATGTGCAGGTTCTGAAATTACGCACCAAAAGAAGAATATTTATCACAGCAAAATATGTAGGTACATCACTACATGTGAAACGAAGATGCTGTCGTGGAGTTCCGTACTTGAAAAGAAAGAGCCAAAACATCTTACTTTGACATTCAGTAAGAGAAACTGCCTAAATATTGTACACAACGGATAAACATACAATGCATCACAACCATGAAGGAACAATGAATGACAACAAGAAGTGGTAATGAAAACCAAGAGACATTAATCCCTGTATGTCACAACAACAACAAAAATATCAACCATGAAAGAACAGTGAATGAGAACAAAACGTGGTAACGAAAAACAAGAAAACAAGAAGACATTCATCCCTGTATGCCACGAGAAAAAAATGCATACATGTACATAAATATGCGACAAACAAACAAATATACATATTACACATGAAATGAAGGAGCATAGGCAAGGAATTTTCATAACTTTTCTTGTTTGCTGTGTATATTCACAGGTTCCTTTGGACGTTACATTAAGGCCCAAAGCTGTCAACATTTGTTGACACAGGATTAAATTGTAGAACATTTGCAGTGGGGCTTCGTTCTTAAATTGAAGTGACAACAACAAGCACCTCAAGATTGAAACGCCACTGTCAGAATGTCCGCACCATCAGGCTTGCTAGCACTTGTGCAGGTGAGCGTGATAGTGCGGACGCTCTGATTGCTGAAGTACAACTTCAAGCAAAAAATCATGCTCCAACGGCTATGCTACTTGTGGTTGCATGAAATGGTGACTTCAGCAATTATTTCTTGCAAACTAGCAATATCGGGCCTTCAGATCATCATTACTAGAACAGCAAATTTTAAGTTAATAAAAGAATGGTGTCAAATTCCTTGCCTATGCTACCTTACTTTAACTATGTGGGGCCCGAGAGGGGGTAGGGGCTTGGCCGTCACCATGAGCCAGTGAAGCCAGCAGCAGCTGAAGCAGGCGCTGATTTGTCTCCTGCGAGCGCCGCTCCACTTGAAGCCGCTGCTGCTGCACGTCGCGCATACTCCCCATCTACTTCCTCAGTTGCCGCAGGACCGCCATGCGGACTGCATGGTGCTGCCGCAGGACCTCCGTAGGCGCCTAGCGAAGAAGATGTGTAATTTGTTTAGTTATAGAAGCTCAGTAAAAAGGCCTTGTTGCGTTGCATTCACCCGCATTTGCAGGCTATTGTCACTGTATACTGAAACACTGAAAATACCTTTCTGGCCCTTCAAACTTGTGCAGCCCCATTCTATTAAGATGTCTTACATTGGCTATACCTGCTTCCCTGAACTTAACGCCACTTCTTTCTTTCTGCCACATAACTGCGTAGATGTTGACACATATTATATCACGGAAATGTGTACAAGATATGATGACCACACCGCTGTTTGCACACGTTATGCTTGTTTACTGATTCATATAATTTTTGGAGAGGTCATATGCTCGTCCATTTCATACACAGAAAAATATACGTCAGTGGCGTTATACGTACCCGCCGGGTTTGCTCCCGCATTTGTCGGCGGAAGCGAGCTTTCACTTGCACCCTGGCTGCCGCCAACTGGCACTGCTGAATATGTTCGTCATTAGCCATCTCGACGGCGCCCTCCAGCTCCTGCTGCCTCGACTGCCTGAGGGGGGTGGGGGTGCCTGCTGCTCTCGAGGTGTAGGCTGGGGGGTCTGCTGGTGGACAGTACGCTGGTGCGTTGGCTGCTGGAGGGTAGGCTGGGGCGTCGGCTGCTGGAGGGTAGCCGGTGGCTCTTCATGCAAGGCAAAAGCAAACACTGCTCATTCACTGACATCCAAACCACAGAGTTTCATTGTCCTAATCAGTCACTTGGAAATGCCATTGTAGCTGCATAGCTACAATAATGATACACTAAGCAGTCGCATATTTAGAGCAAAAGAAGCCACATGAAGTTCCTGGTAACATTAAACTATCAGAAGCACAAGGAATCCCTATTAGAACATCATGTCATTTGTAGGCTTGCATTTCTGCTCCATGAATAGGAGCTGAATGCTGGACACAAAGGTAATAATAGCCCAGTGGACTACTTCATAGCCCGATCATACACCAACTGCCAACAATGCTACTACAAGAGCTAGGTCACTGCCTTAGGTGTAAGGCCACTTGGTCCAGCAACAGCTGCAGGGCCGGACACCACGAAGGCAGTCGTTGCTGGTACACGTATGCGGGAACCGCTGGGCCCTGCAGCTTCCTCCGAACTTGTGCCTTGCAGTCAGAGTAGTGTTCAGACGTTGCGAGCAGTGTGTACAATGAGCATGATTTATACAAGTTGCTGCTCAGAGTACATAACCTATATTGTCACTTGCACAAAAAACGAAAAAAAATGGCTCAAAACATTTTGCAATATTGTGTTACAACGTAATGCTGAAAATTTCTGAGGCCACAGCAGGTCACACAAACAACACTTTTTAAACCCAATGTACACACCTCGCTATCGGTGAAGAAGTGGGGAAGGGGGTAACAGGGAGACCGCCTGTCCTCGCAAGAATGCCGAGGACGCGGCCGTCCACCCCACCTACTTTGGCGCCTCCAGTAGCCCTGCAAACATGGCAACAACAACTACGTGAAACGACATTACTGTGAGCATCATCAGAAAGCTCACCTCTTCTCGCTCGCGGCCTTAGCCGCTTCTTTTTTGTCTTTGTGTGCCATTTTAGCCCAGTGGTTCCGCCAACGACTGGTTGACTTCCCCGCTGGGCTCTGTCCGTTCAAGACTGCTGCCACCTCCTTCCATAGATCGTTCTTTCGAGCAGCAGTAATACGTGGCGAGAACTCTGTAGAAGCTCTCGCCAGGTGAGGGTGCTGCTCGATGAACAGCACCAGAATAGCGGTCTGTTCTTGAGAAACTCTCGGTCCTTTAGCCGCCATTTTCGCTTTTCAAACTTCGGAATTTCAGCCGGCCCGCAACACAGTGAGGAAGTCACAGGCAGACATTCTCTCTAAGACAAGCGCCTGCATTAAGTGCTCACTACGAATTAATTACTTTTTGCCTTTTTATACAACTAATATAAAAAGGTGAAGTCGCTACTCACATTTACTGTTGTAGCAGCTTCTTTCTCGGAGCGTAACCGTCAGTGCAGGGGCGCCAGACCCAGGAAATATTACCGTTGCTGTGATCACTTTGACGAAGCTATTATTCTGTCGTGTCGGTGCTCTATTGAAACGTGCTGAGTGCCTTGACAGTTATCGATTCACTATGTTGCAAAGTGTGTCCTCGTGTGTTACGGATAATTATCACACGCCATTCATGATAAATTATCACACGCCATTCATGAGCCGAAAACCGCACGACAATGTAAGCACTACACTAGCAATATTTACTCACCTCACTCCAGCTGTATCTCACGGCTCCATCAAGCAGCGCGTGTTTTTCTCAGACTCAAGTATACCGCTGTGGGCCGCAATTAGTTGCGCTGCCCTACGGACGCCCTAATGGCTGTCAGCTGTCGGGTAAACATAGGCCGCCATTTTGCGTGCGCTCAACGGCATGGATTGGATGCACATCCGACCAATATGTGGCTACGGCTTCGAAAGTAGGAGTACTTGCGTATGCATTTCTGTAAGCTGCGGCAGTTTTTGCATTGAAAGATTACAAAATAAATTTGCTTTCCGCAGCATTGAAGTCCACTTTTATTAAGCGTCGTTTTACAAAACAAATTCGCTATACAGCCCCGGAAAAAGAGAAGAGAACACGAAAGAAACACCCGGCCAATAAAGGGAGCCTCTGGTTGGACTATCCAAAAATCGTCGTGCATACGCAACCACCATTTCCTAAATCCGTGACGACAGGAGAGAAGGCATTGGCATAAAGAAAGAAATTCCTACAAAATAGCACCCCTTGATTGCAAGTCGAGGTTAGTCTTGTTGCCGAGCTATGTTGCGGCGTTTCGCCAGTCGTAGGGCACACTGTTTGTCTGTTTCCTGGGTGATTAGCTTCCTCTTCATCTCGTTCCGATGTCGATTCCAGGCCTCCTCCTGCTTATCAGAAATGTCGCCGTACACACTGCCCCCTCAAATGTGGTTGCGGCTCACGCGAGCTCTCATTTTCAATCCCCCGACATGTTATCAAGCATGCGATGCAGCTGGCGAAGCGAGCGGAGGCGAGCGCAACAACGAGGAACGCGTGGCATCTCGTACCACACGGCGGCCGCAGAAGGGCGCGGCGCAGCGCAGCGGCGGAACGTCTGTGGCTCGGTGCTACTAGTGGCGCATGCGCAGTACTGGCTAGGGAGCGAGATAAGAGAAATATCCGCGGCGAGGCGCGCATTTTGACGGTATGTGCCTCCTCGTAACACCGCCACGGGGAAATCGCATGTTCGCGGACAGTAAAGCTCTCGCTTTAAAGCTACACAGGGAAAGCGTGCACAAGTGAGAGCGCTTATGAAAATAGTCCTGCGTTTTAGTCGACGTTACTTTAGGCTGGGAAGAGGAAGGATAAACACCATATTAGCTCACTAGCAACAGATTATTTAGACGGAACACGGCGCTGGAGTGTAAAGGTTTATTTATTTTCAGCCTTTTCCATACTGCGTCTGTGGAAACGCCATAACATCAGACGTGGAAGCTGTGTCGATTCAGCGTTTTCTTTTTTTCGATCAGCGAAAAGCCCTTTCGAACGCTGCCGGACTACTTGGCGCGGTAACACATGCGCAGCCGCCACACAGCTGTAGCTTTTCCATCATCGCCACACAAAATTGTCCGCGAGTGTAGACGCAGAATTGTTTCGGAAAATTCGAAAGTTACCTTTCTTAAATAAGCAAAAAAGAACGAAAAAGGAAGAAAAATCTTACAGAGCAAGCTAGCGAACATCTTCGTGTGACTTCATTAGAGAGGAACCTGCGGGGAAGGAACTCAGCCCATGCCGGGCCGGCCAGAGCGGAGAACGAAAGCAGCGAGAAGCAGACGTTCAGCAATTTCGCGGCTGCACCAGACAATTGGAATAATGTCTTCGGCTGAGAATGTAAGCTGCAAAAGCTGTTCGGAACTGTCAAACAGGGACAGCTACGATTCCATCGAGTGCAACAACCATGAATCGTCGTTCGGAATTGGTCGCCCAGAGCGAAAAGCCTGCGGCCAGCCCAACACCTCATGTTCCAACATGAATACCAAGGGTAGCGATAACCACTGATTTGATACGTGCTGCTTACAACATTTAGGTGCTTCACCCATCATCAAGGAAGTGTTTCGCATACTCCCTGTAATATTTTGTGGAACGTGGCTTTCCGCATTCGATAAATGGAGAGCAATATTTCCCCGGAAGAACGTCGGTGAGTGTCCAAAGCACTGACCGGAGTATTTCTCTACGTCGAGGTGGCACAGCGACCACTCGTCATTCGCTTGACATAGTGTGCAAGCAGCGCATAAGTGACATCAACTGTGGTCGTAACATACCAAGACGGGCAGATCTTGTGCACGTAAACTCTGGCGCTTCCCTCTGAGTCGCGCTGGTATGACTAACCAGACACCTTTGAAATCAGCGAGCGGCAGTCCGTACTAAGCGTTGTAATGCGGCCTACATACCATCATTCGTAGTGTTTTCATACACATTATTTATGTGTTTCATGAAGTATAAATAGATTAGGACATAGCGCGTATTGTCGTCAATTTACAGAGCTCATAGTGCTCGCGCGCAAATGGCAATGAAGGCACTGACAGTATTGGCAACTGAAGAAAGGCGGTTGCTTGCGATGCTGCATTGGAGGGGCTCCACTTGTTGCCTATTTGAGATACAAAGCAAACAGTGCACCTCAAAAGCTAAATATTGACTTACCATAACAATACTTAAAATGCCTCCATGTGCGCAGTAACATTTAAATTAAACGAGTGCTGGCGAGCGGAACTGCCAGCCATCGAGAACGGCGAAGCACTGATGTTGACAGTGCGCAATGTCGTCGTTTCTCGCTTTTTGTGCATGCATTGTACGAAATGTATAACAGTTTTTACAAATATGGTGAAAACTGAACTAAAAAAGCAATCTCCTTCATCCAACTGTCCTAATTAGCTGCACGTCAGTCGCTCGATTCCGCCGATAGTACAAACACGCGAACTTGGCGACTGTTATCGGCCTGACATCTGCCTAACGCAATTGGCATCAGCTCAAACTTTGTGTGCTGCTTGCGAAGGCTCAAATTCGGACAGCCTACCACTCATTATTTGATCGTCCTCCAAAAACGTAACTTCGCGCGAGAGCACCTTCTCGCGCCAAACATTACTTCATGATCGCCGGCTCCTCAACACTGTCGTCTGCTTTTAATTCACAGAATGTTCAGTGCATGCCGCCCTTCGCGTCATAAAACAACCGCCCGGTAGCTTAATAGCAGGCGAGGCAGCTGGTTTGAATGAATAAACAAAATTATTTGCAACGAGTCTGCGTAACACCTGCTTTTTCGAGGACATGACGGACGTTTGCAGATGAACATACCCAGCAATTCTCATTGAAAACCGTCCTATATCAGATAGCGCGCCTAGCAACATTGCTTTGCGGATTCCGTATTCCAACCATACAACCATTTTCAAAACTTCATGAGGTTATTCCAAGACGACTGCAATGCTTTATTATGAATTCGAATGCCTTTTATGTCGCACACTGGCCGTCGTACAACATTGCTTGAATTGCATTTGTACGGAAGTAATAAGAACCTTTAAATGCTTATATCCGACATTTAACTCCGACATATCTATGTAATCAGAATATGAAATTATATATATCAACATTTTTGGGAAGAATCATAAATTTGATAGCCTGCAATGCTTAAGCAGTAGGTTGATCGACTATCTTGCTCGTGTGCGAAGTACTAACATAATAGCTACAGATGTACAATGAGTGATGAGAAATCCGGGTATCCCCTTCACATGAGTGGTCATTTTCTTTCGGACTTAGGAATTTCGCTCCTGTTCTTAACGCTGAGCTCTGGGCGATCATTTTCTCACTGCCCAAGCTCCGTTTGAATGCAGTCACAACTGTAATTATGACTTTCACTATGCACTAAATGCGAAAAGCAATCGAATAGGCATAGAATGTTTCAAAATGCCTGCCCTGCTCGCACCGCATCGAAAGAGTGCGCGCGCAGGTAAGTTTCGCGCGCGAAAGTTCCTTCAGACCAAAGCTAAATTAAAGAAACGATTTTATTTCTAATGAGACTATATACGTGCTGCAAAAACATGTTCGTGGCAAATAATAAAAGCGAAATATAACACGCAGGGAAGCGGCACGCCTGTAGGGAGAAAAAGGTAAATCCGATGTGTTCAAGAAAGTAAATGTACGACTTCGAAATGAGCCGAATTGGCAACTTTATCTCTCACCACACACGAGTGGTTAAAGGTCAGGTGACATGGACGCTCAATTTACAGGCCCGTGCCTTCCAGTATATTGCGCATGAAAAGTCTCACCCAGCCAGTCTCGTGCTCGGCTGCTACTGTGTGCTTGCGCCCCATTTTGCTGATGCCACAGAAGGGGAAGACGTGACAACTTGACCTCGCTGAGAAGCTGATCCACCACTCCTTCAAGGATTGCCTTAACCTAACGCTGTGCACTCAATGTGGGATCGAAGAAGGTATTACAGATTATAGCACCGGCTTAAATGCCGAAGCACACATTAGGCGACCACTGGTACTTGTGTCGAGTGTGCTTCACCTAGCGTGGATTGGAGTCACTCCAATACTGTGCATTATGTAAGTTCACCTGGCCGTGTTTCTGCAGAAATTGGCTTCATCTGGACACATGATGTTGACGAAAATTCCGCTGACACATCGGCTTTCGAAAGGATCAAATTCAAGAAATGTAGACGTTTCTGCAGGTCCCTATCTTCCAAGCATTTTTGCAGGTTAAACTGAGACGGGTGAAAGGCCGCGTCGTTTAGAATCCTCCAAACTGATGACTTGCAAAAAGGTACCTGGGGCGCTACGTCCACCACACTAGCATGAGGCTTTGAGGCCATAAATGGTAGAACATCTATGCGTAGGCTATAGGACTGAAAGATGAAGTTTTCCGCCACTGTTTCAGAAAGCTGCTGGTTTTTCTGATGTTATCACACCTTCTGATGATAGTCGACGCATTTGGTCTACCGCCACACTTCCATGACTGATATATACTTGAGGCCTTCCTCTTGTTTCCATTTGTAGCTACCAAGGCGCGGATCATGTTTTCCTTGGGCTCATTAGGGAAAGACATGGCGACAGCGACCAAACATACACATCTTTGAACCTTCGCACTGACATTGTCAATTCACATCACAATCAGGCATCACTAGCCCTACCCCTTGAAGCGATTCAAAATCGAGGAGCTCGGCTTATCTTATCTAACTGTTCTTGCCGTTCCAGTAATATGTATTAAAGAAACCCTGAATCTGCCAGGTGTTTCATTACGGCGAAAATGTGCTCGCCTTCGCCTATTCCACAAAATTTATCACTCTAGCCAACTGCTGAAAAATGAATCTTTCACCCCACGTTTACAAGTTTGTTCCCAATCAGGCTACAGATATAAAGTAGCCGTCCCATCCTGCCGAAAGAACAGGCAACACAATTTTTTTTTAGCCCGCTCAAGTGTCGACTGGAACCACCTTCCTGCTCCCATTTCACATCGCTGATACATCTTCATCCGAAACAGCAGTCTACCTCGCTATCGCTTAACATAATTTCCCCCTTAAGAGGAAGCTTTAGCTCGGGCCCAACTCCGACGCGACCTATTCAAATACATGTAAAACGCAAAAACGTTTTTATGAGATAACCCCTGGACCGATTTTGATGAAATTTGTCGCATTTGAAAGAGAAAGTTAAATTCTAGTGACTGTTGCAAGCGGAATTTCGATTTATGGCTTGAATTTTCTTAAAACGATTTTCAAATATTTGACCGCTTGAAAAAAATAGAATCACGAAGTTTAGAAATTCATAGCTTTGCATCAAAAACTGATATCGCGGTTCTGTAAACGGCATTCATTAGATCATTCAAAGCGGACAAATTAAAATTATCATGTTACATCTTACGTGAATTTGTTACGTTGGTTACAACGGTTTTGCAAAAGTTGTATTTCCCTATGATTGAATTTTTTTATATTCATGTGTAACATATCAATTTTGTCCGCTTTAGATGTACTATTAGATGCAATTCACAGAATTGTATTATCATTTTTAGTGGTTAAGTTACAGAGTTGTAAACTTGATAGTATCGTTTTTTGAAAATATCCGATTTTTGACAATTTTTAATAAAAAATTGACAATCTAACTCAAAAATTCGAAACCAACAGTCACTAGATTTTAAGTTTGTCCTTTAAATGCAACAAACCTGGTCAAATTTGGTGCAATGGTTGCCGAGAAAAACGAATTCTCCTTTTACATGTATTTAGATAGGAGCACTCGAGCTAAAGCTTCCTCTTAATATTGACACAAGACCTTGTTTATCGTTTACGTTGAGCGCATTTCACCCTATAACAAATGTTATCCCTCTCCGCAGGGCGCGAGTGCTTGTCCCGGAAGTTTCACGAATGTTATCGATGGTTCCATCCGCCGTTTCTTGTCACCGAAGCTTGTGCAATCTGATTGCACGTATGCGCAACACGAATGGTGTAGAACTTTCTGGATGGCACGCGGGCATCAACGATTACTCTGGAACGTTCGATGGCTCATGCGTAAAAGATGATTCGCTTGACCCGCTGATCAGATTTTGACGATCACCGAGCGTAATCGCGGCTGTCGTTGTGCTTTGACTGTAGCCCGTATTTGCCGGCGTAAGTTCGCCCAATAAAAGTTAGTTTCGTCATTCACAGTATTGCTACTGTGTTCTTTGCCGTCACTACGACGTGACAATGTAATTGTATGCATATCAGCTTTTCTTTGGTACCGCTCCTTTCTGTAGTGCCTTCCGTCCTTGAAAGTGTGTGTATTAAATAACTCAATGAATAAATGAATGAATAAATAAATAAATAAATTGAAAGGGGGTTTATTGCAGCTCGTACGAGGGATCGCAAGTCGCTCTTGATCGCGAGTCCTAGCCGTTCGTATCAGCAGCCCGAGCTCGGGTCTCGCGCCGCAGCGGTGGCAGTTCGCACAGCGCCACATGCATGTTACCCACTACAATTGCCCCCACGGCGAAGAGGAGCTATCCTGGCGACCTAAGGTGATGACACGATAAGGGGGTCGTGGTACGGCTTCAGGCGACTGACGTGAACCGTCTCGCGGCCACGGCGGCATTTGTCCGAAGATGGCGTCACCGGTTCGACCACATAATTCACCGGCGATGTACACGCGACGATCCGGTACGGACCCTGATATTTCGGAGCAAGCTTTGGGCTAAGGCCAGGGGATTGGAAGGGCAGCTGAAGCCAGACGTGAGAGTCCACGGCGAAGGACTGTGTGGGCTGCCCGTTGTCGCGTCGATCTTTGTGGATACCTTGGGTATCCGACGTAAACGAACGAGCCAGTTGGCGGCACTCTTCAGCATGGCGAGCAACTTCGGAAAGAGGGGTGAATTCAGAGGCATCCGGATGATATGGTAGCACGGTATCGAGGGTAGTGGATGGTTCACGTCCATAAAGAAGGAAAAATGGGGAGAAGCCTGTGGTAGCCTGAACGGCGGTGTTATACGCGTACGTCACAAAAGGGAGGACATCCTCCCAATTGGAATGATCAGACGCAACATACATGGTGAGCATGTCACCCAGAGTGCGGTTGAACCGTTCCGTGAGACCGTTAGTCTGTGGGTGATACGCCGTAGAGGTGCGGTGAATAGTGCGGCAAGCGGCGAGTAGCTCATTAATAACTTCGGATAAGAAGACACGGCCTCGGTCGCTGAGCAGTTCTAGCGGTGCGCCATGCCGTAAGATGAAATGCCGTAACAGGAATGCGGCGACGTCGCGAGCAGCAGCCGAAGCAAGTGCAGCAGTTTCGGCATATCTTGTGAGGTGGTCTACTGCAACAATTATCCAGCGATTTCCTTTAGCAGTGGATGGAAGAGGCCCATAGAGGTCAATGCCAATCCGATCAAAAGGACGTGCAGGACACGGCAAAGGTTGCAGAGGGCCAGTCGTATGAGGAGATGTCTTGCGTCGCTGACAGGCTACACATGACCGAATGTATTTGCGGACATAAGAATACATGCCGCGCCAGTAGTAGCGCTGACGGAGCCGCTCGTAGGTTTTCAGGACGCCAGCATGAGCTTGTTGGGGGTCGGCGTGGAAATACGTGCATATGTCGGAGCGCAAATGGCGAGGGAGGACTAGCAGCCATTTGCGACCATCCGGCTGATAGTTTCGGCGGTACAAGATGGCGTCCCGTAGCACGAAATGGGTGGCTTGGCGACGAAGGGCTCGAGGGCATGTAGCCGTCGAAGAACTGTGAAGAATGTCAATGAGAGACACAATCCACGGATCTTTCCTCTGTTCAGACGGCATGTCAGTAACAGCAAGTGTAGCAACCGGGCACTCTACGGGGGAGGGTGGCGTTTCGTCGGATCTCAAGGGCGATCGGGAGAGTGCATCGGCATCAGAATGTTGGCGCCCGGATCGATAGATGACGCGAATGTCAAATTCTTGGAGCCGAAGAGCCCAACGTCCAAGACGGCCTGACGGGTCCTTCAGTGACGCAAGCCAGCAGAGCGCGTGGTGGTCTGTCACAACATCGAACGGATGGCCATACAAGTAAGGGCGAAATTTGTCTAACGCCCAAACTATAGCCAAACATTCTTTTTCTGTGACAGAATAATTGGTTTCTGCCTTCGAGAGGGCCCGACTCGCATATGCAACCACATATTCCGGAAAGCCAGGCTTGCGTTGCGCAAGGACGGCTCCAAGACCAACGCCACTGGCGTCCGTATGAACTTCGGTCGGTGCAGTCGGGTCATAGTGGCGTAGAACAGGTGGTGAGGTAAGCAGACGACGCAAAGTGGTGAAGGCTTGGTCACATGCCGGAGTCCAATCGCGAAGGTCACCTGGGCCAGCCAGGAGCTTCGTCAGAGGAGCGGTGATGCAGGCGAAATTGCGTACAAAGCGTCGAAAATACGAGCAAAGGCCGATAAAACTTCGGAGCTCTTTCAGTGTAGTCGGCCGCGGAAATTCTGCGACAGCACGAAGTTTGTCAGGGTCGGGAAGGACGCCGTCTTTGGAAACGACATGGCCAAGTATGGTCAGCTGGCGGGCGCCGAAGCGGCACTTTTTCAAGTTAAGTTGAAGGCCGGCGGTGGCAAGACAAGTAAGGACGGCGCGTAGACGAGAGAGGTGAGAGGTGAAATCAGGGGAGAAAACTACCACGTCGTCTAAATAACACAGGCACGTCTTCCATTTGAGGCCTCGCAGAATATTGTCCATCATTCTTTCGAATGTCGCTGGCGCATTGCAGAGGCCGAATGGCATTACCGTAAACTCATACAGGCCATCAGGCGTAATGAAAGCTGTTTTCGAGCGGTCGGATTCATCCACTGGCACTTGCCAATAGCCCGATCGCAAGTCCAAAGAAGAAAATAATTCAGCACCATGTAGACAATCCAGGGCGTCATCTATGCGCGGTAGAGGATAGACATCCTTTCGTGTAAGCTTGTTGAGGCGACGATAGTCCACACAGAAACGAATCGAGCCATCTTTTTTCTTAACGAGTACTACGGGCGATGACCAAGGGCTGCAGGATGGCTTGATAACACCACGGTCAAGCATGTCTTCAACTTGCTCGGCGATGACACGACGCTCGGCGGATGACACGCGGTGCGGACGCTGGCGTAATGGTGCGTGGTGTCCCGTATCAATGTGGTGAGAGACGGTACTTGTGCGACCTAACGATGCTTGGTTCCAGTCAAAAGACGCGTGAAACTCATTTAAAAGAGTAATTAGCCGCTCACGTTGTGTCGGCTCGAGGTCATCGGCAATGGAGCGACAAAAAACATCCGGTGGGACTCGGTTAGATGGCACATGGGGCGTCAGTGCTGTTACGTTGGCAGTATCGACGTCGTCGGCCATGGGGAAGTGCACAATAGCGTCAGCGTCCACAGACACAATGGTGCCAATAGTCTCGCCACAGTGCAAAGCCAAAGTGCACGAATTTGGGTTAGAAATCAGTATTTCTGCAGCACCAAGGTGAACCGTGAGGAGGGCGAAAGGCAACAATATAGGCTGGCGGCGAATGAAGACGGCAGCGGATGTAAACATGACCGTCGCTTCGGCAAGCGATGCGCATGAAAGAGGGACAAATACAGCACTGTGAGGAGGAAGGTCAGTATCTGAAGCTACACAGATCCTGCTAAGATCGTGAACTGGAAAGTCGCGAGATGGCAAATCGCACAGAACGGAGAACTGAACCTCAGCACGTTGTTGTGGTCGCGCCACTGGCACGAGTTGTTGGGAACTCGGCGCTGACGCCCGTGGTTGCACCTGGGTCGCAAGCCCCAAGGGTAGCGTTGGCCTGGCGGCCTGGGGTACAACTGGAAGCATCAGAAGGTCCCGGCAAAGCATGAGTCGACTGGTAACAACAAAACAACTTGTTTATTCTAACATCGCAAAGAGTTGGCGGTCAGGTTGACCGAAGTAGAGAGACGGGAGAGCACTTTACTCAACAGAAGAAATCGGAGCCCTCCTTTGGCGTCCGGGGGCAGCTGCTTTTATACTCTCGCAGTTGAGGGCAAGAAGGAACCCCTCTATAAACGAGCACGTGACTGTGCCTGCTCGGGCACAATGGGATAAGGTGACGCATACTGTCGTGTCGCCGCCGGTCGGGCACAAAGGGGAGGAGAAGGTGGCTCACACTGTCGTGTCGCCGCCGGTCGGGCACAATGGGGAGGAGAAGGTGGCTCATACTGTCGTGTCGCCGCCGGTCGGGCACAATGGGGAGGAGAAGGTGGCTCACACTGTCGTGTCGCCGCCGGTCGGGCACAATGGGGAGGAGAAGGTGGCTCACACTGTCGTGTCGGCGCCTGTCAGACCCCCTCGCTTCACAGTTGTTGGGAGCTCCTCTCCCCGGCTGCCGCGCTTCGACAAGCGTGGGCACCAATATGCACATACGCTCACACACGCACATGAAGACACGTGGCATCGGAACATGCCTGGACGCGCTTGGCGGGGAGGCGTAGCGGCGACGCCGAACGGGCCAAAATGTCTGCCGCTTTGTTGCAGCCGCGCCGGCTAAACCGCGCGTCGTAGGCGAAACGTAACAGACCGCCCCGCCGGGGGAAGGAGATCCCGATGGACAGGGGACTGCATCCGCTGTCCGGAGGGATGTCGCTCGATGATGCTCATAACCGAAGTCGGGCGTCCCTCGACGTTTCTTGAGCGCAGCGCACAGAGAAGGCCTCGTTCTCTCGTTCAGGTTCGCACGGGACACTGCAAAGTGACTTCGAGAGAGTTCACTTTTTTGTTCTCGTTCCCGGCAAGCGTTAGAACTACGCTCAAACTCAACCGCTCAGTCAGCAAGCACGGCACAACCCTCACTAAGCCCTGCCAGGCTCTTTCCCCTTTTATACCACTGCCTAGTTCCTTACAGTACTCTAGCAGCACTCAGAACGCGTCCACAAATTGGAAAATTGCACTAGAAAGCATATCATCACTTTGAAACACTACACAAAAACAATATGTTAAAAATTCTGCCTCAGGAAGAAAAACATCAGTAACAAACAATTTTGAGGCTGATTCCTACGTTAGGGGCTTCGACTTAAGCCATCGGCGTTACCGTTGAGACTCCCCTTTTTGTAACGCACCTCAAAGGAATATTGTTGCAAAGCGAGGCTCCAGCGCAGGAGGCGGCCATTTTTGGGAGAGATGGTCTGCAGCCATTGGAGAGGGCAGTGATCCGTCTCAATGATAAACCTCGAGCCGGCTAGATAGCATGACAATTTCTGAACGGCCCACACGAGACATGCACACTCTTTCTCGGTGGCGCTATACGCCTGCTCACGACTGGTCAGCTTACGACTAGCATACAGGACGGGGTGTTCTACTTCTCCATTTTCCCGTTGGCACAGTACAACGCCCATGCCTCGCTTACTAGCATCGCGCTGAACAACGAACCCTTTTGTATAGTCTGGCGATCGTAGCACAGGCTGGCTTGTTAGGGCACTCTTTAGGGCGCTAAAAGCTCTTTCCTTTGTCTCGTCCCAGACGACTGTTTGAGGCTCTGTTTTTCTTAGAGCATCCGTCAGGGGAGCCGCGATATCAGAGTACCTGGGGATGTACCTCTGATAGTAGCCGGCGACACCTAAGAACGACCGAATATCGGTCTTCGTGCGCGGTTGCGGGAAGTCTCGCACAGCAGCCACCTTTATTTCAGAGGGGCGGTGACGACCCTGACCAATCACGTGACCGAGGTAGACAACCTCGGCCTGTGCTAACTGGCACTTAGGAGCCTTTACTGTCAAGCCCGCTTCGCGCAGGCGTGTTAGCACTGCCCGCAAGTGTGCCATATGCTCAGACCAGGATGCGGAGAATATCGCTACGTCGTCTAGATACGGTAAAGCGAATTCTTGCTGTCCCCGCAACACTTTATCCATGAGGCTTGAAAAACAGTATGGCGCGTTCTTCAAACCAAAACTCAACACTTTAGGACGGAATGTTCCCATTGGTGAAATGAACGCCGCATACCTACTAGCCTCTTCTGTAAGTGGAACCTGCCAATAACCCCTGACAAGATCTAGGGTGGAAATAAACTGAGCGCTACTAACTTTCTCAAGGCGCTCCTCGATGTTAGGGATCGGATAAATTTGATCCTTAGTGATGGAATTAAACCTGCGGTAGTCGACGCAAGGACGAGGTTCCTTGCCCGGTACCTCAACTAAAATCAAGGGGGAGGTATAATCACTCTCACCTGCCTCAATAACACCGAGCTGTAGCATTTTCTTTACCTCAGCCTCCATAATATCGCTCTGGCGGGGTGACACCCGGTACGCCTTGGATCGTACTGGTTCTGGGGAGGTAAGTTCTATGTCATGAGTAAGGACAGAAGTCCTACCAGGCCTCTCAGAGAACAGACCTTGAAACTCTTGTAAGAGACGGTCCTTAGTTTTCTTAACTCCAAGGTGTCCGGACCACGAACCCCCATGCGTCAAGCGCAACAGATCCTGACGATAGCATTGAGGAACGATCAGCTGATCGAACTCCACTCCTCTGCGGTCTAGATACTTCCGGTACAGGACTCCACCTCTTTCCACAAAACGCGCATTTTTCCTGGCGATACCTTCCTTGACATTGCAGCGTATGTTTTCTAGGCTACCATCCTTCTTTTGCTCGGCTATCAAAGCCGACCGGCTGACTTTTAGCAATCTATCAAGTCCGTCTGACGTAGGCGCGATGAGCAAATCTGCAGATAGCTTTTCTAACTTTCCCGCATCGGGATTTTCCTCTCCGGTATCTGGTGCCTTTAACGTTACAGACTCAAGTTTATTCAGTTCGGGCGTGCTCTGAATATCGGCTTGCTGCG
This sequence comes from Dermacentor variabilis, assembly GCF_050947875.1. NCBI lineage: Eukaryota > Metazoa > Arthropoda > Arachnida > Ixodida > Ixodidae > Dermacentor > Dermacentor variabilis. Next base: position 61,300,800 of record NC_134576.1, read on the forward strand.
CCTCTGACCCTTTCTCATTGTTTGATAACGTCGGCCCCGCAACTACCGCCTTCGCAGCGAGCTCCCGAACCTTCGATCTGGTTAAGGCCTGAACGCTAGCCTCACCAAACAAAAGCCCCTTCTCGCGCAGGAGGTGATCGGACCTGTTTGAAAATAGGTACGGGTACTGGGGGGGGGGGCAGCATAGATGACACTGCCGCCTCCGTCTCAAGCGCTCCGAAAGGTCCTTCAATAAGCACTTTTGCTACCGGCAGACACACGCTATGAGCTTCCACGGCTTGCTTGATCCATGCGCACTCGCCCGTGAACATATGGGGTTCTACGTAAGACGGGTGAACTACATCCATCGTAGCTGCGGAATCGCGAAGCACTCGGCACTCTTTCCCGTTCACGAGGAGGTCTCGCATGTAAGGCTCGAGAAGCTTCATGTTCTCGTCAGTGTTGCATAATGACAAAAACACAACTTTTGTTTTTGTTTGCGGACACTGCGCCGAAAAGTGACCCGGCTTCTGGCACGTATAACAAACGCGCGCTTGCCTCATCTCGAACCGCTTTCTGCGTTTGGCTGCCGCCGTCTCCTTACGTTCTGTCGGACTGCTTTCACTCGCATCCGCACTACGCGTGTCCCCCTTTAATCTCATGGGCGTGAACTTCGGCCTCTCAAACTTCGAGCCAAATTCACCCTTTTGACCGTCCTTAGCTCCGCGAGCCCGACGCGTCACAAACTCCTCGGCTAGCTCGGCGGCTTTAGCCACTGTACTAACGTCTGGCCTATCCAAGACCCAGTACCGCACGTTCTCAGGTAACCGACTATAAAACTGTTCTAGCCCGAAACACTGCAGAACTTTCTCGTGGTCACCAAACGCTTTCTCTTCTTTGAGCCACTCCTGCATGTTTGACATTAGCCTGTACGCAAACTCTGTGTATGACTCACTTCTGCCTTTCTCATTTTCCCGAAACTTCCGACGGAACGCCTCCGCTGACAGCCTGTACTTTTTTAGCAGACTCGATTTCACTTTGTCGAAATCCTCTGCCTCCTCTCTATCCAAGCGAGCGACTACGTCGGCCGCCTCGCCGGGTAACAAAGTGAGCAAGCGCTGTGGCCACGTTTCCCGAGAGAACCCCTGCTTCTCGCACGTTCGCTCAAAGTTAACCAGGAACAAACCAATGTCCTCTCCAAGCTTAAACGGGTGCATCAGGTCAGTCATTTTGAACAATACTCGTTCTCCTGCACCGTGTGCCTGACTTCCATTACGAGCGCGTTCCATCTCTACCTCGAGACGCTTCATTTCCAAAGCGTGGTCGCGCTCTTCTTTTTCTTTCTCTTTTTGTTCTTTACGTTCTCGCTCCTGTTTTTTTGCAGTCTCCCTCTCCTCAATGGTCTCAAGGCATTCCGACAGCTCGTCATCCTCAGCTTCTAACTCAAGAATAGCCCTTAGCAGTTCAGGTTTTCTGAGTTTGTCTGAGACATCCAGACCCAACTCTCTTGCAAGCTCCAGCAATTTCGGTTTGCGCAACGACTTCAAATCCATGGCTGCTCTGAATGCTGCTTTCTCTACTGCCTATTATTGTCTTGCCGCAATCTAACCCGGCAGCAACGACAACCACAATTACCAGCTCTGTTTCTGACACTAACAAAAGCCTGGCAAAGCTCAGAAGAAGAAAGTCCCGCACTCACCAAACCTCGCAGCCAAGAGTTCAGCGCAGTCGTTCCGCTGCAGGCAACCAGTCATCACACAGGGCTCGTTGCACTGCTCCCGGATCGTCGTTGAGCTGCTCAGCATACAGTCAACTGCATATCTTCGCTGCTGGCCTCCGTTGTCGCGATCTCACCGCTGGCAGACAGTTGTTGTGGTCGCGCCGCTGGCACGAGTTGTTGGGAACTCGGCGCTGACGCCCGTGGTTGCACCTAGGTCGCAAGCCCCAAGGGTAGCGTTGGCCTGGCGGCCTGGGGTACAACTGGAAGCATCCGAAGGTCCCGGCAAAGCATGAGTCGACTGGTAACAACAAAACAACTTGTTTATTCTAACATCGCAAAGAGTTGGCGGTCAGGTTGACCGAAGTAGAGAGACGGGAGAGCACGTTACTCAACAGAAGAAATCGGAGCCCTCCTTTGGCGTCCGGGGGCAGCTGCTTTTATACTCTCGCAGTTGAGGGCAAGAAGGAACCCCTCTATAAACGAGCACGTGACTGTGCCTGCTCGGGCACAATGGGATAAGGTGACGCATACTGTCGTGTCGCCGCCGGTCGGGCACAAAGGGGAGGAGAAGGTGGCTCACACTGTCGTGTCGCCGCCGGTCGGGCACAATGGGGAGGAGAAGGTGGCTCATACTGTCGTGTCGCCGCCGGTCGGGCACAATGGGGAGGAGAAGGTGGCTCACACTGTCGTGTCGCCGCCGGTCGGGCACAATGGGGAGGAGAAGGTGGCTCACACTGTCGTGTAGGCGCCTGTCAGACCCCCTCGCTTCACAGTTGTTGGGAGCTCCTCTCCCCGGCTGCCGCGCTTCGACAAGCGTGGGCACCAATATGCACATACACTCACACACGCACATGAAGACACGTGGCATCGGAACATGCCTGGACGCGCTTGGCGGGGAGGCGTAGCGGCGACGCCGAACGGGCCAAAATGTCTGCCGCTTTGTTGCAGCCGCGCCGGCTAAACCGCGCGTCGTAGGCGAAACGTAACAACGTGCACAGTCGATGACGGCATGATGGCGCAACAGAAAATCCCAACCGAGAATGACATCGTGGGAGCAACAAGTTAACACAAAGAAATCAATGGAATACAAAATGTCTCGAATCAGCACTCTGGCAATGCACATAGCGACTGGCTGTACTTGTTGCGCACTGGCTGTTCTAAGCAATGGAACCGAAGGCTTCATGGTCACTTTCCGCAATGCACGACAAAGCTTCTCACTAATCACGGACACAGCAGCACCTGTATCGACGAGCGCAAGGGATTTGATGCCATCAACGCACACTTCAATGACTTCAAAAACGAGGACTTTGATGTTCCGACGATGACGCAGTTCGTGCCTCAGGAACTGCGGAAATCAGTTTTCCGCCTCAGTAGTACTGGCATTGGGTCTACGACGCATGGGTGAGAGTGAGCGCCGACGAGGGGAAGGCGAGCGACGAGTGCCGTAGAGCTGTGACTGCGGTGCCGGTATGTCATCAGCAGCGTACACTTCCGGTGGTGGTCGTGAAGGCATACGGAAAGGTCGGAAGTCGGAGCTGGGTCGTCGCGGGGTGCCCACGAAGGCCGGCAAGCGCCGGCGGCAGAAGCGCACTCCATGACCCGGGGTACCGCAGGCATAGCATATTGGGCGGTTGTCAGCAGTGCGCCAAGGATTTGGACCCTGCTGCTGTGCACTGAAAAAGGGATCCGCCGGCTGGCGAGGCGAAGGCGGAGGAGAGAACACCGGCGGGCGAGGCGCTGAAGGCGGAGGAGAGAACCTCTGTAGACGAGGCGCCCGTGCAACTGCTTCAGCATACGTCAGAGGCGCGGCCACGGGAGCCGGCTGACACGGAGGTGGAAGAGCTTCGGTCACTTGCTCTTGAATTATCTGTCGGAGCGCTGGAGCCAAACATTGAGAAGGCTTCTCTGTGGTCGGCAAAATCGAGAGCTGTCGTGCGACCTCCTCGCGCACAAATTCTTTTATTTGCGTCAGCAAAGTTGTGTGGTTGTCGCCAATAATTAATGCTGCTAACGAATCTTCCGTAGGCGGTGGGCGCCGAGCTAAGATGCGTTGTTTCCGTAGCTCGTCAAAACTTTGGCACAAATTGATAACTTCGGCCACGGTACGCGGATCCTTCGCTAACAACATCTGAAAGGCGTCCTCATCAATGCCTTTCATAATGTGTTTGATCTTGTCCTGTTCTGACATTGACGGATTCACGCGCTTACACAGGTCAATGACATCTTCGACGTAACTTGTGAAAGTTTCACCGTGATGTTGCGCACGCCTCCGTAAGCGCTGCTCTGCGCGAAGCTTGCGCACAGCGGGGCGCCCGAACACTTCAGCGAAACTTGTTTTGAATGTGCTCCATGTTCCGAAATCGTGTTCGTGGTTTCGGAACCAGAGGTTCGCGACGCCAGTTAAGTAAAACAACACGTTGTGCAACTTGGTGACGTCGTCCCACTTGTTATGCTGGCTCACGCGTTCGTAAGATGACAACCAATCCTACACGTCATGATCATCGGTGCCGCTAAAGATGGCAGGATCACGCTGGCGCAACACACCGGAAACGATGACCGCCGGAGGCTGTGGTGCATCTTCCTGGGTGGTTTCGTCAGGCATGGTCGTAGCAGTCGGTAGCGTCCGGCTTCGGAGTTCCAGTTTCCGAGGTCTACCCCGCAGCTCCACCAAATGAAAGGGGGTTTATTGCAGCTCGTACGAGGGATCGCAAGTCGCTCTTGATCGCGAGTCCTAGCCGTTCGTATCAGCAGCCCGAGCTCGGGTCTCGCGCCGCAGCGGTGGCAGTTCGCACAGCGCCACATGCATGTTACCCACTACAAAATAAATAAATAAGTCAATAAATAAATAAATAAACAAACATTAAGGGACATATTCACTAGCAATAGTCTATCCATTCCTTGAAAAAGAATTTTTAATTGGCTACCTCATTCTCTTTCAAAAGTATAATGAACATTGAGATGCGTGTATTTTTAAATATACCGTGTATGTTCGTAGTGCTTAGATTGCAGATTTAAAACAATCTTTAAACGAAAAATACGGATGAGGCAGCCACAGCTAGTGGTTCTAAGGCGCTTGTTCCCCTATTGTGAGGATTTTCATTCATAAAGCGAAAGTATGAATTAAAAGCCGTGCACGTCCGCACCTACAGCGATGTAGTAAGCTATAGCCACAATGAAATTCTCAATGAGAAGGTTGAGCCAAGTCTAAAGAAACCTGAAATGATGTGGGTGACAAAATTCTGGTAATGCCATATAAGGTATGTATCTGTAATGGGCGGGTAGGCTTCTCTGCCAGGAAAAAGGGAGAAGAGGGGCCAGTCTCTGCTCCCTAAGGGAAACTCCCAAGGGTCCACGAGCCCCGGAGTACCCCCGTAGTTTGCGCCTATGTCATAAATTATCTTTCACATTGTTCTCTCGTTACTGCCTCATCAAATTAACCGGTATAAAAATGTTCCGGTCGTTTGTTCCGTTGCACTTAAGACTTGGATTACTATGCGAACCGGGTCACAGTTTATTATATTTAAGAGTGTATTGCTGATTCCTTAGCGCAACGATCGCTCTATGGCGCTGCAACTTCTACTGTCTGCGTGAATTTCTACGTAAAGGGGATGGCGAATCTGCAGTGACAACGACCGAACGAAAACGAGGGCATGATAATGATTCAATGACAATGACGGTATGAAGATGACGTAATGACGACGATGCCAGCTGCGGCATAGTTGCCATTGAATGACGACAGCACAATTACTATGAAATGACGAAGAAGGAATGATATCGATCAAAACGAAGAACGTGGTATGACCACGACAAAGGGACGAGGACAATGACACGAAGACGAGCGTAAGACGACTACTGTGTGACGAGAAGCGCCTGGAGTCGATGACGTTATATGGCTTGATGTTGGCTGCATGACGACAATGTTGGGACGAAGACAGCGTGAGGACGATGTCACATGCCCAGTGACATGATGACTTACCCGGTGGCAAACACCCAGCTGCGCAGAGCCAGCTGCACATACCGATCGTAACTGTCGGCTGCGGTGTCTCCGAGAGCGGCCCACCACTGCGTATGGCGCCAAGAGCGCAAAACTTATCAACGAGCCAAGCAACGCGATTGCTTTTTTACCATCATTGCATTTATTTATTTATTTATTCAAAACAACCTTACAGGCCCTATGGCAGGGAATAAAGTAAGGGGGGCATATTAAACAGTAAAATGTATAAGAAGTACGAATTGCCAACAGGAACAGTGCTATAAAAAGATTACCGTGTTACACAATATTGAAGGCACTAGGAATACAAAGCAATATCTGAAGGCACACGAACACTTGTTACTGTTAACAGAGCAAAGGAATACCGTTTATGAAAATCATATACAACATGGCAAAAATGCACGATAACATACACAAGATTGGTGGCTCGTGAACGGTATTAAATTGGAAAAGCATGAGTAACTGAAAGCGGAACGTGTCGGGATTAGATATGGAGGCTATGTTATCAGAGAGGTCATTCCAGAGACGGATGGCACGTGGTAGTGCCGATGAATTAAATGCCTTTGTTTTACCGTATATGCGCATGAAACTGAACTGGTTATGTAATCTGCGTGAAAAAGAGTGGGGTATTTGTAGTTGCAACCGGGTTCGTTTATTAGTGTAAATATATTTGTGGAATAAGCACGGAAGAGCGATGTTGCGGCGGATATCTAATTGCGGCAACAGTAGGTCTAGTTTAATATGTGTAATGCTCGAGTTTATACTGTAGTTACGGGATATGAACCGCGCTGCTCTGTTTTCTATCATTTCCGTCATATTTATTAGGTAATTTTGATGAGGGGACCAAATTGGGGAGGCGAATTCTAACTGTGGCAAAATGAATGTTTGGAAATCGAGTTTTCGAATGTTTGGCGGGGCATTTCGCAAATTCCGTCGTAGATAGCCAAGAGAACGTGATGCTTTGGCGCATGTAGAAGTGATGTGTGGGGCCCATGAAATATTCTCTGTAAGAACAACTCCAAGGTATTTATATGATGAAGTGTGGGAAAGCATAGTGTTAATAAGATGATACGAAAATTTAGAATTCACGCATTTTCGGCTGAAGCACATCACCTCGCACTTTGTAAAGTTTAGTGTCATGAGCCATTTGTTACACCAGTTAGCGATAAGGTTAAGATCTGCTTGAAGTTTCAAGTGATCGTCAGTCGTGTGAATAGGACGGTAGATTATGCAGTCATCGGCAAAAAGGCGCATGCAGGAAGTAATCTGGGTGGGCAAGTCGTTGATGTAGATTAAGAAGAGTAAGGGGCCGAGGACGCTGCCTTGTGGCACACCAGAGCTAACAGAAGAAGGCGGGGAAGAGAAATTGTTAACAACAGTAAACTGTTCTCGAAAAGAAAGAAAATTACGAATCCAGGATAATGTTAAAGAGTCAAGTCGTAGGGCAGATAATTTAGAAATTAGGCCACAGTGGGGCACTCGGTCAAAAGCTTTAGAAAAGTCAGTCGTTAGTTCGAACAATTGCGTGTCACAAGAAAATCCCTTCCTAAAACCATGCTGATTAGAAAAAAAGAAATTGCGAGCTTCTAGGTGGCTGTAGACATGGGAAGTGATTATGTGCTCGAGCATTTTGCAACATATGCAGGTTAAAGATATGGGCCGATAGTTGTCAGGTGTATGAACATCTCCAGATTTGTGAATTGGTATAATTTTTCCTATTAACCAATCGGTGGGTAACTTTCCAGATGCTAGAGATTGTTGAAAAATATGGCATAAGATCTTGCTTGAGGCAGCGATGGTGTTCTTTAAAATCTTAGAATTAATGTTGTCGATACCGGCGGAAGTAGATATTTTGAGGTTACTAATGAGTAATTTAACGCCTTCAACAGTGATGTCGATTGGTTCCATGTATGCGGCATCAAGTTCAGGAAAAGTTGGAACATTGGAAAGGTCCTCCTGAGTGAAAACAGATGAAAAAAACGTGTTGAATACGGTACAGAATACATTCTGCCTATACAGTGTTTAAATAAAACCGAAGAAAGCCTAGGAGTCCCGGGATGGTAAACATGTTCACATAGAAACGCAGCTACGCCGAAAAAGTAAATGCTCTCGTCCATGCAAGTTAGTAGTTCGATTTCGGCGAGAGATATTACACGTTCTTTAGGTCAAAAGAACATGAAGAAGTGGTCATGTCAATTTTTCTTTAAGGAAGCTTCTCTAAAATGATTCGTCAGCGTGTAAGATCTCGAGAATTTCTTGCAAGAAGAGGGCAGTCGTTTCTTAGAGGTGCCGTTTTCAAAAGCTATTCCCATCTGAAGGGATTCCAGTTTATGGAATTGGCGCTAAGCATCACATAACCAACATCATCAACATTGTAAACAAGAATTTTCCCTCCTTTTCTTTTGTTCCAACGTCCAAAGACTTTGTGCATGAGGCGATGGTCACTCAATGCGCCGATTATCGCGTCAGGGTCCCGTATAAAGCGCCACGCGTCATAGTCGCTGAAGCGCAGATAAGGCGCGGTCGGTAGCGCCAATGACAAGCTGAAAAATTCGCCCGTCGAGGATTTCCTTGTATGAATCTCACAAGTGCCATCATTATGGAGCCATTGTAGTACCGGTTCGATTCGTCGCCAAACATCTGGTGGAGTTTGGGGATGACAAATGAAATAGTGAGCGCATGGATTTGTCTGTCTGAACATGCGAATACGCAGTTGCTGCGATGCAGGGTCACCGCATCTTTACTCCCACCAAATGCTAGCGCCAAAGTCTGCCCTGTCGGTTACTGCTTGCCTAACCATTAAAGTCGGTGGTTAAGTCTACTTGGGTAATATAGAAAGTAATTGCAATTCAGTTGGCCTTACCGAGTAAAACAATGTACTGCATATAGGCATGCCTACGCTACTATGACCCGCCGCGGTTGCTCAGTGGCTATAGTGTTAGGCTGCTGAGCACGAGGTCGCGGGATCGAATCCCGGCCACGGCGGCCGCATTTCGATGGGGGCGAAATGCGAAAACACCCGTGTACTCAGATTTAGGTGCACGTTAAAGAACCCCAGGTGGTCGAAATTTCCGGAGTTCTCCACCACGCGTGCCTCATAATCAGAAAGTGGTTATGGCACGTAAAACCCCATAATTAAAAAAAAATTACACTACGATGACAATGGGTCCGATTGATGCCAGACCTTTTGCAAGATGCTGCAAATTGATTAAATAAAGGGGTTTTTCATGCCAAAACCACTTTCTGATTATGAGGCACGCTGTAGTGGAGGACTCCGGATCATGTGGGGTTCTTTAACGCGTGTTTTCGCATACGAATGCGGCCGCCATGGCCGGGATTCGACCCCGTGACCTCGTGCTCAGCAGCCTAACACCATAGACACTGAGCAACCACGGCGGGTAGCTGCAAATCGAAAAAAACAATGACGTGCCACTACAGAATATGCCGCTCACATGAAGTATTAAGTAGGATGCAGAGGCGCCACCCAATCCGAGTCGCCGCCAAAAAAAACAAAAAAAACGGAGTACTGTTTTTACATGTTCCTGCAGAACTCACTATAGGAGAGAGAGAGACAGAGAGAGAAAGAGAGATAGAGAGAGGAAAAGAAGAGAGGGGAACGAGAGTCGAGTTTGCGGTTTGCTACCCTACACTGAGGTGGGGCGTATAGGCGTTGGCAAAGGGAGAGAGATACAAAATCCAGGAACAGGTATTTGAATAGGCGTTCCAATCCACAGCTTCGACACAGGCCAGTCGAACTTAAAGGGACACTAAAGTGAAAAATGATTTCTCCTGCATGAGTAAATTACCTTTCTACAACACCAAAAACACCACTCATAACACGATAAGACGTTTGGTAAGCCAGAAAATGCGCAAAAACAAAATACGGTTGGCGACCTCTACTTAAGTTCCCGCACCTGGGGCTGTGACGTTTTGGATTTTGATGGCATCTTCTAGGGCCTACTAATTATATATAGCGGTAAAGATTGACTACATTGTGTTCTAAAAGAACCAAATATTAGACATAGCAAATTTCGGGAACATTTATGCAGTCAATGCGGCCAAATGCGAAAACATACTTTGGAATCCCTGACGTCACGCTGACGTACTGGCGATCGGGTTTCGGCGCGAAATTCAAATACCGATACTGGGAACTTCATTTTCTCATCTAATCAAGCTATCCTTTTGAAATGGCTCTCTGCAGCGTTCTCAAACAATGCTGCATTAGTCTAAACCGATTTATTCGTTCGCTTTAGTGTCCCTTTAAGAGGAAGCTTTAGCTCGAGTGCTCCTATCTAAATACATGTAAAAGGAGAATTCGTTTTTCTCGGCAACCATTGCACCAAATTTGACCAGGTTTGTTGCATTTAAAGGACAAACTTAAAATCTAGTGACTGTTGGTTTCGAATTTTTTAGTTAGATTGTCAATTTTTTATTAAAAATTGTCAAAAATCGGATATTTTCAAAAAAACGATACTATCAAGTTTACAACTCTGTAACTTAACCACTAAAAATGATAATACAATTCTGTGAATTGCATCTAATAGTACATCTAAAGCGGACAAAATTGATATGTTACACATGAATATAAAAAAATTCAATCATAGGGAAATACAACTTTTGCAAAACCGTTGTAACCAACGTAACAAATTCACGTAAGATGTAAAATGATAATTTTAATTTGTCCGCTTTGAATGATCTAATGAATGCCGTTTACAGAACCGCGATATCAGTTTTTGATGCAAAGCTATGAATTTCTAAACTTCGTGATTCTATTTTTTTCAAACGGTCAAATATTTGAAAATCGTTTTAAGAAAATTCAAGCCCTAAATCGAAATTCCGCTTGCAACAGTCACTAGAATTTAACTTTCTCTTTCAAATGCGACAAATTTCATCAAACTCGGTCGAGGGGTTATCTCATAAAAACGTTTTTGCGTTTTACATGTATTTGAATAGGTCGCGTCGGAGTTGGGTTCGAGCTAAAGCTTCCTCTTAAGACGCGCAGTAGCGCTTGTAGCGCTTTGATACCAAAAATTTTCGTAAAATTTAGAAACATTATCAGCGCGTACATAGATACACATACATATAGACAGATACAGGCTCGTCTAAGCTCTTCTATGCCCTCTACCTCTACCACGTGACTGGCTTACCCCTCTTTACAAATATATGCTTTTTTTCGACTCTGACCCTCCCAATGATAACGCCTTAAAATACTGCCGAAAGCGCGAGTTAAATCTTCATTGGACAAACTTGTGGCCAGAAAAAAAGGTAACGCTCGTTACGAGCACACACGTCATTGGTCGAAATATGGATTAGATAACAAGTGCGTCAGCTATTGATAAGCAGTACATGGCTTATCGAGTATGCTACTATAATCGCTGGCATTCACGTGCGTTCCAGAATCCACGCTACTAATCGCTTCCCCCATGCGATGCTGGGGACCTTCGAGCCTTTATTAAGTCGAAAGCCTTAAGTGACTGATGCGCCCGACGCTCTTGAAAACGGGGCATGTAGTCTAGAAAGTCACGTGAGATGTCATCGCGCAGAAACACGCGCTCGTGCCACTGCTCGCGCGTTTGTCGTCGTTTCCTTCCACAGCTGACTCAAATGCCACTCAACATGGCCAAAAAAAAATTTAAGCACAGTTTATTAAGACAGCGTTGGTTCTGGCACTTGAACCCACGACCAGCGGTGGGAGAAAACGAGTAATACGAAGTAACAACGCATTCGAATGAGAATGTCAGGTAACTTAATGAATGTCTTTGAGCTCGCAGGCTTTCGCCTTTACCCTCCTTGGCACATGCTAAGTGACTGTCAATTTTTAAGGTAATTTAATCGTCATATTCGATCTCTCTCTTCTATCTTCTTCTTCTTCCTTTTCTTGACAACAGTGTTGTCAGTCTTAATTTTCATCTGCTTCCGTTCCTGACCATAAAATTTGATATCATCCACGCCTGCTGGCACGGAACAATGTTTCGCATCGAAGCTTCTTTCTTCGCTCTCGGTTCTTCGTAATAAACAGTTTTTAGGATCCATAGTTGCCTGGCTCTTTTGGTAACGAGATACGGGCCGGAGATCGAACCCCTTGAAACAAGGCCTTCTTCAAAAAAATCATGCCTCCATGAGTTATATCCGGTATCTTGGACCGATGTCGTTCGTCCATGTTCGTTTTCGCAGCATGGCGGTATCTCCCTCGTTGATCTGGAGAAAGCAGTTTTTCCTGGAGTGTAACATTGTCTGTAATCCCTAGTTCCTTATCGGCTGCAAGAGAAACAGACCTTCCAAAAGCGGCGAAATGAGGGATGCATCCTTATCTTGCAGTGTAGCGATGGTACTTATATGAAATAGCCGATTCTAAAGCACACTTCTAACCGCCTTTGAAGTAAGGATAGAGAGTGAAGGATGTCTTCAGCTCTCGTATGACTCTCACAGCAGAATAACTGGTTTTTGTATGGTACGGGGCGGGAATACATAGTTCGAGGCGGCGTTCCTTGGCACAAGCACGAAGGTTGACGCTTTGAAAAGCCTGAACATACTCAGCCCTAACGACTTTTACGTTCGTAAATATATCGCTTTCAAGAAGCGCAATTACGCATTTACTGTCTTACTTGCAGAGCTTCGCATCCACAAATCTGGGGCATTCATCTATTGCCACCAAAAGTGGTTTGTATTTCGTACTCCTTCCCCTTTCCTTTTACGCTCATCGAAGTCGAAGAGAACTACATCGAATAAGGTGTCTGAGTAGGTTGGTAAGACTTCAAGGTTTCCTCGAGGTCTGAATTTTGCCTTGCATATTTGACATCCATGGCAAATCGTGATGTACCCAGCCACATCGCCTTTCATGTTCCCCGAAATGAATCATTGCTTAAGTTTTTCGTATGTCCTCCAGAAACCCCGCTAGCCTCCCGACTCAGGACTATTATGATAGATACGCCTAGGGTTTGGAACACATGTAGTAATTACGTGCCCGGCCACTCTTCACTTCTAAGTCTTTTATTCCAACCCATAGCTTAGCCAAGCTTACGCTTTCGGTGCTTGCAGCATGAGATACGTGAAGTCTTGCCAGCGCATCAGCATCCCGATGATTCAACACAGCTGGATGCAGCACTTCGAATGGGAATTGGGAATGGGAATGGAAATGGGAATGGGAATCCATCGAGCCACGCTTTCTTTAGGCTGAGCTAGTTGAAGAAGGCGAGTCAAGGCTTGGTTATCAGTGTACAGAGTAAAAGGGCGCCTTTGCAAGTCGCTCTTGAAATATCGTAGAGCCATGGCTAGTGTGAGTGCCACTTTATCTGTAGTCGTGTAGTTCGCCTGTGCTTTTGAAAGCGTGCAGGAGTAGTAGCCAAAAACTTGTCGCCTTCCGCTGGGCTTCCGCATTTGTCGTTAATAATTAACAGCGCCAGTTCCATAATGTCAGGCGTTAGTATGCGATTCGATACATAAATTAAAATCAGGCAAAGTGAGTATGGGGTCTGATTAAATGTAACCCTAGCGAATTCAGCATGGCAGCATTCGCCTTCTTCGAAGCATATGAAAGGAACGTCTTTTTGCGTTAAAGCTGCCAGGTACCTTGTGCTTGAAGCGTAGTCTTAAATGAACGCTCGAAAGTGTCGTGCAAATCCTATAAATTCTTGGAGCGAGCTCAAGTAGTGTTGCTTTACGGGTATGGAGATGCACTGAACGCTTTCACTCTTGGTGCTATTCTCTCCTCCATCGAAAACCTTGCCGACGAAAAGAACCTTCCTTGAACAGAAATCACTTTTCTTGTTATGAATTTTCACTCCTGCTTAACTGATTGTTTTAAAGACTTCTGACAAATAGAACGCATGCTCGTCACTTTTTCTATAGTACACGATTATATCATCAACGTAGACCTTGAAGAACTTTCTAATACAGCCATTTAGTACCCCAATCTTCATTTCTTGGCACCAGGCTCCTGAGCTTTCCAACCTCCACGGTAGCCGCTCGCACTCGCATCAGTGAAACGGTGTAAAAAATTCTGTGAGCTTCTTCTTTTCTTTTCCTAATAGGACCTGCCAGTATCCTTTACATAGGTGTGTTCCTCACAAATATTCAGAACCACACGTCTTATCGATGATTTCGACTTGACTTCGTCTATGCCTGGCATTCGAAAAGGAAAAAGTTCCGTTAGCTCGGTAGGAATTTGGTAGTCCATACAAGCGGAGTGATCTGCCTTCCTTGGGGGCGGTGGTTATGGGTCAAGCAAATGGTAATGTTGATGGTCTAACAATACCAGAGCCGTGCGTTCCTTGAATCTCTTCTTTTAAGCCACAAGTTTTTGTCTTGACTTTCCCTAAAAGACCTTTTCCTGACACAAATTACACATCTCGCAACTCAAGTGGAACTTCTGTGGAAGCTGTACGTGGCAGAGTTTTGCCTTCAAGTATTAATTCTTGATAGTTTGACGCAACTTCTTCAGAGTATTGCGCATGTTTTCATGTTTTCCCTATGGTTGTTGCGTTTATGCTTTATCTGTAGTGATCGCCCCAATGCACGATATATGAATGTTTAAAAGCTTCATGGCCGGTTTTGGTAAGAGAAAATTAAACCAACCCGGGACAATACCTACCATTTCGTCGTGATCTTGTGGCGTCTAAACTGGGTTTTCGCCCCTGTGCGTCGTTTCAACATGCTCGAGGTTACATCATTACTGCAGCTCGAACTGACATTCTAGTTGTAATGTACAGAGGTGGCAGATGTAGGCTTCCCCGTCCACATCCCCAACTCAGCCGAATGCAGCAGACGATCGTGCGACGCACGCAAGCGGTGTCGCTAGCGCTGCCCGTGCTCTCGCATAAGATGTTCCCAACAGAGCATGACACTTCCTGCCCGTTTTGCAGACGATCAAAAGGCACTCTAGCCCACATCCCTGCAGAGTACACTAAGCTCAAGAACCCCCCACCCCACCCAGCCCCACCCGCCCCCCCCCCCCAAGCGATGGGAGACCTTGTTGTCCAGCCTCGACCTACCGACCCAGCTCGCACTGGCGGCTAGGCGTCAGGAACTGCTGGACGCATATGGTACCTGAGAAGAAGGTTCCGCCCCATCTGGTGCCAGCGCGCACCAACTTTTACTAAGGGCTAAGTATAAAAGTTGATTCTCTCTCTCTCTCTCTAGTGGTAATGTTCGATTCGTATACATTCTTTTATTTATGACGCTGATTGATGCGCCTCTGTTTACGACCGCTGTCATATATTAAAATATAATATAATATATAGTAGAAGAAAGAAGGGAAAAGAGAAGGGGGGAACCGAAACCGGAATAACAAACAGGAGGGCGACGTGCGCAGAAGCGGGTGGGGGCAAGTGTACATGGGAAAAGGCGTTCACACAGTTGATATAGGCGTAAAAACCTGAAAGAGTATATTAAATTGAGTAGTAGGCAGGAAGAAATTTTTCGGAATGGAAGAGTGGGTGTGGTTAGGAATTGGTAATTCGACGATTTTGCATTTCGCAAGATCAGCTATAAGAACTTTCAGCTACTGAGTTTGTACTATTTGTATTGCGCCGAGCTTGGCACACGCATCTGAGAGATAAATGGGAGACTGAGGCGCGCTTACGTGTGAATGGCATCTAGGAGGAAGACCGGGACTCATCCAAAAGATGATATCACGCAGTTACACGTTGATTATTGCAGCACCATTAGCGCTGACGTATTAGATTGCACTAGTGTCATTGAAGACCATGACTTCGAGCAAAGCCGGGTGGTCATCTCGTCTAGCGCACAAGCGAAGTCGTCCACATCCGGCTCGTATCCTATGATGGCCGTCTGGCCTAGTCACAGTTGCACGTAGCACCACCTCCACATGCATGCCTAAGGCTGTAGCAGACTGCGTCATTATGTAGAATTTGTGAAAGCTCGGAGCCTGCGACCCTTTACTGAGATAACTCAATCGCCATAGTCGATCTCTCTCTTCCTGGTTCCGCTTCTTTTCACTCTTGAGAACCTTGTCATCTGTCATCATATTCATCTGCTTCTGTTCCTTATCTTGGAGTCTTATAATAAAATTTGTAGATAACAAGCTGAACGCTCGCTGCGTTTAATGAATTAACTCACGCATAGGCGTCAAGTTTTAATTTTCCCGTGCAGGTGGAGGAAGCGCTGGGGCCCAACCAACTTCCATGAGCGCACGTATATACCGTATGTATATACCCGAATATTGCTATAACATTAGAACGCTATAACAACGAAATGCAAGCGGGAAGAACGATTTCCGAACAAAGGGGGCAACCAGGTCACTATCAGGTGGTTATGCAACCGCTGGTGCTCGGCAGCGGAGGCGCCAGGACGACTTACCTACGAGAAGCTAAATTTTTAGAGCGTAGCTCGTAGGCGTCTGTTTTTGCGTCGAGCGTCGGCGTACTTCGGCATAATCGAGCGAACGAGCAAAGGGAAAGATGAACGCCAACGTGGAGGGCTGCTGGGATGAAAGACGCGACGAGAAAAGCGGAGGGGGAAGTCGTCAGAATAAAAGCGTAGTGCGGCGAAGATGGCTAACAGATGGCTCCAGAGTACCGGGCGTCCTCTGGGAGATCTCTGGGCGGCGGCTGCCTTGAACCGCACCCACGCGTCAGACACGCGCAGGCTCTCGTGGTCTACGTGTTAGCGAGGCAGACGCGCCACACTTCGCTCCATTAGCAAGGTGCCACACACCCGGTATATAGCGAAATATATATAGCGAACTATATGTCGAAATCAAAATACGTATAAAGCTGCACTCTAATTTCGCATTAAATTGTATCTTAATCATCGGGGAATTTTGCCACTGTCATTAAAGTCTCACCAAGCATGGGCGACGTGAAAACGACGGTGGCGGATTGTACTGCGAAATCCCTAGCCAGTCGCTCGACTTTGCCGCCATCGTTCGAAAATCACGTGCATGTTGCTGAGCTTTTAGTAAAGATATATGAGAAGAAAGTTTCAGTAAAATATAAATGAAACCCCATCCCTGTGGCGGTTTCTTGGAGGTGCGTAGATAAGATTATTTGTGCTGCTGCTTACAATTTAGAGCAGTAAATTGTGCCATGTGGCTTCCCGTTGCGCCGGGCTCCGTCTTGCAAATCTACAGGCATTTAATGTAATCAGGCAGCCCTGTAGTCCAGCGACGTAGATTTTTCATAATGCTGATAGACCAGGACGTTTCTGTAGCACACGGTGGGCTGTGCGCTGTTCATGCACGTCGCAAGTGCATCAAGTTGGGTGCAGCTACATGTCAGGGTATTGGCAGGCGCGAGTGGCATTCCTGTGAGCTAACGGTGTTGTACCACGCGTTCCAGCTTTCAGCAAGACATTGAAGCAAAAGCACTTGCAGAGCGAGCACTCAATGCTGTCGGCGTTGCAGACTAATGTCAGAAGCACAGACATAATCGGCTGATAACGCTACAACAGAGTTGGGGCAAGAGAGGCTTCGACCATGTGGAAAAGGCTTCGATCATCAGCCATGTTTGGTGCTCTTTAGCTGAACTATTAAGTGGCGGTGCTTTACATCCCGAAA